>NW_024609868.1:120336864-120809364 GCF_016920785.2 Ixodes scapularis | reverse complement strand
TCATTCGAGTCACCTTCTAGAACCAGTAGACCGCACTGGGTCGTCCGGCTAATCAAGCAGCTATTTTCAAATTCTCTGGCGTGCCCGTCCTCGGATCCGAGGTCGCCGTTTGACGAACTTAACTTTCTTCCACCTTTTAGCCGGAACCACCACGGCAGCTTTGTTCCGTCCCTACTCCCTCTCGAGCGAATGGCTCGCCCCGAGGCTAATCCCATTCTCTAAACCTCTTTTCATCCAACGCTTGACCTTTCCCTCCCCGTCCCCCAGCTTCGGGAGAGAAGGTTCTTCTCTGCAGAACGTCCCGTTTGTACAGCGGCCTTTAAAGTTCCAAGATTGTCCTGTCTTTATCGTCCCTTTTGTGTCTCCACTTTTTAATGTTTAAAAAGTATCAACAGGCTAAAATAGTACAATTTCCGGGATTTCATTTTCATCCCCCAAGTGTGATGCGGGAACCGCGCCATGGAGCCACGGTCGTTTCCGCACTTTGTTATCGCTAGGATTTGAGAGTGCTCAATCACAATGCAAGACACGCACAGAGCCACGCTCGCTTTTGCAATGCGCCGCCTAAAGGGGTGTCCAAACAGGACACGACTCCGACAAATCGTGAAAATTGAAGCGCGCTTGAAGCGGGCGCGTCCGCTTCAATTTTCACGATTTGTAGGAGTCGTGCGTTTTGTAGTGTCCTGTTTGGACACCCCTTAATAATGATATATCTTGTTGAGACGTGCGCACATCCGTCTTGCGCAGTGTTAGCTCAATGGCAGCACTTTCTGTAAAGGCGGATTCACACCGGGGATAGCAGTCGCGCGATCCAACTAAATCGCATCGCAAAAAAAAAAAAAAGAAAAAAAAAAGTAATTAGTTGGTCAATTTGGCGTGCGCGATGAGCGAGTCCAATGCCTTCGTTGGCGAGTCGCGTCTCAAAAACTCTCGCTCCGAATGCCGTTGGTTGGCTCGGCCTCTCCGCGACTAGAGTGCATCGCAAAACGTCGGGTCAGCAAGCGACTGTTCAAAACCCGTCACTTTTTGCCCGCGATGGTCGCTTTTGCGATGAAAGTTATGGCGCGACTAGATCGCATCGCCGGTGTGAACGCGCCATAATGTCGAACCAGTCTCACGGCGCGTCCCGATATTGGCTTGTGTACTTACGCGCGAGTAAAACATCTGGCACAATTTGCGTTTGCAAAGCCTGCTCCAGCCGCGTCAAAACATTCAGCCAACCTTTGGACTGCAGAAATCAAGAGACAACCAAAATAAGATAAAGTTGCCAGCCGAATAAAACTTGATTTCTATTTAATTAAGATGAAGACCACCCGCGTACATCAAATACCTCATCAGCCGAACTCCAAGGCAGTAAGCCTAGTTCTGGCACTTGTTTGGCACCTTTGGCCCGTCGCTGCCAGATCACAGCCAAACTATCGGGAAGCGAAGCCTAACTTGGGCACTCGCTTGGCGACTTGGGCCCAAAGATGCCAGATCTCAACCGAACTACAAGGTAGTAAGCCTAACTCTGGCACATTTGTGGCGATTTTGGCCCAAATGTGCTAGGTGACAGCCGAACTGTCAAAAAGTGAAGCCTAACTTTGGCATTAGTTTGGCGATTTTGGCCCGAAAACGCCAAAGCTCTGTCGAACTACAAGGTAGTAAGCCTAACTCTGGCACATCTGTGGCGATTTTGGCCCGAATGTGCCTGGTGACAGCCGAACTGTCAAAAAGTGAAGCCGAACTTTGGCATTAGTTTGGCGATTTTGGCCCAAAAATGCCAAAGCTCTGCCGAACTACGAGGTAGTAAGCCTAACTCTGGCACATCTGTGGCAATTTTGGCCCGAATGTGCCAGGTGATAGCCGAACTATCAAAAAGTGAAGCCTAACTTTGGCATTAGTTTGGCGATTTTGGCCCAAAAATGCCAAAGATCTGACGAACTAACGGGCAGTAAGCCTAAATCTGGCATTTGTTAGGCGATTTAGGCCCGAAGATGCCAGATGATAACCGAACTACCCGGCAGCGAAGCCTAAGTTTGGCACTTGTTTGGCGAATTAGGGCCAAGATACCGAACTACCCGGCAGCGAAGCCTAAGTTTGGCACTTGTTTGGCGAATTAGGGCCAAGATACCCGGACTGTTGCCAAGGGAGGTCAGGTTTGGCACTACTTTGGCTTCTTCGGGCTTTTTAATGCTTTAAACTGCCAGACGCAAGCCAAGTTTTGGCCCAGAACTCGGTGCTGCCTGGGAACTGAAATATGCATACCAATCGTTTCGACGAGGTGAGTTGAATAAACAAACACGCGGTCCGAGTAAATTCAGTGATTCGCGTAAAAAGCTTCTTAAGATGATGCAGGCCCCGAATCACATCAAATCAAAATTGAATTGACATTTGATTTCAGCGCATTGGCTTCCACGTTTGTGCCGGAATTCGTTGCAAACGAAAGAAACGTCGGTAGAATGTCGTTGGCAAACGAACTCGCGTTTACGCTTTCCGACGTCTTTTATTTACACAGTTCAAGAAGCTCGCAGCATTCGGGAAAGTTACCGATCATAATATGATGATACTTGCACCGAAGATTAGGGTGAGGGCGGAGTGGAGCGCATCTGGAAAGAGTAAAAATTATTCGCATCAGGAATAACTTCGCCCGTACATCGACTCGAAGTGAAGCCGCGGTGCTCCAGTGCAACCACTAACGGATGTTTGGCGAGACTACTTCTGCGCATGCGCGTTTTCTCCTCGCGTAGCGGCGAAAGCTCGAACTATACGGTTGGCGTCCCGAATAGGAGTTGCGCTGTACTTGTCCCGCTTCCTCCCTCCGGGACTCGCAAGCCCCAGAACCACTGCGCGTACGTCGTAGAAAAAGACACGGCGTTCGCCTCAACCTCATGACGTCATTAACTGCGGTCACGCATCGACCATGTCTAAAGCATGTGTTCTTCATGCATGTCTAGGCTTCGACCATCTCTGAAGGGAGTTTCTTGTACGACCAATGTGACCGTCCGTCTTGCAGGGAAGGAACACGCCTCGGGCAGTTTCTGTCGACGGTCTTGTGAATGGTGTATTGATGATCGCGGCTAGGAGTGGTGGAAGAGGCAGGACAGGTAGCGCAACTTCATGTTCTGAATCGTACAGTTCGGGCTTCCGCCGCTTGGTGTCGTCTTTAAGGAGGAAGTATATATACATAAATATACATAGATTTTTTTTAAAGTTGGAGATAAGTTAATTGTTGAATTTAGAAGCTTTGGCTAGGTGGTGCGAGCCGCCTCCCGATTAAAAGGGTTTAGCCACATCCATCCATTAATCCATTCGTCTATTCATTCATCCATTTATTCATCCATTCATCCATCAAGGTCCATTCGAATTTCGAACAGCCATGCCACAATATAACGCGAGCACATCCCAGTGAACTCATCTACGACGGCGATGGTCGTCATGCCCGTGGGTGGGATAGAATAAAAATCTCACCTAGTAAAAATGGCCTCTTCGGGAGAAATGCACTCTATTTTGAAGCAGCGTGACCCCGATGATTTGAGCAACTGCTGAGCTTGCACCTCCTCTGAAACTTCGCAGGTATCTGTCGGAAGTGAACTTCCTGTTAGCAAGGTGGAAACCGAACCGATTTCCGTCCGTCTAATTGGGTAGCGATTTAGCGTATTTCACGCACAAAAAGTGAAAGTGCCATGCGCCAATACATACTCCGAAGCAATAATTACCGTAGACCCGCCGGTTATATGAAGGTGAACGCCGGACCGTCGACCGCTGCGTGCTATCAGCGCGATGACGCGGCTGCCGTGACGCCTCGCTTTCTTATCGCGATATGAAGGTGAACGCCGGACCGTCCCCCGCTCCGTGCTATCAGCGCCATGACGTGGCTGCCTTTATATGTGTAGTTAGACCACGAGCCATTAAACTATTCGCAACTCCAACGCCCTATAGGTGGCGGTGCGGTAGTTCCAAGATGGCGGAAGAGACGGGGATAGATTTTCCAGGATATCCCGTGCGCCTGATCGCTGACGCCGTTCAGCGCGCTAAAAAAAACTTATTTGTCTACAAATGCGACGTGGTTAGGGAGGGATTATAATACAGGTGACGGAAATGCCGATGCACATTAGGAAAAGAAGCATGCTGTTATTTAAAAGTGCAGAAACCTCAAATTGCGAAGCTTTGTGGTGAGCGAGCGCATTTTAGGCACCGGCTACGTTACTGTTTGTGGCAGAATATTTTTGGGGTGATGAAGATATGTTTGCGCTTTGCCTTGCCATTAGTGCTCTAAAAATGGAGCCGCGAACGGTGACCGTCAAGCTTCGGAAGAGCAGCGTTCACAGTATTCGTGTCTTCGCGTCACAGCCTCACAACTCGCTGCTCACCGTCTCAGTTTTAGTGAATTGCAACACGTAATGAAACTGCTCTACGATTATTGATAGAAAGTTTGTCACCACAGGCTACCGTGTGGTGTAGCATTACAACCGGAAGCTCGCCCTGCGCCTTTGAAGCACATATTTTCAGTGCGCGCCAGGAATGTTGCCGTGCTCATCACTCTAAAAAAAAAAAATGTTGTAGTCTATACACTTTTTGTTAAATATACGACACTCCAAAACTTCAGTCCGCCGTGCAGCCCACTGACGTCAAACTGACGGCCCCAACTTTAACGAGAGGCGTGATGATGGCGCAGTATAAGATATTAAACAGCTAAAGTACGCATCAAAAAGTAGCGACCCCCCCCCCCCCCTCCCCCCCGAGGTTTTGCAGTAGGGCCAAGAAAACCCCGATAACTTTTTTTACGGTCATTTACACTTACTTAAGCTATTTTAATAAGTTGCACAACTCGGCTATCAAGCCGCTCGTGAAAGTTGGTTGCGCCGGTTGAACGTCAGTGCGTTGTACGTCCAACTGAGGTTTAGGGGTGTTGTACGCTGTGCACAAACTGCCTGTTAACATAATCGGCGTGTTTAGAGATTTTATTTATTGCTCTATTAAAAATAAATATATTAAAATACCGTACATTTTCTTGTACCGTGTTATTTGCAACATTGCGGTCCCTCTGACCAAAACTGCGCGTTCTATGCTCTCGTCACGAACGGCTGACTAACACAGACGCGCTTAAAATGCTTCGAGAATTTCTTTATTTGCTTCGTAATTACCTGAAAGAAAGTAAGGGCATTTTGTCTTTTTAAAGCGCTTGGAATAAATAGACATGTTCCATGTAACGGCCTTCAAAAGGCGAACCCATTCCCGATTTGTATTGCTCGGAATACCGTTGCGCGACGTTTTCTTCTACTTATGGCGAAGAATAGACTTTTCGTAGACCGTACTATAGAGTTCTTCATTATTAGCGGGAGCATTTTCCGTCATGTTGAGCACAGATTGAGCTGGCGGCTATGCACAAGACCAAAAATCCGCAGCGTATGTGATACGCAAAAAGTCCCTAATGAAATTAGGCATCCCGGTCCTTCGTGTAACGCTGTTGCAAGGCGGAGCACAGGAATTCCTTTTTTAACGCGCTCACTTTTTCGTTAAAACGGCTTCACGCATCAAGGCCCACAGTCCCTGCCACCGTTTCCGTGCCGCCGCCGCCGCTGCCGTCCCCGCTCCTCTGGTTCTCCGTTCGTCCGCTGGAGGGCGAGCGGCGCGCTGGAGTTGCGAATAGTCACTGAAAAAGGCAGGGTGTGGCGAGGGGCGACAATTTTGTTTTGGTCTGCAGCCAATGGGATCACGGTATTTGCCCATAAAGTGCGGAGGAACCACTCGTTAAGCAAGACCATATCAAGCCACGCCCTCCGTTTCTTAGACCGTTCCAGCAGGAATAGCGGAGAGAGAAAAAATGCCCTCCCCCTCTCACCCCTGCGTCGTCTGCTCCGCCGAGTGGGCTGTAGCCTAACATCCGGCTGGCGTTCAAACTCGGTTTAAAATCGCGTCATTTTGGAAATTTCAAGCGCCAATGCGCGGATTTGGATACGCAAGTTATCGTGTATAACGCTATGCTCTATAAAAAGACTAACCGGGTCTAACTGCGATGTTACTTGTGTGCAAATATTTAAAAAAAAATGTAAAAAATGTGTCAGGGTGGCCGGTGTTTCCGGCGAAAAGTAAATCCGGTTCAAGAAGAGTGGTTGTTTGGGCGAGTTGGTTTGACATCTTATACAATCTTGTGCGCAACAAAGACGTGTCCTCTTCTCTGCTTTTGTCCTAGTCTTTGTTGCGCACAAGAGTGTATAAGATAAATCCGGTTGTTGTAACTATTTTACTATGCGAAGTTCGTACCGGTGAAGGCCTTTAGCGACATTGAGTGAAAGTCTGGAATAATAAATAAAAACCTGCTGTCCTGGTGCAATAGACGCAGCGGTTGAGGGTAGTACTGCCGGCTGACTTTACTTATTTTGAAGTAACGGAAGATGCGCTAGTTGATAATTTACTGAAATCAAACAACAGAGCGATAGGCTGATCTTGGAGCAGCCATAAATATTCTAAGAACGTGAATCATTTCACAACAGCAGCCACGAGCGAGAGTTCGATGTTCGGTACAGCCTGACGGTACAGCCCAAAGACCAAGAACGGCATCCTCTCGGCTTGTCGTCTGCTTGCAGAGTCGGGCACGTGCCCTCTCTCTCCTTTTAACCTGCCGAGCATGCTGAATTTCCCGGATGTGTGGAGAGGGCGCTGCGGTCGAACAAAATGGCGCCACCCTGAGTGCACGAAATGGAAAGGTCTATATCTGCAGTATACTTGCTGTGAAGAAAGTATTTTTTTTTTTTGCACAAACACAAAACGTTTATGAAATTCAAGAACACCACAAAATAGAGATAGACACTAATGGCACATTTGAATATTTCCTGATGTAACACGAAGAAGAGGCCGAGACGAAAGAACGGCGTCTTTCTCGGAACGAGAACGGTTTTTGCTACATAAACAAAACAGTAAAAAAAAAAAAAAAAAAAAACGGCAACGTTACAAACGGTAGAAACAAGTCGAATTCCCACTCTGCTGAGTAGTGTACTACGAAAAAAAAAAAAAGCACACCTTTTGAAGAAGAAAATAGACCTAGTGTTTAAACAATCTAAAAAAGGAAAGATTACATTAAGACAATATATATAGTCCTTAAAGGGATTGTCCGGTCGAAACCGGAAGTACTTAAGTTTTCGCGCTCGTTAGGTCGAGGGAGCCTTCATGTAGACAAACGTCATTTTTATTTTGATACGCGGTCTTCCATTATTAATTAAACCTTTCTTCATGAGCGTATGTACGAAACTGCATCCCGAATTTCGTCAGTGTCAATGGCTGACATCCGTAGCTGCTGCGTGACGTCACAAAACGCAAAGGTTTGTCGGATGGTCGGCATAACAAGCTTTGGTCGACGGATGTCCTGTATTTTGTTTCGAATTATATGGTCTCCTAGGCTGTACCCTACTGAAATACCGTTCTTTTGATGCAGTTCCCAAGCGTGTGCAAAAAAAAGTCACGCCTTTTAGCAGGATATTTCTCGAAAATAGCCATAAGCTTGGAGCAAACGTATGCCGTTTCGCGCAAACACAACTGCGACGGCGACCGATCGAACTAGGAGTGCTTGCAAAGCAAAGGATGCAGATTTCGCCTCTGAAGCGTCAACTAGGTACACGAAGCGGCATCTGAGTACACATTTCGGCGGGCGGATCCACTGGATCGGTGATGAGGCTGCGGGTCGTTCCCTCGGAGGCGACGTTCGCGGGTCGAAGGCAAACGGCGAATCGTTCAAATGCATGTCGTCACTTGACTTGCACGAGCTTGGTGAATCGTAGCCACGCTCTATTTTCACATGCGGGTCAAACAGAATTTGGCTGCACGCGTGCTGAATACAGCTTCTAGTGTCGTTTCCAAGTGGTCTAGCTGTTGGTTTCGGTTTCGCTGCATAATCAAATTGATTGATCCGATTTGGGCGAGGAGTGGATGGACATAGTTTAATATCGTTGGTACAGCATCACACCTCACCTTACGAGCCTTCTCTCCGCTTAGAGCTCAGCTCGTAGCTCTCTTCTATGAGATGAATGCTGCACAAGCGGGATCTCGATCTTGACAAGAACCCAGTCCCTACGCACGGCGACGATCCAATTTGCTCGTCACTGCACGTGTCACGGAAAAGTGTGGAACGTCATGTCTTGGCTTGCATGTGCTGCCCGGTGATTGTGGCACCCAACCGCGCAAAAAAAATCTCCCCTAACCACGAAACAAGACAAGCACAACAACAAAAACGAAGCACACTGAGGCGTTCACTCGCAGGTAAACGAAGAAACAGAAATGCTCGCTTTGTGTTGTGTGACGTCAGAGCTCCAATGTTGCCACCAAAAGCAGCGTTTACACTAGAGTGCGATTGGAACGGTATAATTTCAATTACTCATGCCGAGGGGCATATAAAATTCAGATATTGCACGCACGATACGTCTCGAGGCAATAACAATGATATTCACTTGTTTTCTCGAATACAAAATTTGACCGGACAATCCCTTAACAGTCTGGCGCCAAAACTCGGGAGCAGTAGTCCGGTAATTTTCGCAACGAAGTGCTTTGGGCAGCCTCGTGCTTTCTCGTGATCGCTTACGACGAGACATAGAGTTATTATAATGCGACGAGACAATACTCTGGCGCCACCTTTCGTGTGGCCCTGAAACCCTTGCGATTTGAGTTTATTTCCCAATTTGTGGCGCCTTATTATTTCACCCCGGGATTGAAAAAGCTTTTGATAATCCTATAAACGATCATTTATTATATATAGTAAGCACTTGATATCGAAAATACAGCAAAACTTTACATTCTGGTTAAATGCAGTTCCACGGCTATTTCATAGATGGCGCCAGCGTGCCAGTGCACGTTAAGTGCACATCGTGCACATAAAGCGCTGGATAAAGTGCACAAGGGAGCACAAGTCGGCACAACGCACTCGGTTGCAAGCAAACGCAAGCTGTAAACCAGCCTTTGCGTTTCACAAGTTTGCTTTCTTCCTCAGAAATGACTCCCAACCGGAAATGCGCCTCCGGAGTACGCGAGGAATTGTCCGCACTCCCGTCACTTGAACGATTAATCGGCGCGGCGAAGAACTCCGACGATCCGACCGAACTGCTCTGGTAATCCAGGTGCATATGAACTTGGTTCTTGTGAGATAGATAGCACTAAAGTAGCTTGACAAAGCAGGTCTTGCTCCTTACCGCGGAGGAGGACAAAGAGAATTGAGTGACCGCTGAATAGGTGTGCAGCATCCATATTTCGAACGCGCTCGCGACGGTCAACGTCATCGGTTTGTCGTTATAAACCCCCTTCGAATGTGACATGCCAATTATTAGACGGGCGGAACTACTGTACAACTGACATTACGGAACGTGCAGGTCATTCCATCAGAAAGTGAACGCCGAAGTTTGAACAACGTTTGGAACCGACAAACCAATCAAACGGCATGCATCGAAAGTGCTACGTCACCGCGATTATCAGTTTTTTTCCAAGGACGTTTAAATAGGGCAGGACAAAGCATGACGTCATACCTAGCGACGCCGGAAGAAGAACGCAATCCCAGACTGCCTCGAGCACCGACGCGCTCTCTCATTCAAACTAAATTCAACCAAGCTTGCTCTCTGCTCGGTCGTTAGGCTTAGGCTGCGTCTGCTTTGTGCCTGCGGTCTGCTTCGTCTGCTCGCTGTCGCAGCTGGCTTTCGATTCGATCGGCGCATCAAAAGATGTTTCGATGTGAACCCGCATTCTCATCACGGCGGAATGAAACCAACACCTTCTAAAAACAGGGTTTGTATGGCTTTTTCAACCCGCAGTGCCATTCTCAGCGTTCGGGCGTACGACGACTGACACGCGATCGCTTTCCAAAGCCGCGGTATGACGACTCGTTCTAGACGACGCTCCAGGCGCGGTGTCGAGAGCGTCCGCTACGCGCCGACTTCCTACTGGTCAGGCAAGCGTTGGGTTCTAAATCTCGCCTATTCGACACCGATTTCGTGAAAGTCGCCGTGAAATTATAGGGCAAACAACAGCGTTGGCACGGAAATGCCATGGCAAGGAGGGTTGTCTGCCCCAAAAATCAATGGAGACACCCATTGGTTGAGAAGAGTTCGTGGCTGCGCCTATACTTTCGTTACACCTCGCTGCATGCATTGGACATAGGGACGCCTCCTCTTTCCCATTATAACCTTCTTACCTTTTTCTGCGAGCGTGTTTTTGCCTTTTCATCCAACCAAAGGCATACAGTGTGCCGCCGTGACGTTTCGGTTTTAGTCCGCCACTGCGCGGGGATTGCAATGCTGCCAACACAGGGCAGTCTTTCGAAAGGGGTATATAATATGTAGCATTGACGGAAACCACTACCCGCTACGAGCGGATGGGACCAATCCGGCGACGTCATGGTCGTCGTCATGTTTCTCAACGTGTCCTATCATCGCTGAACCAGTCATGAACAGAAAGGGATCAGTGACTTGCGATTTTGAGGCTGCTTGATTTGTCCCATTAGCTCGTGGCGTCGGCTGCGTCTGAACATAAGCTGAGACGAAGTATACACATTTGCATCGCTTATCACTCGAGCGAGAAATGCTGAGTCACTGAGCTGTGGACGCATGCGCAGCGTCCGATATAGCGCACAGCAAATCAAAAGCGCATGCGTTCTCAGCGGGCGTTCCACAGCCCAGCAGACAAAGATGGCAGCGCGCAGAAGGCAATTTTTTGCAAAGGTCTATGATAGGCTCGTTCAATTTATGGGAACCTCCTGCACCCATGCGGAAAAGTGTGGAGTGGTGAACCTCCGGTCGTATCTCAGTACACATGCCGGAAGTGCACTGCCCCGCACGTTTCCGCGCCGGTGCAGCAGGTGAATGGTAAATCGAACGAGCCTATAGTATCGATGTTTCGTTTGTTTGTAAGTTTTTTGACGAGCCCAAGCGCCGCGTGCCAAGTCGTGTACGACCACGTGACAAATGAGGGGAGTATGTACTTCCCTCATGCGCATTAGACAGCGCGCCTGCAGCACCAAGTCCTCCCCTAGCGGCGTGCGCAAATGGAGAGGGCTGCAGCCTCTGGCGCATTGAGTTACCGGATTCGCCAAAACAGCAGAGACGGTCGTCTCCGCTGTCTCGACGGGTTTTACACGTCAATAAATGGCCACATCCACCACCCGTCTCAATTTGAAGTGGAAAGCGCCGAGGCTACGAGCGTCCAGCCGTTCCAACCACAAAACGAAGCCCGTCGGCGCCAAGGTCAATGAATTTTCGTGAAGTGAGGTATATTCTGAATGAAGTACGGGGTGTCACAAAAGAATATGTACACGGTCTTTTTTACCGCAAAAATAAACTAGGCATCGCCGAACGCTCATTCTCCGCCCAAAGGTAGAGCTAGAGGTCACAACCAGATTCCAAAGTTTCAGCCCGATCCGATAACTTAATCAAAAGTTATAAGTGATTTTCTGAAAATTTCAATGGGAAAATGGCGGCCGACGGAGTTTTCAAACACATGGGGCTCTATGGCACCAGAAACCGAAAACGAGCAAAAATGGGCTCCATTTTCCCATTGAACTTTTCAGAAAATCACTTATAACTTTTGATTAAATTAACGGATCGGGCTGAAACTTTGGCATCTGGTTGTGACCTCTAGCTCTACCTTTGGGCAGAGAATGAGCGTTCGGCGATGCCTAGTTTGTTTTTGCGGTGAAATAGACCGTGTAAATTTTCTTTTGTGACACTCTGTATTTAATACGCGGCTGCTCGCCTGCCCTCAGCAGCTCACCTGCGTTTCCTCCGTTGCCTCGAAAGTCGCATCAGTAGTCTGCTACAAACGGTTTTATACATGCATGCGTTTCCCAGCATTCCTTTCAGCGCTGTTGTTGTTAAAAACATTGTTTATTGATAAAGAATGAGAGAAGGGGGGAAGGGGTAGGGGGATAAAAGAGATATAAAGAGAGGGTGGGTGCCCCTAGTCCAGAGCTCCAATCGCAGCTATGACTATACGCCGGCTCTTCCCACAAGCAGCTTCTGCTTGTCGGCTTCCACAATGCGCAGTCCTGCTTCCCACTCTTCTTTTTTGGGCTCCTCCAACGGGGTCAGACCAGGGATCTTCTTGCACACCCATGCCAGGTGATGGACGTCGGCCCAAGGTGCCCCGCAGAAGGAACAGCTCGTCGAATGAAAGCGTTCTCGGTACCAGGTGTGGAGTTTTGTCGGTGTAGTGACCGTGTCCGTCTGTAACCTTCGCCAAATAAACTCTTCTTCTTTGCTTAGACATTTGTGCGGTGCAGGAAATTCTTTCCTTACTTGTCGCAGAGTTGCCAGGTACTTGTAAGGCATATCCGTCGCGGGTTCCACTGGGCATGGAGACGAGTCCCGGTAAAGAGCTGCTCGGGCCGCGGCGTTAGCCGCCTCATTTCCTGTATGCCCCATGTGACCCGGGGCCCATATGAGATGCACTCCGATGGCTTGAACTTGAACCTTCTTCAATATGCGTAACGCTGGTCTTCCCAAAACGCCTCGAGCGTAATTTCTGCAGGCCTTCTGCGAATCGGTGATCACCGTGGCTCGGGGATTGCATCTGACGGCGAGGGCAATGGCCGCCTCCTCCTTGAGCACTGGCCACGGCGATTGCTGCCACTCTAAGTGACGGCCCGGCGGCGTCCATGTAGAGAGTCCCCTCTCTGTTGTCCTAAGAGTGGGCGAGTGCCGCGGTCCGCGCTCTCCGACGTCCTTCGTCCCGTTCCGGGTGCATGTTCTTTGGAAGTTTGCTGATCTTGAACTTCTGTCTTAGGGTGACCACCTTCTTGCTAACGAAATGCGGGACACGCGGAGCGAAGGGGGGGGGGGGGGGGGTAGGGGGTAGGGGAAATTTAATAACACGCATACCACGGACTGAGGCTCTGTTTACACATTTAATATCCCGTGCTGCTTATACGCCTGCAAATTGTATTGCAGCAATTAAGCTAAAATCGTTTTCACTCGCAGTGATATGTATTTTTCATGCCAAATATGCCATTAACTGTCGAAGTTGAAAGAATAAATATCAACTGAAGCAGCAATCAATGCATCAAATTAAATTAAGAAACAGTAAATCTTTTTCAGGTTATTGCTTCTTGTCAACGCTTACTTTTTAGCAGGGTCCTACACAATTTTTTAACATTATGCTCTTTCTTTTTTTGCCTTGTTTGGCTGTCTTCACTATAAAAAAAATCCACAGTAACCCTTTCGCGTTGATACAGCGATATGAAAATAATGTCGATAAACGAGCAATTTTCTATTACAATATATTTTGCCACTAAGGAGAGGCACAACGGCGCATGCGCGTCGGGTCTTCTGTAAGAACGACGGTCGCTTCCCGCAGTGCTTGGGTAAAAAAATGACATTGCGATTCACATGATTACCAGCGATCTCCGCGCTTCCCTGTGCCCCGTTGTTCGGGAGCACCATGAGTTGCAGAGTTAATTTTACGGTAGTGTGAAATGCGGGACATTTTGAAGATTTGGGAATTTCTCGCGGGACGCGGGACTCGAGCCCTCAATGCGGGACAGTCCCGAGAGTCGCGGGACGGGTGGTCACCCTATTCTGTCTTGTATCGTGGTTTATTTCTTCTTCCCCCTCGGGAACTTGGGTGCCCCCCGGGACTGCCATACCAAGTCTGTCGAGCAGCCATTTTCCATTGGTGGTAGCGTATAGCCTCTTCAGTTGCGATGTTATCTGGGCCTCGTGAAGCTCCTCCATGCTGTTGTGTACCCCCAGCCTGAGCAGCTTGGCCGTGGCTGTCCATTCCGGCAATCCTAGAGCGTTCTTGTATGCCTTTCTCGGGATAGCGTTCAGCTTGTTCATTTCGGTCTTGTTTAGCTTTAGGTAGGGAGTCCCGTATGACAGCCTTGAGACAATGAAGGCCTGCACAAGCTGGACCACCTCCTTCTCTTTGATGCCATGCCCCTTGTTCCTAATCCTTCGCATCATTCCGCCCATTTTCGTGGCCATAGTCTCCAGCAACTCTATCGTCGCCTTGTTCCCCAGACACTGCGGAATGTGTTGTCCTAGGATCCTCACCACTTTGGCTTTGGGTACCGCCTGTCCGTCGACCAGGATGTTGATGTGTTCGACTTGCTTTTCCGCGGGTTGCGCAGTATTAGCAATTCAGATTTCTCTGGGGCGCAGCGAAGACCGCAGTCCCAGCGTACTCCGCCACGATGTCGGCCGCCCTCTGAAGGCCTTCCTCGATCTGCCCGTCGCTCCCCGAATGACACCACAGAGTGATGTCATCCGCGTAGATGGCATGCTCCACCTGCGGCACCGCTTGCAGCACCCCGGGTAGACCACGCATCGCCAGATTAAAAAGCAACGGGGACAGGACGGCGTTTTGAGGTGTTCCCTCGGCCCGAGGTTGTATTTTCCTGATTTGATATTCCCGAGTGTAAGCGTCGCCGTCCTCCCTGAGAGGAAGCTTTGGACGTAGTTATAAGTCTTCCTTCCGCAGTCGACTTGGCTAAGTCCTCGGAGGATACTTTCATGCGAGACGTTATCGAAGGCCCCCTTCAAGTCCAGCGCAAGGATGCACCTCATCTGTCCCTTCGGGGGGACCTCCAGGAGGTTCTTGTATAGCCAAAGCAACACGTCCTGAGTGGACGTATGCGGTCGAAAGCCGAATTGCGTGTTCGGTAGAAGCTGGTTCTTGTCAATGCGTTTGATGAGTCTCGTGTTAATGACGCGCTCGAATGCCTTCCCCAAGCATGATGTTAGCGAAATCGGACGAAGATTTTCCAATTTGAGATCCTTCTTGGGCTTGGGGATGAACCGCACATTGGCTGTTTTCCAGGCATCCGACGTGATGCCTTTCTCCCAGTATACTTCGTTAAAGTACCGGACCAGCTCCCCGAGGTCCCCCTCCGCCAAGTTATAGAGGAGCTTAGCCGTAATAGAGTCCGGCCCCGGCGCTGCCGTTTTTTTTTTTCATATTTCACAACTCATATTCGAGTTCCTCTACTGTGATGGGTCTGTCCAGGTCCGGGTTCTCCCTTCCTTCGTAGTCGGGTTGCACCACTGGAGGGTCGAGGCAGAGGTATCTCGCGGCAAGCTGGTCCATAATGCGTTCCTGTGGTTCTGGGATCTTGAAAACCAGCTCCGCGAGTCGGTTGGTGGCGGCCGTCTTGGTCTTCCCTGGGTCGATAAGTGCCCGCAGGAGTTTCCATGACTGTGCCAACCCGAGGTTCCCTCTTATGCGGTCGCATACCCCGTACCAGTTTTGGCTGGCCAGCTTGATCGCATACTCTTCGGCTTTTGACGTCAGCTCCGCAATATTCTTCCTGAGGACCTTGTTATGCCGCTGCCTCTTCCATCTCTTGGTGAGAGCCCGCCGTGCTTTCCATAGATGTAGGAGGTGCTTGTCCACGTCTGGGTCCTTATCTGTGCGCTCTACCTCCGTAGAGAAGGGTTCGATGCTGTCCGAGATTGTTTTTGTGCACTCCTCGATGTTCTCGATGGTGGGAGGTATGCCGCTCCTTTGCTTCCTCCATTTGTCCCAATCCGTGATCTTGGTCTTTCCAAATGTTCTCTTAAAACCTCTTCGGTGTATGATAGTTTCGAGTATGCAATGGTCGCTGCCCAGTTGCTCCAGTAAATTCCTTCATTCCGCACTTTCCACGTTCTTGACAATCGTCAAGTCCGGGCATGTGTCCCTGGTCGTGCTAGAACCGGTTCTCGTCGGCTGGTCTGAGTCCGTGAGGAGCGTGAAACGCTCCCGGTTGATGACTTCTGCCAATCTCCTGCCCTTGGGTGTGACAAATCGATACCCCCATGCCGGGTGAGGCGCATTGAAGTCTTCGGCGATGACTACCGGGTCCCTCCCTGCTTCCTCCACGGCCGTAGACACGACTCGCCGAATGTCCGTTTTATGGTCTTTTGGGTTGCAATAGATATTCACCACGTGCACCCCTTGGTCTCCCGTTTTCACAGGTATTACCGTGAGGTAGCAGTTTCAGACCCCTTGACTTTCAAATTCCCACTTCGTTGCTGAGTACAGCTTATGCACCAGTGTCGCGACGTACTGATCCTCTTCAAACGTAACGTAGTTTTTGATTTTCACGCTTTTTTTCCGGGTTCTTGTAGCAGTATCACCGCCGGGGGAATTGCTTCTTGGGACACCCGCAGACTAAGGCTCGCCTGCTTGCGTCCCATCCCCCGGCAGTTCCACTGCCAAATGTTCATTTCTGGCTTTTTTGGCTTATGCATGACTCCGCGTCTGATGTATCCGACTCCTGTGGTCCTCCTTCTGTCTTCCTTCTTTTCTTGGTTTGTATCTTGGTGAGGCTGTCTTGCTGCTGTGTCAGTCTTGTTCCCAAGTTCTCCAATTCCATTGTCCTCTGTGCGAGATGCATGAGTTGTCTGGTCATGAATTCCTGCATCCCCCGGACCGCTCGTTGAACTGCATCCTCGACTATCGCTTGAATTTGTCCAACAGAGTTGCCCGCGTTGGCGTTTCGCATTCTCTCGTTCTCTCGTCTAATTTCTTCAATACATTTCTTGCACTGGGCCAATTCCTTCTTTAGCGCTTGTACGTGCTTGTCCGCTCCCCCTTGCACCTGGGGTTTGTCGCCTTGATCCTCGTCCGTCGGTAGCGCAGGCCACTTCCCGTGGTCATCGGTGTCGGTGCGAATTTTGCTCCTGGTAGCGTCTCCCTTGGTCTTCTTTCCTCGCTTGTGCTTCGTTTGCGATGTGGTCGTAGACTCGTAGTCTGCGACGGCTTTCGCTGACAGCTGGCGGAGCGGCTCCGCGAGCGCGCGCGCGCCCTTGACTCGCTCCGCTCTGTCTCCTTGGAGAGCCACCGCACCTGTGCCTCGCCGGTGCGCCGTTCTCCGCGGCTCTGTGTTTTCGCCTTGTCCCAGCATGGGTTCTCTTATAAAACTTTTCGGGGCAGGTCCTGTCGTAAGTCCGATGGGCCCCCCCGCAGAGGGCACACTTTGGCGTGCACATGTGGCTCTCTCCTACGCTGGCAGTTCCACGTAGCGTACATGCGAAGCCCGCGGGTTTGCTGCAGGCGTCCGCTCGGTGTCCTACCTCGCCGCAGTTGAGGCACGCCGCCCTGCTTTTCTTATAGATGAAACAGGGTGTCTCCAACCAGTTGAAACTGACCGTGAATGGGACCTTGTTTCCCGCGAAGACAATGACGGCTGAGTGCGATTTCCCGAGCCTCCTTGCATCCAGCACCTCGTACCCGAAGGCCTTGGTCTTCTGTCGTATCTGTTCATACGTGAATTCGGGACGTACACCATGTATCACCCCACGACACGCGTCTTCGATGGGTGAAACGTGGTATGCTTCCACATCCAATTGGCCGACTGGAAAGTTGAGCTTCTTGATCCCGGCTATGTTCACCGCCTCGTTCCACTCGTCCGTGCTCACCATGATGGTGTTTCGTGCCTCGAGTAGTCGCACGACGGTTCCCTCCTCTAATTCTTGTGGCAGAACACTGCTCAAGGCTTCCCCAATTTGGGTCTTGAACTGCTTCAAGTTGACGGGCACTCGCCTCGGCTTGATCATGACCTTGTGCTTGAACTCCCGCAGGCTGGCTAAGCGTAGGGGCTTCGGTTGCTTAGGCTTCTCTCCCGTAGAAGTAGCTTTAGTCTTCACTTGCGCTTGAATATCTGGAGCCTGCTTGTCCCGCATGTACTCCTTCCTCTTATATAGAACTTCAACCCAGCTGTTGCCGGGCGCATCTTCCCCCTTGTCTTCCGAGGTGGCTCCTACGTCTTTGTCTGTCGGAAGCAGCTGCTGCGTCGGAACCACCGTGGTGTGTGCCACCTCTTCGGGGTTGTAACCGGTAATTAACCCGATTCCAGGTCTTCCCTCAAGGCCTGATGCCATTTCTAGCTTACTTCGTCCACAGAGCTGCCAGTTTCCGCGTGATTAGGCCTAGCGAAGCGGTTCCGCCGAGAGCCTCCCGGTTCGGCGCGCCCGGCGAAGCCAGGCCTATAGCGAGGGTGAGCGGGCCTCGTGGGCCCAAATCAAGAAAAGTTCTGTAAATCAAAAATTATTGTGCTCACCGGCTTCAAAATCACACAAGTAGAATCCGGAACACTTCCCGCGTCCACTCCAATACTTTTTTACGTGCACAAGACGAGTTTTCCGCATGAAAACATAAAATTTTGTGGAGCACATAGGACTCGAGCTGTGTCCGCTCCAAGCGCGATCGCAGCGCCTCCTCCTCAGCGCTGTGGACGGCGGTGCACGTTCTGAAAAGGTTCTTGGCAAGGCTTCTGGGACGGGTGTATCTCGAAACAACCCATTTTTATTTGAACCCTTCTCGTTTGAACCCATTCGCAAAACGCCCTTCTCGTTTTAACCTTTCGCGTTTCGAGCCTTTGTTGTTTATACCCGTCTCATTTGAACCCATTCTCATTTGAACCCTTCTCGTCTGAACCCATTCGCAAAACACCCTTCGCGTTTTAACCTTTCGCGTATCGACCATTTCTCATTTGAACCCGTTGTCATTTGAACACCGTAGTGAGGTATAGAAAGAAGAAAAAACAGTTGAAGGATGAAGGTTGAAGATGAAGCGAAGCGGCACCATATCTTGCATAACACATGAGACAATTTTCCTTACGCCTGCGTGCCACCCTGAGTCTGTTGACGTAGCTACGTGGTCACATGGTGAAGTGGTTTCAAAAGTGCTAGTGCAGATTCGGTACTTCAATTATAATCTGTCGCTGTATGTCGTTAAGATGTCGTAGAGCGGATGCATCGTTGTGCTAGTCGTGTGTTATTGCTTGTAATGGCCAATTCGGATGGTCATTTTCCCTGAAAAAAAGTTTTCCCATATCTTCGGCAAGGGCGTCCGCGTGGTCAAAGGCTGGCGGGTGCAAGCTTTTCGGGTTGCGCTTCTCAGGCGTGTACCGGCAATTTACCAGCAGAAGTTTTTCCGAGTTCCAAGAGGTCGGGCAGCTTGTTTGCCAGACTGTATCCGGTATCGTCACACCCCAGTCGGGATAGGGAACCAAACAAAACAATGCTCGCTGAGGCGGCAAATAGCGGGTTCGAGTGGCAAACGAAGCCATCAAGACAGGCACCCTTTTGTGCTCTGAGACAAGACAGCAAAAACAACGAAGAGAAAGATAATTTATGTGTCAAAGAAAGTCAACATTTTTGGAAGAATTTATCCAGCTTGAGCAAGGTATGTTTGCTCTGAGACACGGGCTGCATCATACATCACTGTATTGTACAACTCTGTAATAACAAGGTATTACTCCGCTGAAAAAAAAAAGTATGCATAGTGATGCAGTTTGAAACTTGAACACGCATTACAATTTCAAAGAGGATGGGTACAATGAGAAGACTGAGGATTCCAAAAAAGGTACTAGAGAGTTTTAGTAGATCGTTCCGATACCCCCGATAGCCCCGATAACGATACTATGCATGCGCAAGGGAGGCGGTGGCGGAGTATCGGGTATCGTTATCGGAGTCATGGGAACGATCTATAAAAGCTCTCTACTAACAGTAAACAGAATATGGAAAGCGACGCTGGCAAGCCTCCGTGGGAACAGTTAATCGAAAATCCAAACAAAGTTTATTGAAATTTGACGCGCGTGCGGGCAGCACCACACTGATTTATACATCTGCCCTTTCATTGATTTTATATTTTAATATTCTGTCAGCTGTACGGACTGGGGTAATGCCAATATTTCAAAAAGTTTTGTGAAGCCGCTTCTCCTTACACACATCTCAAAGAGTCGTAAATTATGTTGTTGGCGTATGCAGCGTGCTCATGGTACCATAGAATGGTCGAAGAAGAAGTTAACAGAGCTCACTCGCGACCCAGTCAAATAAAAGCGCCTGTTCATTGTGCTTTACATTCGGGTGGAGACGTGATGCGCCGCTGGCGCGTTTTTGGTCGCCGGTGCCACAGGCAAGGGCTCGAAGGCAACTAATTACCCGAATTCGCCATAAATACCGCAGAAAGATTGCGAGATCATGACGTTCGATTAATTTGGGTTTGAAATGAGAGAGGTTAAAATGAGAAAAGTCTTTCTGACAATGGTCAATACCAGAAAGTATGTTTTGAGAAAATTTGAAATGAGAAAGGTTAAAATGAGAAAAGTCGTTTTGAGAAGGGTCAAAACCCGAAAGTTTGTATTGAGAATTGTTTAAATCAGAAAGGGAGGAACGCGAAAGTTGTTTTGCGTTGGGTTGAAATGAGAAGGTAAAAACGAGAAGGTAGAAATGCGAACGGGTTCAAATGAGAACCACCCTTCTGGGACAGCTTGAGCACTACCGTTTGTGCCGATAGAAACCTCCTCAAAATTGAGGAGTTAAAATACTCGCTATATAGCCTGTTGGGCCCATCAAGCAATGCATTGAGTATAGGTAGGAGTCACATATTAAACGTTTCGAGCTTGTCTTAAAGATGCTCAAAGAATGGTTTCGAAGATACGATTCGCCTTTCGATTACCGCATCAACTAATTCCTTGCAACAGCCCCCGTTCTCAGCTTTCCTAGTCTGGTACACTGCGGACACTCTAAAAACGCGTAGGTTTAAGGATAAGTTGTCTAGAATCAACACATGTGCATTCGGAGCAATGCTGTATCATCCTGCTATAAGTATTTAAAATATGCCTGAAGACATATCGTTGATACCACAATTCATTATCGGCGGAAGGTGAAAGACTGAAGAAACTAGCTCATGGCCGACCCTATCACATCAGATAAAAAAAATACGGGGTTGTAATCTCAATTCAGACAGTTAAAAAAAAATGAAATTTTGACAAAAAAAAGTTTAGGCAGCTTTTCTCATTCATTCTTACATTTGTTTACTTTATGTGCCCATGAACAGCTTGCCGCCATGGTAACGATGCACAACAAAATGTTCACAGGTTAGTTACAAAAGTCTTAAAAACTACGAAATTTGGGTTAAAAACATCAATATCTTCTCCCCTGAGGGCAGAGCTGGCAGTAATGTAATTACTGTAATGAAATTACAGTAATTTAATTACTTGTTCCAGTAATTAGTAATGTAATTCATTACTTTTTGTAGTAGGTAATTTAGTAATGTAATGAATTACTCCAGCGACGGTGATTGTAATTAAATTACCTAATTACTTTTTCGCACCAGGCATATTTTTTGTGTCCACAATACACAAGAGCGCTTTTCTTTTTATTTTACTTTTTCTTTTTCCTCTACACTTTTCCAAAAAACGCTCTTTGGCCGCCGCTATGTTGCTGATGCTAAAGCGGCTGGTGCGACTCTCGCGCCCGCTATCAGCTAGACATTTTCTGCCACTCTCTTGAACTGTAAAAACCCGCTCAGCGCGATTCTCTACCTATGTTTTGCGGTTTTGCATTCGACGTTTTCTGGCCCCTCTTAAACGTTTCCGCTTACTTTTTCTGATACATGCTGCGTACCCTCTCTGTGTTATCTTCCACTATGAGAAATAGGGCTGGTACGTTTCTGCCATTCGAGCTTCTCTGCTCGACATTCTCGGGAAACGAAGGAGGGGAAGTAGGTCGAACTAAGGCCCCTGGTGGAACGGCCCTCGACGCGATTTTGCGAACAATGACAATTGTTCTCCCCCATCCCAGAGATAATCCGCGTAAGGTCCTCAAACATCTCCAAAAATAGTTCTCCGGGTTGGGGCGGGAGACGGATCAGTCGCGTGCGTTCCTCTGTCTATCGGTAAACATGTTATTTGTGAGCGTGAAAAATGCATGCCTTTCGGCTATCTTCTGTTGTTAATCAATTTCGACAGCTAAACGCTTTGTCGTTTGACACGCGGCTACTCGAACGGCGCCGTAAAAACTTACCGTAAAAAACAACAACAAAAAAACTAACATTCCAGTCGCATTCGTTCTGTCTCGCGCGTACCCAACAAAAATAGTTTACTGCTTTTTTTTCAAATGTAGTACAATCCTTCCCAATGTCCTCGGGAAAATACATGCACCATGAAACACAAAATGCAGTGGGAAAACACAAGAATTTAGCCGCCAACAGTGTTTGAAACTGCGCCTGTGTAGGCGCAGCCTGTAAAAGTATACAAAAGTAATGCGAAAAATATGTCATTACTTTTAAAAGTAATTTGTAATGGTAATTACTTACTTTCTGGCTGTGGTAATTTGTAATGTAATTTAATTACATTTCAGCAATTTTCAGCAAAGTAATTAGTAATGTAATTTAATTACAAAATATGAGTAATTTGGCCAGCTCTGCCTGAGGGTGTTGAATAGAAGTGTTGAATACGGATCATGGGACTGGTTTGGATAAAGTGATTAACATGAAAAGTCGGAGAAACCCGCAAAACTCGACTCGGAACGTGAATATTAATAGCAGATGTCAGATATGGGCAGTCAATTAATTCATGAATACCTACATTTGTACAGGAAAACAAGATCGCGCTCACGCCGTCTGGAACTCAAAGTAGGGCATTTGCATCGTTTTAACAGTCTCGCATAAAAATAATAAACAGTACGACCAATGTAACGATCGTAAACAATTCGAAAAAAAAAACCGCTTCTGAACATTTTCAATCATCTCTTGGCTCGTAGAACATACAATTCCAGACTACAGAGGAAAACTCCAACTTGGTTCGGATTAAAGAGAAATATAACCATAGAATACAGGCTGATGTGGAGAACTCACGCGTTATTTTAGAAATTACTCCCAGCTTACGCAAAGAGTCATTTATAAGGTTGTTAACATGTACAGTAAAGTATAACGAAGAATCTATGTTTACACCATGATCACGTCTGCACTCGACTTTCTGCGGGGAATCAGTGCCAATCGGTTAACAAAAGTTTATTTTACGTACCTTTCTACACAAATACATAATAACGGTTTTAGAAAGATTGAGCGTTAGCATGTTCTGACGACACCAATTGCACACACGCCTAACATCCTCCATAAGTTTTTCAGTCTTCCAAGGATATGATCTGCCAAAACAATTTGACATCATCTGCATATTGCAAGATGACAGAATTGCGAACAATTGAGTTCAAATCATTATTAAAAAACATTGAAAAAGATCAGTCCAATTATGAAGCCTTGCGGCACACCCGAAGAAGAAACATAAGGCCGAGAGTGATGTCCAAGAACACGAACAAAATTGTGTCTATCAGACAAATATTCTAGAAACAGGAAACAGGGAACTCACGCCGTAGTTTGTGTACAAGGAGCGAATGGCCTACCAGATCAAAAGCCTTAGAAAGGTCAAAATATACAACGTCTACCTGTCTACGTTGTCACACAGTATAGGCGAAACAAAATTAAAAAAAGACACCAGATTTGTCTCAACAGACCTTCCACGCATAAAGCCGTGTTGTGAAGGGCTTATCTTAAGCTTAAAAAAGTTTGAAATGCGCTCAAATAAAACAATTTCATAGATCTTAGCAAAGGGAGATAGCAACGACACAGGTCTGTAATTTTTTAGATCATCCGGTCTGCCATTTTTATGTATTGGCACAGTAATAGAGTTCATCACAGGGAAGGAAATGTAAGGCTCTGCAACGACATGTTAAAAATATGCGTTAAGACGGGCGCAAAAATAAAGGAGTATCCTTTAAAAATGAAGCTTGGAATGCCGTCAAATGCAACTGATAACTTTGGTTTCAGTTTCCTGATAGCAAGTTCAATATCAGTAATTTCAAAAGATAAAATGGACAGGTAATCACTGGCAGTATCACTGACGGCTTGCACAGGCACTTTAGTTTGGGCGCAAGAATAAACCGAAGAAAAATAACTCACGAATGCATTTGATACATCTGCGGGCTCAAACAGCATATTAAGGGGTATTCACACGAGGGAGAAATCTCGGGGATTTCTCCCCGGGCACGCACGCATCACGAGATAAAAACACAAGGCTTTTGCGCATCGCAAAGCCCGACGTTTTCGTCGTGGGATGCGCTTGCCGGGGAGAAATCCCCGGGATTTCTCCCTCGTGTGAATACCCCTTTACCAAACGAGTCAGCTATGTTTATTGATGACGAAGTTGTAGTTGTGCGATCCTTTACATATCGCCAGAAAAACGTTGGGTCACGATTTAAGCTACGCTCTACTGACTCATGGTGTAATATTTTATCGCGCTTCAACAATGTCTTAGTCAGCGCACGCGACTGAAAATTTAAGATACCAAAAAGTGGAATTTGCGACCTTATATTTCCTATGACAATGCAATATTTGTTTTTGAACTGATCTAAGCTCCTTGGAGTACCAGTGCGGATAACGACTTGTGTAAGGACGCTTTTTGGGCACGAACCTTTCAAGTGCATATACGATATAGTTTGTAAACACTTCAATGGCACGATTTCCACCGGTCATGCTATATATGGAAGCCCAATCTGCATCATCTGAATGTTGATAAAGGCCAAAGTAATCGCCTCTTAAGAAAGCAAGCGACTCACGGTTTTTGTGCTTTTCTTTCCCCACAGATATCATAAAGGAAACGGAAAAAGGAACATGCCAAACATCCGGTAAAACAAGCGGACTCAAAACAGATATCAGGCTGTCGATAGGAAAGTTGGCCAAGGCCAGATCCGGCACATGTCTTGCTGAGTTATGAAGACCGTTCATTTGGGTAGATCCGAGAAGGTTAACAAATCAAAGAAAAGCATTCGCTTTAAATGATGCAGTATGAGCAGACAGTGCAGGATGTACAAAATTCCAGTTTATTTCAGGAACATTGAAATCACCAAGTATGAGTATTCGAAGTTGATCCACATCCAATTCATCCCCTAGCACATATAATCGGTCAGGTAACTTAGATCCGTCGACATTAGGAGGCAAATGAAAAGTGCCTATAAGTAAGCTATTGTTATCACGTAGAGGTATTTCAATCCAAACGGACTCGCACTTGAATTCAAGATCAAACCGGCGAATAGCACGTAAATGTTTCTTAACTGCAATTAGTACACCACCACCGAATTTAACGGAAAGTTTTTCATAATTTAGATTCCGACGAAACACTATATTCGGTAGAAAAATAGTCCAGGGATGCAAAATAGCTATTTAACCAAATTTCACTTAAAGAAATGATATCGTAATCACCTAGAACAACGTTATTGAAAAAAATAGGAGCCTTCGTACGCAGGCCGCAGAAGTTTTGAGAAAACACTGAACAATTCATTTGACAAGCTAGTTGGGCGTAGCTGTGTCACAAACATCATTGCGCCCTGCAACGTCAAAAAATGTCCTAAAAAGGGAGCCCATTGGCCAAACGTCTGCATTGTTCACTTTGTCGAAGTCATTCTCGTTCACGGCAATGCAAAATGACGAGTAGCTTTCGTGTCTGGTTTTTAACTTGGTGCTTGTAAAAGATTCTCCGTCCAAAACTGCAGTTAGAACCTCCCCAACATCACTGCACGTAGTGTCAGGATTGAGACGGGAAGCAAAAAGCGTCATGAGACTTGGTGCTCTAAGGGCTGACGATAGCTTACTGCTTGCACAGGAACCTGAGGATGGCTTGAATATTTTTTTTCCGTTGGATGAGCGTGAAGCCATCGGCATCTGTGGACGCCTTCGGCATGGTCACCGCGGGCGGCAGTACGGAGGACCCTGCAGCCACAGCAGATGTAGATGTATGACGTAGCTCATTGGAAGTAAAACTGCTCCCCGACTCCTCCAGAGTGGTTGACGCAAGGAATCGGCCTGGTGAATCATTCCCAAGAACCTCCGCGAAGCTTGCGGACGCAGGACCGAGTTGCGCAGACAGCGTTGTATTCGGCCGTGGCTCAACGTTTTGGGCAATAAAACGGCGAAGCATTTCCGTGTTCTTTGACAGATGTAGAAACAGAGACGCATTTTCCGCCTTGACCGAGACAAGTTCTTTGACGAAAGAATCAACCTTGTCATGTAGTGTCACTAACAAATCTTTCAGACGGCCATACGCGCTGCAGTTTCCCACAACAATGCTCACCGATGCCACGTCGCAACCATCAGGAGGGCTTTGTTCCGTGATAGCACTAACTTCATCGGAGCCGTTTTGCCTCGTGCACGATTTACGCTTGTAAGTGCTGATACCACTCTAGATGAAGTAATCATAGTCATCTCCCACAACGTCGATGCACTTACAGTGAAAGCGGGTACCGCAAGGCCCCGAACATCGCAGGAATTGCATCCGGCCGATAAACGCTTGGAGCACACCGAACACACGCCCTTCGAGTACACTCTAAGAAAAAATGGAGAAAAAAAGTAGCAACGGCGCGTCTTCCTCCCTTCTACTGACGCGCCCCCCGAGCGGACACGAGAAAAAGTGAGGAACGAAACGTTTTTCTCCTTCTCCAGGCGGACGGGAGAAAGCTGTCGCCCTCCCGGCTATCTTCTTTCGGTTTCGTTTTTCGAGGAGGACGCGCACGTTGTTTAATAAATGATGTTGATCTGATTGAGCTTCAGCGGCAGCGAAGGCCGCCTGTAATTCCGTCTTCTAGTCCAAACGTGCAGAACATTTCGGTTGCATTGACGTTTTTATCGCTAATTTTATCAAACGAGCAAACAAAGCCGCTAGAAAACAGCGAAGTTCCGGAGCAGTGCCAGCAGCGCCACGTACACTGGACAAGATGGCCGTCTCCGGATTGTGGGACTCACGCGGAACTACAGTAGCGAAACCACGCGGAGCTCTGTCGACGTTTTCGACGTTATGGAAATCGCAGGAACTGCGTCCAAGACAGGCGGGTTTTGCCGCCGGCTGCCCGGGTGCCTTCCGTGCTGAGCTCGGTTAGGTTTTCCGACGCCGCGTGCCAACCGCCGTTCAACGTGGTTCTGTATTTGTGCGTGTCAGCAACATAGCAGCAACATCGTGATGGCTGTGTTGTGGGTTGTGAACAGAGGACTGGAATTATCGCCGATGTGACCGTGTGTTCGCGTATCAGTGGTGTAACAAGATGAGATGACGTAAACTGTCGGGCATTGATGCCGCTGATCGGGCCGTGATCGGAGGGGGCGGGGTGTCGCAGGTTGACATTCCGCTTTACATTAAAAAGTTTAATACCACTTGAGGGATTAGGTGCAATCGATCGACGTGCGTATAGTCATATTGGAACGCTGGTTTGAACAGTAAGCTCCTATCGCACAGTGACCAATGTGACTGTCGGTTTTCTCGTCCCCGAGAGCGATTGCGCTCTGGGGAAAGGAGTGAACAGTACGAAATCGTGACGGAAAGTACGTTTACTCACAGTGTGGAATTTTAGCATTAAAAAGAACAGTAGGTAAAATCGAGGAAAAAAAGCTATACCTTTATTTTGCTGTTTAAATATACTACGGTTCCTGGAGAAACTGCCCTCCAAGTGGCGCGCTGGGGTGAGCGCTAGATGTTTTCGAGCTCGCCACGGCGTAGCTCCGTACACTTAACACCTGCCGCAAGTCGCGGCTTTGACTGCATTTAAGTTGACCGAAAAGCGATTTCTCAGCCCGTGAAGCATCACTTCCAGCTGAGTGAATATGCCCTCTACAGAGATTAATTCAAGACGTCAATTGCAGCCTTGCGCGAACAGCACAAATAGAAAAACAAGCACTAAAATAGAAATACAGGCTACGACGTGCCGTGCGGGGAAACAAATTCGTGGCTTCGAACCGCATTGGAGCGGCTTGATTTATTGGCTTTCAAATAATTACGGCATGATCGAGCGTTTGCTTTTTAATAAGAGATTCATCCCCCGAGCCATTCAAAATACTCTCAGAGGTATGACATTGCTGAAAAAAAAATAACATGCTGGGAACATTTTTTATTGCTCATTCCGTCACCGAGAAATTCCGCACGTTCAAAACGACTAGTATAAAAGATGGTATGTGCCGTGTATGTCCTGAAAGGGGAGGAAGTGGCCGAGTGGGCTAACGCGTCTCAGCTCGGAGCATGGAGCGAAAGCTTGCGCTGGAAACCTCCTGGGTTCCAACCCCGCCGCCCCCGCCCGTTTCGATCTGGATGAGTTTCGTACCGGCACGCGTTTGTGTAATCACTACTGCGTGGTGCACGTTAAAAACCCCAGGTTAGCGGTTGTACCGCACTGGCCAAATTTCTCATCTACAGCTAAGACACCGATTACCCGTTGAGGCGCATCTCCATCAAGGCTGTATAAAAATGAAGAGCAAACCAATTTTTTGTATGTCCTGAATGTGTGTTCACCTGATGCTTGTAGTATGAGTAATGTGTCTACATGTGTGTATAATGCAGGTTCCCAAAGATCCCGATGCGGAATGGTAGCCTGATGAAGTAAAAATATTTTTGTAGAACATGAATTGGGGCGGTAACTAACGCCACCTGGCCTAGCTAATTGCAATTACTGTGCTTGACCCTGCCATCTGGTGGCAAGCGATTTAACCTTCTTTCAGACTACACAGGAGCTTCGAGTTTGTTCTTTTGAGAGCGGCTTTTGGTTTCGCGGATTGAGTTCGCCATTCCTCTGTGATGTGCGCTTGACGAAGGAATTGTGACTCGAGGAACACCAAAGGTAAGACGTAAAGTGCGCGAAGTAACTGGGTATCGGTCGTCTCCGTTTAACATCGCAGTGCTGTCGACGAGAAGACTGAGCAACTGCTTTCGAAGCGCAAGTTTCTGCACCTGTGGCGGGAATCTGGCTTCGGAAATAAACACAGTTCGCGGAAAGCTCGTGTTACGCTTTTATTTGCTGCTCCTCTCGTCCCGTACAAGAGACGTAGCGTCCTCGTTAAGCCTTATTGAGCTCAATTTGCTCAATTCAGGGCAGCCTAGAACTAGTTGCTCCCCTGCTTCAGAAACGAAAGTTTCTTCCTTTCTAAAGGTTACAAGACCGTTCCTCCCCTAAGGGAGGACTGTTGATACCCTTTTTTCTAAAAGTGTAGGGCATGTTGGCAAGCAAGGGAGCGCGTGAGCATGCGACTTAAATGGAATAGAGCGCAAACGGAAAACTTGGCGGATTTTGTCTTTTCGAGTTATTGGTGATTGAAGTGGCCGAGGCGAAAACTGACGTTTCTCCCACCGGTCGGGGATGGCATGTTTGATAGCTCGCTCTTTCCTAATTTCTCAAAATAAAGCACTAAGACTCCTTGTGCCACTGTCTTAGTAGATTTGAAGAAGCTTAACAAACTGAATAAAACATATTTTGAATTAATTTACAAAAATGTCGAACTGTGTCACCTTGACTATTTTCAACGAAGTATGGCAAGTTTTTACGTGCGACCTATTAAGGATATTTTAATAACATTGACAACACCAAAAAGGCTCATATCTGGCTCTTTTCAGTTAATACAACTTCAATATTATATGTGCCAAGGAAAATATTATACATACGTTTGAATGAAAAAGCATTTCGAAAATCTAGCAAATTCGAGATCGATGTTAAAAAAAAAATTTTTTTTGAGTTGCTTAATTTTTTATTAGTTGCAGGCACAGTTATGGTTTCTTATAAATATAATATATACTATTTTGTTTATATGGCTGCAAGTTAAGCTTGAACCTTGTCAATCGTGCATTGTAAAACGGCAGGCTTTGTTACGTAGTAACATGCTGTATAGTCTGCATTTAGCACAAATTTTCTTATGTTTAAGCTTAGTGTTAATTAAAGTATTACTATTATGTAATTTCCCTATACCACGTCACAATGTTGACCAGAATAACTCCTATGTGAGGACGCAGTTGCAACGAACAGCTGGCAAGATTAAAGATTTCATTGCGGTCATACAACCAGGGACTCAAACCGAAAAATATAACGTTTCGGTTACGGTTACGGTTACCGCTTCCTGTTGATAACGGTTTCGTTTCGGTTTTTTACGGTTTTAATTTTTACGGTTTCGGTTACCGGTTACACGTTCATAAAAACCGGTTTATTACGGTTTTTCCAATAATTTGTCTAATTGAAATGCTAGACAGCCATTTTAGAAAAAACTGTTTAAAGTAGTCTCAAATATCCAATAACGTGAAATACAAGAAACCTAGAAACGTCTTAATACTTCTAATTGGTCAGAAGTTGCACACGTTCCTAGCTCCAACTCTTGTTCACTACATCTACTTACATTATTTAGTTTGATGCCCGAGCATACATGTAACTTCTAGTACTCGGGGATCATCGCGTTCTATATAATAAAAATTAAAATAAACACCGCTACTCTGTTGTTTGGCACCATTTATAAACAATTACCCTAGGAAAGTTCCCACTTGATGCTGGAAGAACCATTCGCACTTTCTCGTCGCTACAGTTGATTTCAACCTCATACATGCAGGCGAGTCTTCGCTTCACTGAAGGAAGGAACAGAACTACAGCCATCCACTAGTAAAATACTGCTAAGTGGAATGAAGTAATAAAATTGAGAGCTGGGCTGGGCGGGCCGTGAGGCAAGAAGCCTTCGTGCAGCGAATGGAAAGTCCGCCGTAGTCAGGCGGCCCGTGAAAACTACTTGCCTCACTAAACACTGCCCAGTCGACTTCAGGTGCCTGCTGGGTCGAGTGGACTGGCGGTGTAGGTCCCGTCGCTTTTGACTTGTAGGCAGTGCTACCCAGGTCCGACTGAGAGTCTTCGACGACGCTTTGTTTGTCTGTAGTGTGTTCCTTTGTGTTGGTGTGGTTTTCCTCCTTGCCATCGTACGTGTCGAAGGAGCCGTCATCGGCGTGGGGCTCAATGACTGTCGGTCCTGCTGAGCCACTCCAGGATTCGCTCGGTGGCGGTGGTTGTCGAGTCGGGATCCATTGGGTCGTTTTCTTCGATCCAAGATCAAGCTCGGGCGCGGTCGGCCGAGACGCCAGCCTCGCAAAGAGCATGGGCGAGAATGTCCTCGACAGGAAAAACGCACAGGAGCGTCGAGGAGACGACTGTGCCGTCGATGACGGCACTGGTGGGTTTCGAAGACTCAGCGTAGCTGCCGGACTCACGATTAGGGGGCCTCTTCGACTTGGTGTCTGGGCGGTAGCTGGTGTGCGCGGGAGCACGAGGCGTGTGGCGTCCGCGTCGAGGCTGGTTGGGTAGCTGGTCGGGGAGCTCTCTGAAAACCTCAGACTCGAATCCTCCACGTCTGGGATAGGACTGCCGTCCTACAGTTCCCTCTCGCGACGACGTGGAAGAGTTCCAGTCTATCGAAAATGAGGTGCTGGTGTTCGGGGAGCATGTCATCCCAGTAGAACCGATGGCGGGGGAGATGCCTGATCTCATGGACATCTCTCGTGGAGAAACTTATGGTGTCCTGGGCGAGGTCGCTCAGAATGTCGTAGGCATGACGGACCCTCGCTCCGGCATGGGTGGTGGGGGCTCTATCAGAGGTAGTTGGATTGCGCTGGTGGCTCTGGTTGAAATGATTCTCGTAGAAGCCATACCTCCGGCGGTGGCAGGGGGAGGCCTCCGGCGATGCTGGAAGCGATCTCTCGGCGCGTCTGTGGATGTTCGAGCTCACCGTGCCGACGTTCGAATAGCTCGCGTTCACAGTTTTGCGAGAGAGACTGTTGAGACTGCTGGCCGTGTGGGGCGAGATTAGCCAGGCCATCGACGATTGGAAGCAGGGCAGCTCCCAAGGTTCAGGCGAAGGAGGCAGAAATTGCATCCCATGTCTGTTGGACGAGGGTGGCGCGTTGGCGCGTTTGACGAGGAGGCATCCTTCTCCTTGGCTTTTTCTTTTGTCATGTTGAGAAGCCGAGAGGCGTGGCAGTGCCGGCGACGGTAAAGCCCCTCTATCCTGGGAAAAGTGGAGCCGTTCATTGTTGTTAAATGCTCGAGGCACGTGCGACGCGCTACTTCTGGGAAATTCATGCCGTCTGAAATAGCTAAGTGTTGCGCTGTGCCGCCATGATCTTCCCAAGGGCTGCACGTTGCACGTGCCTTGTGCATCGACGAACATTGCGCTACTTTTGAAACATGAAGGGGCTTTAGGCGGCGGGTGCCACTCGGTTTGAAGAAGGGTCTCGGCGCGGGAAGGAAAAGAAAAAAACTCGGACACCCTTCTGACGTTTCCTCGCTCCTTCCACCACTCTCAGCCCGAGCATATATATATATATATTGTATATATAATACAAAACGCCAATGTCAAACCCCTGACTTTTTTTTTCTTTCTGTGTTGTTTCAAAATCGTCACTCGCGACACGTTTCACACTAAATGAACAACATAAACATTATTAATGAACAGCAGGGCCCATTAAAGCCCCTTCATGTTTCAAAAGTAGCGCAAAGTGCGTCGATGCACGAGGCACGTGCAACGTGCATCCCTTGGGAAGGTCATGGCGGCACAGCGCAGCACTGAGCTAGATTTCAGACGCCACGTTCTTTCCAGAAGTGGCGCGCTGAACGTGTCTCGCGCGTTTCCACAACAATGAAGGCGCCACTTTTTCCAGGATACAGGGGCTTTAGGGCCCGTTTGCTCGAAGCGCTAACCGTGGCTAAAGTTAGCCGCAGTACCAAGGAGAGGGATTCTGAGATCATGTGACAGGGATCGGTAGGGATGCGAAAAAACATGGCGGTGCCCCGCAAAGTGAGCGCCGCTCGCTTCGGAACTAATATGTCGTCGTAGCTGCAATATCGCGCGCGTTAGTCAGTAACTAATGGTGCAGGAGGCTTTCGCTTTGCCTTACCTCACTTAAATCGCAAAGCATGAGCAATGACCTCGCCGCATTTTTTAGATAGTATTTCGATTCTGGCCATTCTTAAGCCTAAATGAACACGATAATTGTCGGAATGCATGGAAACGTATTTGGAAAGTGGATTGCCTTGACTCAATCGGCCTTGTATTGATAGCACACAAATTTCCCAAGCACCGAGGTGCATGCTACGAGTGTAGTTGCAGGCATTGCGCGTGCTGGCGTATGCAGTAGTAATATACCCGTTGCTCTGGGCAGGGGGCGCGAGCGCGTCCGGAAGACTTACGCAAGACGCGACCAAGTTTTGCTGGCTGCATCATCCGTGTGGCGCTGTAACGTTCGATTTTGCACGTGCCACGTTTGAATACAAGCCGCTGTCAGCATCTGTAGATGTGCGGTAACAAAACGTCTAAAAAAAGTTAAAAAAAAAGAAAAGAATTATGCTGCTTGCGGCCGCAGCGTTCCATTAAACATTCCTTTCATATTTGCTTTCTTTCACAGCTTCCACGAGCACGTATATTTCACTTTACGTGATAGTGAAGCCGAAGCTACTCGGAAAAGCGCGTCATCCTGAACGATGCTCGCACTGCACGAGCGCGCGTGCTTGGCAGGGACGCGGAAAGCTCGCAGCTCGCTCTTGTAGCCTCTGCTACGCTGGAACTTAGAATGGAACTGAGTAGAAAAAACTCTAGTGGGGAAGCGTATTGATGCATGTTCGAAACGTGAGCCAAATATTCTATTTTGCTCGCCTGCAGCGCTGCTCAAAACTTGTGAGCTACGGGCCTATCGTTCTAGAGGAAAAAGTCTAAAACAAATTTTGCCTTGCACGCGCGTTCGTCCAAGTCTTATAATGATTATTTACTTCGAATCTTTTATAAGAGGAAGGACAGCGAGCGCGGACCATAGAATTACACTTCCAGCGTTCTTCTCGATGCTTGGGTAATTTAGAAAAAGGTCTGTCGGGGCGGGACGCTGGTCTTCTTTCGTGTACTATTAATATCCGGTCGATTGAGTCAAGGCAATCCGCTTTCCAAAGACGTTGCCATGCCGACACTTATCGCGTTCATTTATTCTTAGAAAGGCCAGAATCGAAAGACTATGCAACAAATGCCGCGAAGTCATTGCTCGTGCTTTGCGATTTAAGCGAGGTAAGGCAAAGCGAAAGCCTCCTGCACCATTCGTTGCTGACTAACGCGCCCGATAGTGCAGCTACAACGACATATTAATTACAAAGCGAGCGGCGCTCACGCACCGGGGCGCCGCCATGCTTCCCGGCATCCCTACCGAGCCCGTCACTTGTTGACTCAATTCAACGATAGAACTGTGGCCACAGGTTGACTCCACATCCTTGAAACACACACACACACACAAGCATATATATATATATATATATATATATATATATATATATATATTGTAGCGAAGACAACGATCGCGCGCGCCCTTTTTTTGATTCTCGGCTGAGAGGCTGGGCAGACGGTAGTAAAAGCGGACCTGTCCTGACTCCCACCGCCTGGTCTTCCCTGTGCGCTACAAGTGGTGGAGGTGCGGGCTTCCCCACCTACCTCGACGTCAGCCGTGGAGCTGAGAAGCCGAGCCCTCACATCGACAACACCAATGCCGCATCCCTCTGTCGGAATGAATACCACCACAACCTCCACGGCCACCCAAGCCGACACCACGGCCACCCAAGCCGACACCACGGCCCCATCGGTACTCACCGCTCGCCAACGTGAGCCTCCCTTATTCTCCGGAATAGGGGACGCCGACGTGGACGACTGGATTGACACTTACGACCGCGCCAGTCGATACAATCATTGGAGCGATGTCACTAAGCTGACCACTTCGGTTTTCTACCTATCCGATGTTGCAAAACTGTGGTACCTCAACCACGAGCAAGAATTTGACAGCTGGGCGACATTCGCTACCCGCCTTAAGGAAGTTTTCGGAAGACCTACAATGCGACAGATTGTGGCCGAGCGAAAGCTGTCCTCGCGGGCCCAGCAGCCAACGGAAACCTTCACGTCCTCCATCGAAGACGTGCGGGATCTTTGCCGCCGAGTTGATATCAACATGACGGAACCCGAAAAGGTCCGTCATCTTTTAAAGGGAATCGCCGAGGATGTTTTCCAAGTTACCCTCGTGAGTAATCCAACCACCGTTAGCAAGATTGGGGAAATCTGTCAGCAGTTCCAAGAAGTAAAAACCCGACGCTTGGCCTCAGCCGCTACAGTACAACGTCTTCCTGAGGTGAGCAGTATATCGGGGCCATCAACATATATCAACATCAACAGTTTGCGCCAGCTCATCCAGCAGATTGTTCGCGAGGAGGTTTCGCAAGCTCTCCAACTCACACAGCCGTCAACTACACCAACACAATCGGCACTCCGGTCCCTCGTCCGAAACGAGATTGCGTCTATCGTGCCTATATCCTCGCCGCTTACAGCACCGGCACAGCCCATGCTGCCGAGCTACGCAGAAATTGCAGCTTCACCTCCAATGCTCCGACCTCATTATCCTGCTGTAACTATGCCATACGTACAACCCTTTGGATGCACTCAACCACACCAACAGGCTACTCGCCAACAGCTCTACAACCGCCCTACCTACTATTACTGTGGCATACCAGGACACGTTATGCGCGTATGCCGTCGCCGCCAAGCCGAAGAGTCTGCAAACGTCTATACAAGCATCACTGCGAACCCCACCCATTATAACCAGACTCCCGGATACACCCGGTCAAACTCTCTAACCACAAGGTTCGCCGGTAGTTCACCGGGATTTTCGCGTCGACAGTCGCCATCACCACAACGTCACCGCTCAACGTCCCATATGGTCCCATCAGGGTCCGCTTCTCCATCACGAGGGGGAAACTTTTAACCGCAGCTCCTGAGGCACCAGCGGCGACATCTTCATACTGCTCAAGTCCTCATCAAGCCCCCTCTAACGTCGTCGTAATCCAAATTGAAAGTCAAAACGTACAAGCATTAATTGATACAGGCGCCTCTATTTCCGTTATGCGCATAGATCTCTGCCGACGCCTCAAGAAAGTCGTGACACCGTTTGAAGGTAATCTCAGAACTGCAGGATCAAACTTACTTAAACCCGTCGGACTCTGTACAGCACGGATTATAATACAGGGCCTATTATATTTAGTTAAATTCGTCGTCCTCTCATCATGCACACATGAAATTATTCTTGGCTGGGATTTCCTTCCTATTACTCACGCAATCATTTTTTGCGGGAATTCACAGCTTTCCCTCCAGGAGTTGCCTGATGACGACCAGCATGTTTCTGCTCTGGTAAACAAAGTACGAGCGTCAGAAGACACTGTTATTACGCCTCGAAGTTCATCTTTCGTTCTCATTAATTGCTGTTCACTCTCACCGGGAGATTACTTCATCACGCCCACTTCTGCCTTATTGGAAAAAAAAGGTTTGCTCGTCCCACGTGGCATCGCCCATATTGGCCCAGTGTAGACGTACATCATCATAATCAACGTTACACCCGAGTTCATACTAATACCGGAACACACAGTTCTAGGCACCGTAACATTGGCGACTGACATCAATATCATTGCCCTCAACGACACACCCTCCTCGCAGCCGTTTTCCCAAGATCCTATCAAAGAAAATGATGCTTTCGATCGCCTTCCGAATACCATCGACAGAAACCTCACCGGACATGAAAGAACACAAATGCTAAGTCTCTTAAAATTGTATCACAAACTTTTTGATCTAAATGACCTACCTTTAGGCCCAGTTTCAACAGCTGAGCATACGATAGACACGCAGGGTCATAGTCCCATCCGAACACGTCCTCACAGGGTCTCAATGAAAGAAAGAGAGATAATAGAGCAACAAGTGACTGAAATGTTGCAAAAAGAAGTAATCAGAAAGTCTTCAAGTCCTTGGTCCTCTCCTGTGGTCTTAGTAAAGAAAAAGGACAGCAGTATTCGCTTTTGTGTGGACTATCGCCGCCTCAACAGAATCACGACCAAAGATGTGTACCCCATTCCACGAATTGATGACGCCTTAGATTGCCTCCAAGGCGCTGAATTTTTTACATCGCTAGATTTAAAATCGGGATATTGGCAGATTCCAATGAATTCAACTGACAAACCCAAAACCGCATATATCACGCCAGACGGTTTATACGAATTCAATGTTATGCCGTTCGGCCTATGCAATGCCCCGGCCACCTTCGAACGCCTGATGGATACTGTTCTTCGAGGATTGAAGTGGCAAATCTGCCTTTGCTATTTAGATGACATTATTATTTTTGCACCAACGTTCGCAGTTAATATGGAACGTGTGGCCACAGTTCTATCGTTCATTGCAAACGCGAATTTAAAACTAAACACCAAAAAGTGTCACTTCGCAGCGAGAGAAATCAAAGTGCTAGGCCATGTAGTATCGAATAAGGGTGTTCGACCTGACCCGGACAAAATTCGAGCTGTCACCGAATGTCCTGTCCCCAAAACAGTTAAGGAGCTTCGCAGTTTTCTAGGTCTTTGCTCATATTTTCGGCGGTTTGTCCAAGGATTCGCAACCATCGCCGCCCCCTTACACACGTTATTAGACGCAACAAAGCATTTTCATTGGACTCCAGAGTGCCAACATGCCTTTAATCAGCTCGTTGCTCGTTTGACACAAGACCCAATCATGTGTCATCTTGACCCCTCAGCCCCCACTGAGATCCACACTGATGCCAGTGGTTATGGGATAGGCGCAGTCCTGATACAACGAAAATCACCCCAACTTGAAAACGTCGTAGCGTATGCTAGTCGCACCCTCTCGAAGGCTGAACGTAACTATTCGACAACTAAAAAAGAATGTCTAGCAATTATCTGGGCTACTGCCAAATTTCGACCATACTTGTACGGCCGGCACTTCAACATCATCACGGACCATCACGCCCTTTGTTGGCTCACGTCATTAAAGGACCCCTCTGGACGTTTGGGACGCTAGTCACTTCGACTACAGGAGTACGACTTTTCAGTGACACATAGATCCGGACGCAAGCATCAAGACGCCGACGCTCTTTCACGTTGTCCTCTACCAACGATCGAAACTCAAGACGACGACAACCCCATCCCATTGGCTTCTCTCTCTCTCTCGATACGGTGGCACAAGAACAACTTCAAGATCCTGGTACTGCCGCCCTCGTGCAACATATCACAGGTACATCCACCTCCGACAACCGCAAGTTTTGCAAACGAGCGCGACATTCTTCTGTTCGAGATGGCCTCTTGTACCGCCGTAACTACTCCACCGATGGTCAGCGATGGTTATTAGCACTTCCTCGGCAACTTCGTATGGATGTGCTACGGTGCTTCCATGACGATCCAACGTCTGGTCATCTTGGCATCTCGAAGACCTACCAACGTGTACGTGGCCGATACTACTGGTCCGGCATGTATCGCTCCATACAAAAGTATGTTCGTTCTTGCCTACCCTGCCAACAACGGAAACAACCGCCCCAGCAGCCGGCTGGCTTGCTACAACCCATACTTGTTCCCGAGAAACCATATGAACGAGTGGGAATTGACCTGTATGGTCCTCTTCCCAAATCATCGCAAGGAAACCACTGGGTTGTCGTCGCCATTGACCATCTGACACGCTACGTTGAGACTGCCGCCCTGCCACACGGAGATTCTCGCGAAGTTGCATCCTTTATTTTACATAGTATAGTACTGCGGCATGGATCTCCTCGCGAGCTACTCAGCGACAGGGGAACAGTTTTTCTATCCCAAGTTGTCGAAAACATTTTAAGAGAGTGTAATGTTATTCATCGTTGCACGTCCGCCTATCACCCCCAGACCAACGGCCTTACGGAACGTTTTAATCGCACACTTTCCGATATGCTTTCCATGTATGTCTCCCAGGACCACGACAACTGGGACCGTATATTACCTTTCACCACTTTCGCCTACAACACCGCCACTCAAGACACGACACACTACTCCCCTTTTATCCTCACATATAATCGCGAAATGTCATGCACACTGGACACAATCCTGCGTTATCGACCAGATGTTACCGAGCATACCACCTTTGCCGAAGACATGAACCGCGCAGAAGAATGTTGGCAGTTAGCTCGTTTTCGCACATCTGAGCATCAGAACCACGAAAAGCACCGTTATGATGATCATCACCGTTCCGTAACCTACAACAACGGTGATTTGGTGTGGGTATGGATGCCCATGAAACAGCCTGGACTTTTTTCGAAACTTCTTCGCAAGTATCATGGCCCTTACAAAGTCCTAGAATCAACGTCACCAGTCAACTACAAGGTGGAACCCGTCCCCCCTCCCAGCGATCGTCGCCGTAACCATCGAGAGATCGTTCAGGTGTCACGGATGAAGCCCTACTTCTCCTCAGACCCCCCAGCTCCTTCTGCCAGGATGGCAGCATCCTGATCGGGGGGAATTGTAGCGAAGACGACGCTGTGCGATGGGACCGGGGAAGAAGACAACGATCGCGCGCGCCCTGTTTTGATTTTCGGCTAAGAGGCTGGGCAGACGGTAGTAAAAGCGGACCTGTCCTGACTCCCACCGCCTGGTCTTCCCTGTACGCTACCATATATATATATATATATATATATATATATATATATATATATATATGTATATTGTCACGGGTGGTGACCAAAAGAACAATGAATAAACAGAAAGAAATAAACGTTTAATGTGGTGAACTTGTGCCAAAACTGAAAGGGTACAAAGATAATAACAGAGCGTCGCGGGCGTCGAAGTCGGCGTAGCAGCACAGTCGAACGCTGGGGCGAAACTGACTCCGCTCGCCTTGCGGAATCCCTTATGTACCCTCGTGGGTTTCTGGATCGTTCGGCGTAGAAGGTTCGGCGCGTAGAACATTCTGGCCTCGAACAAGCAACATTGTTCTCGAATTTACCAGAACATTACTTTACAGAGTCAACAAAAATGCGCCTCCGCGGCCAGGAATCGAACCCTGGCTTTCAGCGTGGAAAGCACGCGCGATAACCGTTAGACCACGAGCGCGCTGCCTTCTCAGCCAGCTGCGCTCGCGGCAATATATATATATATATATATGGGTGGTTTCATCTCAAATCGTGCAGGCAAAAAGGGTCGAACTTTTAATTTTGATGAAAAAAATATATGTTATGGCGCCGTTTCTAAAACCGCGGTCGCCACAAACCGCAGGTTCGTCGGATTTTTTGTTCGCGACTTAGGAATTTTTAAAAAGGCCGCGGCGAAAAACAGTGTTTTTCACACCCGTCGTGGGTTGGATGTTTCGCTTGATCTCCCGCCCTTGGATTTTCAGTCCACATTATATTATCTTTTTTAAAGCACTCTGTGGACACATTTAAAAGGCTCCAATACCATAAAATAATTTTAGGCATTTTGCTTTTTTTCTGTAAAAATGTCAAAAACGCCCCCTCGGTCAATTGTTGACGAACTTTGACAATTAATTACTGGCGATCTACTTGGGTTACATCAATACTTTTTATGTCCACGGAGAGCCCAAAACACGCTCTTTATATTTATTATAAAATGACTCGGCTGTATAAAATATCCTTTGCGGTACGTTTACGTTAATTTTATGCAAAAACCAAAAAGTACCATTTTTGAAATTGATTTTCTCAAAAAACCCATTTTTTATTTTTTTTATTTTTGGTTCAAATGTAGATATGACAGTTGTCTACACGAAAATCAAGCCTAGAAAGTGTATATTTTGTTTGTATGTTTTATATTTAGGCCTCAATATCGGAAAAAGACGTCTTTGTTTTGCAAGACCTAAGTGAGACATAGCGATCCATGCGTCTCTATGAATTGTAAAAGAGTTTTCTTGAATTTTTTTCTGCATTTTGTAATCAATTATAAACGAATTTTGTGGTATTGAATATTTATGTATGTTTTGATAAGAGCGGGAACCACGAGATACATATCTAACCAAATCAGCAGGCTTAGTAGACTTTCAATAAGCAAAAGGCACAGACGTTGTATTGTTTCGATTTATAAACCATTCACAGTAAAATAGCACGACTAGCTATTAGCTGCCATATTACTAAGACAAAGAAAGTCACCACATCGTCGATATATTATATACAATTCTTTCCGAAACCAAACACTGGGGTTTGTTCACCGCACATCGCACAGGTCACCAGGGAACGTTCTTTCACTTCCGTAATACACAAAAGTGGTGACACAGAAACGGTCTGAAACACATAGAGAGTGTGTCATGGAGAGGGGTAGGAAATAAAAATAAATAAATAGGAAATAAATTGCCCAACTCCGATCTTAACGAAAATTGCGTTAAAAAAAATAAAGTATTTAGGTTCGAGCGGTGGCAAGGCGATAGGTCCACGCCTGGTGGAGAGTCAGACAAAGAAGTCGACGGCACGTAAAGGTAAAACAAAAAAAAAAAATCAATAATTTAATAAAGACGGGAAAACTCAGCCGCACATGGCAAGAACAAAAACCAACTCCTCCGGGCATTCCCTAAACGGGACGCAACCAAATGCGTGCGAACACGCTCTCTACATCACCGCCAGGCCGCTACGCCATGACGAAATAAACCCAACAACTGAACAGTGCTAACAAACAGTTAGTAAGAAAACATTGAAAAAAAAACGTTCAGAAAAAACCGCACCCGAGAAACAAAGTTCAGCGGGGCGAAGAAACACACACGAGTCGGTCCCACGACACTGAAGTCTGGCAGGATGACGGCGTCCAGATCATGCTCGAATCTGTTCCTCCCTCTATTACGCACATCCACGACGGCTGTGCGGAACAGTGGCTGTGCGAAACAAAGTGAAGAATAGATTCGAGCAGGCGATGCGCGAGAAGGTAACCGAGACTATGCCTGAAGCTTCATATCGGGAGAGGAGCTTTCGAGGTAGTTTCTGCAGTTACTCAAACTTTCTCTTTCCCCTTCCCTTTTTCAAAAGAACACGTCAGCCGGCGCTGACTTTTCATCTCGGGAGAAGCCCACTCTTCACAAACGGTTATAGTTGACAAGGAGGCTGACTTCGACCCAACTATAGTCTCCGGGTAAAATACAAACACAAGTACATTTACCAACACGCTCGTTTTAATGTCAGTCTCCGGGCTTTGCTGTTTCCAAAAGAGATAACCCTTTATAAGGACAGAATGAGCGGGTTGGTGGGGATAATTAAAGTTAAACAGCCCCTTCTCGTTTTCTTCCTCAAGTTTAATAGATAACCCTTCGGTGCTATCGGATCTCTCCGGAGAGAGGGAGAGAGCGCGGCCGTTTCAAGTTAAGGATAGGGCGCTCGAAGCTGGGGCAAACAGGCGGTATCGTTTCACGCATGCACGGATGGCTGGTTTCAAATTTCCCCACATCCCTAACGAAACCGGCCCATCTTCGTGCGTGCGTCTGTGGGATTTCTGTCCCGCGCCGCCGGTTTTAGGACGCACGCGGCATTGTTTTGGCTGGCAGAACCGTTGTTGACCGTCGATATTGTAAGGCCGTGGTGTCCTCACCCTTTCAGGCAACGATTCCTTTGCTTTCCCTTGTGCAATACTCTGACTGACTCCTCCTGGGTGGCTGTCACTGTTCGCCGCGTCAACGACACAATCGTACCATTTCACTCCTCGTGACACAGGGTGCGCTGCTCGCTTTACTGTCACGGGCCGTCCTATCTAACACAACGAGCGCGAAAGGTCGTGGTCATCTGCTGGCTCTGAAAGGGCGGGACGTTCATGCAGGCCGATGAGGGCCCCGAATCAATACGACGTCTGCCGACTCCTACGCGTTAAAAATTTACGACACGTGCTGGTCTGTTAAGAAGTGTTGCTTTCTCTTTTTGGAACTCCTCCGATGTTGCTTGCCGCCTATAATAAAATTTAAATATTCAATAAATATAACAGGGTGGATATACTGTATTTCATTTTTATGTGGGAACGTTGAAAAAAAAAAAAAAAACTATTTCCGAGCTTGTGAAGACGCGCAATTCGTAAGTCCATTTCGTGCCGTAAAAACACGTTTTTGTACGATATTGATGCTTAAATATAAAACATACAAACAAAATATACACTTTCTAGACTTTATTTTCGCGTAGAAAACTATCACATCTACATTTTAACAAAAAATAAAAAAAAATAAAAAATGGTTTTTTTGAGAAAATCAATTTCAAAAATGGCACTTTTTGGTTTTCACATAACATTAACGTAAACGTACCGCAAAGAATATCTTATACAGCCACGTCATTTTATAATACCTATAAAGAACGTGTTTTGGGCTCTCCGTGGACATAAAAAGTATTGATGTAACCCAAGTAGATCGCCAGTAATTGTCAAAATTCGTCAACAATTGACCGAGGGGGCGTTTTTGACATTTTTACAGAAAAAAAAGCAAAACGCCTAAAATTATTTTATGGTATTGGAGCCTTTTAAATGCGTCCACAGAGTGCTTTAAAAACGATAATATAATGTGGACTGAAAATCTACGGCGGGAGATCAAGCGAAACATCCAACCCACGACGGGTGTGAAAAACACTGCTTTTCGCCGCGGCCTCTTTGGAAATTCCTAAGTCGCGAACAAAAAATCCGACGAACTTGCGGTCTGCGGCGACTGCGTTTTTAGAAACGGCGCCATAACATATATTTTTTTTCATCGAAATTAAAAATTCGACCCTTTTTGCCTGCACGATTTGAGATGAAACCACCCATATATATATATATATATATATATATATATATATATATATATATATATCTTTTTATCTGTCAGGAATGTTCGAAATACTCCCTCAAATTTTCAAAATGTGGGACTATAAGAAAAAAGAAAGAAAAGAAACAGCAACAAACAGAAATATTTTTTTCTTCACACTTACGAGCATTAGGTGCCAGTCTGGTGTTTTATTTTGATGAACAATCTTGTATAGATACGTAGTAAGCGACTATAGCAACAACAAAAGTACAAGGCCGGTTTCAAAGTTAACATGTAAAATCTAAGCACCGCTGTTTCGTTGAACTTGTATAACAGTGATCTTTCTCACATCAATTTTTCCACGACAAGGTTTTTGCGTAGTGTCACCAATCGTATTGAAAGACTATAATTTGGAAACAATTTATCCGGACGCATAAACCTTAATAATTGTACCTCGCCGACCTTATAACGATATGCATTTTCCTACGCGACGTTGCTGTTGCTGAGACGTGAATTTTTTTTGCGGTTTAAATTCGGAATAAATTATGCTGTCCTTCCATGATGCTTGATGAATTATTTCCCGCCTAAGTTTTAGTATGAAAAGTACTGTCTTACTTCCGACAGGCTTTGCAGGCACCTTTTCTTCGACGGGCGAATTCGTGAACATCTTGGGCAGGCGCGTTACACGTGTCGGACCTAAAAATAAAAGAAAAGAAAAAAAGTCAAGTTCAACATTGTGTTCGCAAGGCAATCACTTCAAATGAATCAAGCTAGTTTTCAATGGATCCTCAATTTTGTTAAGAGCTGCAGGAAAAAAAGTGAAAAAGTTTATGGAGAGCTAATAGTTGTAAGAAAAAGAGTCAACAAACCTTAGAGGAGTTTTGTAATTTAATGGCAAACGCTTCCTGCGCAGATTGGCTGCATGTGCGCGTGAGTGAATCTAATAATTTACTAGGAAATACATTTCTCCGCGAAAATTCAATGGCCTTGGCGCCAACAGTTTTTGCGTTGATGAAACGGCCGGACGCACGAAACCCTCGTGGATTTTCTCTCTGCATTGAAAGGGGTGACTCCGCCATCTATCGCCGTGGAGACCCGTCCAGACAGCGGAGAACGCCGCCTCAGCTGTCTCGGCGAATCCGGTGTATCGGTGCGTCGGCGGCAGCCCTCTCCCTCGTCGCAGCGCAAGAGAGTGAACAACGCGATGCGCAAACATGAGGGTTGCCCACCCCTGGGAGGAGGATGTGGTGCTCTGGGCGAAAAGTCTACAGCAAATGAGAGGAGTATATGTTCTCAGTCGGGAGTATCTGATCAAACCATCGAGAGCTTTCACCATTCAAAGGCTGACGTATCCTGCGCAGAGTGGGTGCACGCGCGCATGTGTGCGTTTTTGAACGCGACGAGGAAGATAGCGACCGAAGGGGCGGGAGCAAGTCGGAGACGCTGGATGTCGATCGACGCTTTCGCCTCCCTCTCGGACATTATATTGTAAATGCTTCTCGTCGATCACGTAGGGCCTAGGTTGAGCAGTTTGAAACACACTAAAATTTAGGCACACAATATCTTCATTGTGAGCTTACCGCGTCTCAGTTGCCACAGTTGGTATAAAGCAGTCCACCCTCCTTACTTCAATAAGCAAGGTAAATGTGCGAAACTGGAGCGCAGCTCTTGAGGAGGAGGAGAGGAGGGTACGGAGGAAAGGGTATGCCCCTCCTCCTCCTCCGAACCCTCCCCTCCTCCTCTCCTCAAGACGTGACGTCGTATTTGTCTTGACGTCATTTTCCCCGCTGAATTTAGCGGGGAAAGTGAATTGGTGTTCAGGTCAGATGACGTCGATTTCCCCGCTAACTTTAGTGGGGAAACGTCCCATAATGCAACGCGCGCAATTACGGCGACGCCGACGCCAACGCCGTTCAACAAGGAAACGGACGCCTAAAAGCTGCGTTCTAAAATAGAATCGGTCCTTATGCAGGCCAAATTTATTTTCCGTTTGCGAGCATGCAAGATGTTTTCAGCTATTAACTGATTTTTATTTGCCTTTTTATTGCTTGATAGGTAAATAAAAATTACAGGAAGATTCATTGGTGGATTCTTAAGGGATGCGTTAGCATGACCATTTGAGGCGTCACACACGTCCCACTTTGGGAAACGCTAACGCTATCCACTGCACTTTTTCCTATTTGACTTTTTCTTTTGCTCCCACTATTTTTTTTTTGCTGCCCTTTTTCGGCCTCGTTACGGGGTCAGTGTTAGCGTTTCCCAAAAGGGGACGTGTGTGGTGTTTCTCAAGTGTCGTGCCAACGGATTCGCTAAGAATCGACCAATGGATATTCCTGTATTTTTTTGCACTCTTCTGTACTCTCTGCTTGTTAAAGTGCGTCAATGCGCTTTGATATGGTCACCAAAATCTCTCGTGGAAACCCATCCTTATCCATATCACTCATGAAGGGAACCGCATCCATCGTTTTAAGTACACACACACATCGCAGCCCACGCACTGCGTTTACAAAAAACCCAAAGCGAAGAATAAGCGGCGACGGCAGAGGGCGGCAACTGTGCACGCGTGCACGGTGGCGTCGCAAATCAAGGAGGGAAAGAGGGGGGGGGGGGGGGGGTCGCGTCGCGGTGGTTTGTTGCTTTGGGTACCGCGGACTCTAGTGACGCCATTACGCCCGCATTCCACGGCCCCGTGGGGCAACACCTCCTGGATTACAGAGCTGTAGTGCTGAATGAAAGGCCGTCATCAGATAAGGCCAACGCTGGGTTCAGATAGGACACGACGATTACGTAAACTTTCAGCTCAATGTTCAAACTTTACTCAAAGCCTGACGCGGTACTCGTATCCCATCTCTGTCCATCGTTGGCCTTCTGTGATGGCGCACTCTCATTCAGCACTAAGGCTTTGTTATCTAGTGGGTGTTGCGCGTCGCCTTCTCCCCTGTGGCTCCATGCCGGCTGTGCACGTGACTCACAAAAACCAAAGGGCTTGTTTTGACGAAAACCCGGTGGTGTCCGTCAGTTTGTCAGCTGCGGGGAGAAAGGGACAAGGAGGGGGAAAGGTCCACACGTGCTGACGCTAGTGCTTCGGACAAATGGAAGCGTCGTACGTGTCACCCTCCCACCGCCCCCTTCTCGACAAACGAAAGACAACGCCTGGTTTTTGTCAAAACAAAAGTTCTAATGCCTTAAAAAAAAAGTACGGGAGGGAGCTTAAGCTTCGCCTCTAAAGGCTCTGTTACTCTCCGACGTTGAGCGCAGCAAACACAGCGTAGCGCAAAACGCGCGCCTTCCATTGGGCGGCGAGGAGGAACTCAATGTCTGCGACCGATTAGCAAGTTTTTCGCTCAGATTCTTTTTTTACAGGAAGAGAACCGCTCCGTGAAATTTCGCACGGTAAAAATGGCCTGCTCAGTACACATTCGGTAAAAGTTTGAGCTTTCTATTTAAAGGCGCCAAATATTCCGGCTCGTTTCACGGCGGAAGGTTCGCTTGGGACACCGCGTACTTACCTTGAAAGGTGCCTATAATAAATTCCACTAGTTTTTCTTTTGTTATATCTGTTATAGTCGCGGACAGTTTTCGAAGCGCAATGCGTGGCTGCTTATCTGATGATGCCGTAGCTTCATTGGTTGCGACAATAAGGGGCTCTGGGCTCGCCACTACCTGCGGTTCTCAGGCTCTTAGTGGCTATATAAGGTACTAGTTGTTGAATTCCTTAAAAAGGTTTTGACTTACGGCTCGCCTTTGCTGTAGGTTGAGCCGAGACGTTTTCGTCCACAATCGAGCCATGTAAAAGCAAGAAAAAACAGGCTAGTAAATACATTTTGTTTCTAAGCTAGATCTTGTGCAGTATAGTTCTTGGCGTGATAAAGCAAGTTCGCTTTTATTTGCGTAGGTTCAAACCAAATTTAAGCAGTAAAATACTATGTGTAAGAACCGTAACGCTATTTTATATTTGTACCCATACAGATGCCTTTTAATTGCTATTTGAGAAAACCGGCGAAGAGCGCGAGTCAGAAAACGCACGTTTGAATTCTATGGAATGCCTGCTGCAGCGCATTTTCTGCGACTTTCTTTTCTTCAACTTGGGTCTCCTACAGTCTCGGTTATGGGCGCGCTTCTTTTGAACAATTTGTTGCCCAGGTTTTATGTATCACGATCAGACGTAAGAAAGCACGAATTATGTTAACTTGAATGAAGTCGAAACAGCATATTTGGAAGACTGCGAAATTTGATCGCAAATAAAAAGAAGCAAAAACACATCATTCCTGCTATGTTTGCACATTAAAAAAAAATAAAGACATTTAACACAAACCTTGACGACTTCGCATCCAGCATGCGAGTTGCACAAGAATCGATTACCTAGATTCAAACGCACAAACCAGCTGCCAACGGCTACTTTACTCTGAATTCTGGCATTAAACTTTTTTTTTTGTTTCTTCGTTTTTGTTGTTTTGTTTGTTCCCGTTAGTGGATTGTTTACTGGAGGAGTGGGGAAGGGAAGCATCGTTCAAAGAAAAAACAAAAAAAAACAAAGACGATTTTATAAAATTATTCAGTTACTAAAAATGGCAGAGCGGAAAGTACTACTTACAGTCACACCAAATATTCTTTGAGCTGTATAACCTAACACAACCGCCGTGAATGCTGTGCAGAAGTAACGTTTTATAAAGTGGATACATTGTTGAGTTAGACAATTTCGTGTTGCGTCAATATATGGTGCGGCTAAAAACAATTTCGCGCCCAGAAATACATTGAGGATGTTGTCATGTAGCCTGAAAATATGTGCTACTTCAAAGGTGAATTTTAAACCCTCGCATGCAGTAATGCGTTCACTCATAAATGCAATTTTTTACTAATTTGTCACCAAAAATTTGGACTGTCTTTCGGAGCGTGAAATGCTATTAAACTTATTGAAAGTGCGAAGGTTATAATTCATTCTTTGATTTTTAAGCATGATTCGGACACTACACACTAATGCACAGTTTATATTAGTCAATAAAAATTATCCTCAAAAATATTCTACATCGGGCAAATATTACTTTTTTGATCAAAGCTATAGCTTTTCTATTCAAATTCAGCATATAAACCTTAAGTCTTTTTCACTCATACCTTTCGTTAAAATTTACAACTTCAGGGAGCTTGAATTATTTTTTGACACGTTCAGATTTTGAGACATGATAAAAAACAGCGCACAAAAGACAGGACAAGAAAGAAATACACATAAAGAACACACGAACGCTGGGTCGCGAGTGATATTTATGAGTGGCAGAAGACAACTTTCATGCATTAAAAAGGGAATAGAAGGGCGAAGCATAATACATTTACACCATGAATATTTACAAAAATATTAAAAGATAAAAAAAAACTAAAATCTACGAGGGCACACATGCAGGACAGATCGCAGGTTCAGGTAACACTTAGTCGTTAAAAAGACTGGCTAGAAAGAGCACTTACTTTTCATACAGCGTTATTGATGGCTTGCTGACACAGAACACTCCCTTAATTGCGCTATATCATATGGTACGCTTCTAGGATTTCTATGATGGCTTGATTTGGAAATTTGCCTAAAAGTGTTATTTGTTCAAAATTTGGCCTGCATCGGCAGGCCTGACAGCGCAGTGGAAGGTGTCCCCCCATAGAGGCATGTAAGGGAATAGTAGTGCTCTTGGAGACGGTCGTTAACACACCGGTCGGTCTGTACTACATAACTTTTACCGCACGTAAAGGGTCATTTATACACCGCTTATGATCTCGTTCACCATCAAAATCTTCGAGGTGTGCAGTGAACCATGTTCGATGTACTTGGATACAAAGTTTAACTGTACGGAAATCACGCAAGTCGTGCTTGGCAGTGTGCAGTCCTCATGCTGCTTCGTCAAAATGACCTGAATCTCACTTCGGCTGTGCGGAGCACGGAAGAGCTGCTTTGAAGCTGGTAGTTTCTGTGCCATGCTAAACGATCTTGTGCTGCTTTTTAGATTGTTTTGCGTAGACGTGCACGTTTACGAAGCATAGGTATAGCAGTTAATGCCAGAAAAGTGGTCACACTTCCGTTTCCATTGGGTTTGTCCACGCAGTCGTGGAAACACCGAAGGAGAGTGTTTATTTTCACAACTTGCCACTCAAGCAATGCTGCTTCTTTATTGGTCATGATAAACACTTTTCAGTAAGTTTTGTTATATTGTAGCAGATGCATATTTTGGGAAGTTCCAGGCCATACTCGGCTTTCATCGTGTGCTCTATATGGAGGTGCTGGATAGTTTACCCTATGCCCTTTTCTCGTACACCTCAAGGAGCCGTGAACCAAGTCCAATCTCGGGCCCAGCGGAAAGTCCACTAGACAAGCGAGTCCCACAAGAAGAGCGAGCCCGCAAGTAGACCGCGAAGAACGTAAACCCCGACCCAGTCGTTGCAACTAGGGAGGACCACCGGAATTCCGTATCCTACCGAAAAAACCGAAGCGAACTAAGCCAACGATGGCCAACCTGTCGCAGAAGACCTCGGCGACTCCCACCGTTGTTTACATGCCCGTCGCACCTCGAACTCCGACGCCCTTCCATGGCGAGCTGTACGAAGACGTCGAGGACTGGATTGACCAATACGACCCTGTCTCCCGCCAGGACCGGTGGACAGACGTCAATCCCCTACAAAACGTGCCTGGCCGTTGTTCGTGCCGGTACGTATCGGCAACTTAAAAGCCCGACACTGGGGCATTTCTGGAGCGTAGCACTCACGTAACTGTCCGCTAATGAACAAAGAGTCGTCGCGCCCCCCCGCAAGCACAAGGTAAACATAGGAGAACCGCAAGTATTTCTCTCCCTCTGCTACAATGAACTAGAGAGGAGTAGTGAGTCCACAAGCTGGTTGGAGGGGATACTCTTAGTTAGTTAGTTAGTTAGTTGGCGGTACCTAACCCCTTTTGAGACAGGGGGGTCAGCAAAAGTTCAAATTGCCGACACAGGTAAAAGTTTTAGTTCTTGTTTTGTTTTAGCTTTTCCCACTTTTGGCACACTTTCACTGGTTGGCGATCAGACGTAGTCTCTCCCATTCAACGAGAATGCGCTTGGTGGCTAGTGAACCGTGGGCTCCTTCCCCGAATCCCAGCATTTCGGGAATCCTCTCTTCGCTGGTCGCCCAGGGCGGTCGACAGTGGTCTAGGGCAGGGCACCACAGCAGCACGTGGTGGACGTCCTCGCTTGACTGCCCGCACAGATGACAGGCTGTGTCGGTGTCTCCGAAGAGTTGGGCACGTCGGCAGCCTGTCATCAGCGCTCCTACCCGTGCCTGGAACAGTAGCGCACTTTCATGGTCCCCTCGATGGTAAGTGCAGGGAGACGGCTCAGGCTTGTGGAGCGCGTAGATGCTCTGGAGGCTCTGCTTTTTCCTCACCGCTTGTCTCCAGGCCTCAAGTTCAATCGCGTTCACCTCCTCTGTCACAGCCTTGAGCCATCCTTTCTCCGATGTGGCCTCATGTCGCCTTGTCCCTTTGCTGTACACAGAGTCGAGCCTGGCGATGGTGTTTGACCAGTTCGTCCTGCTGCTGTGGTATCTAACGTAGTGGAATGTCCTTTTGGCGTACGCTTCGTCTGGCATGTGAATCAGGCGCCCGAGGTATCCGAGTTTGGCCCTTGCATCCCGTTGCTTGAAAGTCGACCAGGCCATCTCTCCCGTGACGGCCAGGTTTGCAGTTGCCCCGTTTCCGCCCAGTGCCCACCTCCCGATTTCCACTTGATGGCGATCCAGTGTCTTCAGGGTGGTCTGTTGGAAGACCACTGCGTCGTTAGCATAGGTGACCGCCGGTACTGCGACACTCTTCCACAGTGCCCTCGCAAGGGTGTATGGGTTATAGGAATACTTTGCCATGTTCCACATGTGACCTTTTCGGATGTTGGAGGTTTTTAGGGTGTTCCTCTCGTGTAGTTCTAAGTACAGCGGGCCTTCTTGAAAAGTCACTCCCAGATACCTGTATTCCTTGGTATGTTCTACTTCCACCTCCTGTACTCTAAACGTGTGGTTAAGCTCGTGAACATTATAGCCCATCCACTTTGATTTTTCCTTACTGAATTTGAATCCCTCTTCATTCCCAATTCGAGTGCAGATATCGAGCATGTCTTGAAGGTGAGTTTCATTCTCTGATAACAGGAGTATATCATCAGCAAAGGCCAGTACTGGAATATAAGTTGTTTCCATATCATTACTGGAGGTAATGGTTGTGAAAGAAACACCCTGCCCTTTGGCTTGCAGCTCCAGAATGAGATTGTTGATGTAGATGTTGAACAGGGTTGGAGAAAGGGGGCAGCCTTGGCGCAGACCCACAATCATGTTCACCTGCCCTGATAAATGTTCTCCCAAACTGTATCTGGCGTTGCATCCGGCGTACATGTTTCTGAAGAGCGATACTGTCTGAACATCCAGTGCCATCGCTTCTAACTTCGTCCACATCTTCTCATGGGGCACTGCATCATAGGCCTTTTCCAAGGCAAGGTAAGCCAGGTAGAGTGGTGACCTATCTAGATTTTTTAGCTCTATTAGTTGTGTGACAGTGAATAAGTTGTCGCTGCCCCGCCGGTTCCTACGGAATCCATTCTGTGCCTCGCTGAAAAGGCGGGCTTTCTCACAGAGTCTCTGCAGTCTGTCTTGCAGAATTGATGCAAAGAGTTTGTAAACATTACTTAGTATTGTTATCGGCCTGTATGAGTCTAATGATTTCTTGTCTTTATCGTTTCCTTTGTAGATTAGTTTTATTTTGGCTTGTTTCCAGGCTTCAGGAACAGCACTTTTTGCCAGCATGTTGTTTAAAAGGTACCTTAGGTGCTTCTCTGCTACCGGTTTAAGCTTTTTCAGGAACTCGTTGGGGATGTCGTCTGGACCTACTGCCTTTCCTGCTTCTAGTTTATTAATATGTCTCTGCAGTTCACCGGGCGCTATTGGTTCAAGAATGCTGCGGTCAAATTGTTCCTGAGGTCGTAGGGATGTTTCCTCCTGTGTCCTCGGTCTGTTGTAGAGGGAGGCTTGAAGTCCCTGAAAGTATTTAGTCATTCCCTCGGTGATTTCTTCTTCAGTGGTCCATTGGTCTTCTCCACTCCCTATTGTGTTGTGTTCAAAATCCTCGTGTGGTTGGAGAGATCGCACATATCTCCAAAAGCAACGGCTTTTGTTGTCGCTTTCTTGTAGGGCTTGTTCGTGTTTCGTGAGTATCTTCAGAATTTTTGTCGCCACTAGAGATTTTACTTTATTTTTCTGTAGCTCGTAATTTTCCCAGTTTTGCTTTGCCATGCTGTATTGCTTTTTATTCATGGCCTTTCGATGTTTTCTGGACCATTCCTGTCGTACTTTGATTTCCTCCTTAACCTCCTTATCAAACCACGGTGTTCGTTTATCACTTTTGACTCTGGTTTGTTTTCCTACATGAGTATATGCTAGTTGCATTAGAGACTCGTAGAACTCGCTGTAGGTTGATGGGGGGCTTCTTGTGCATGCTAGTAGAGGGCGCCACCGCCACCTTCGTCTGAAGTTCTCCGGTCCCTTCGGCTCCTCTCCGTTGACTCGTGCAAAGCTCTGTGCGACGACCGCCGTTTTAATTATATTTCTATAGAAAGGATAGTTACGAAATCCAATGTTTTAATAATAGGCAGTTTTAATATGTTAATAAAACTGCCTATTATTTCCAGTTATGCTGCTGCATGTCATTATCTAACTGTTCAAGTAGCGCGGTAGACCCTTCCGCCGCTACGCGCGCACTCACGCAGTCGATCCAAAGCAGCGCGTTTCGGCCGATCCGCTAGTTTGGTGCTTCGGTGAGCGAGTGGCTCTCCACACACGATTGTCGTATCTACAAAGGGTTGTGCTGAACAAGTTTCTTGTCGCGCAGGTCCGAACTTGTGGAAGTAAGTATAGAACGTTTTTGCCATGGATTCTCAACCTACAAATATCTGAAGCACAGACCATACAAGCCAATGGAGAAAAATGCGTCTCCGCACCATCTTTGGCGTTGACGGACAAAGAGGTTCAGTACTTGAGCCACCACACATAATCACGTTTGCACGTGATCGCGTGAGGTGGTGCACCGGGTGGGTCTTTGCGCTCGCGCCGGTATAGCTTTGGCTGTGGTGCCTGTTGGATGTAAAAAGGTAAATAAGCTGTACGAGGCACTGATCGGCGGCCTTTGGACGATCACTTATTAATTTTCTATTCATTTTTATCCAATTTTATTTTTATTTTTTTATTCTCATTTTGTCTCCCACGGTCCAGGGTTTTTTTTCTAAGCCTTCAGAATAGTATCGTATAGAGTTCAAAATCATTACCTTTGTTTAATTTTTACTGATTTCGTTTTGGTCTACTGTGCTTTAGTCTTTCTAGTCTAACAATCTTCTTAGAGCACCAGGTTAGAAAAAGACATATTTCTTCTTTTTTCAACTCCAGACACTTCCTTCACCTTCTTCTTTAACTTTAACTGCCCGCCATTCCTGCTCGGAATGACGGGCAGTAAGGACGTGTGCGGGAGCTGCTCCGCCCCCTTCTATGGAAGGCAGCAGTTTATTGTTTGCTCCGGGACCTGCAGGCGCAGATTTCACTGCAAATGCATCAACGTGGTTGAAGGGGATTACGACCTGCTCATGGTGAACGGTGTCAGCAGCTACAAGTGCTCTACGTGTGTGAAGCGCCTGGACTCTCAGGAAACGAAGGTTGGTGACGCCCACTCGTCCATTTCAATGGAAGAAACTGGTTCGCACGCCAACCATGAATCGTCCGTTACCGAGGTCAGTCTTCACATGCTTGTTGCCCAGCTTTGCAACAAAATCGATGCACTAGCGAAAGACGTGAAAATGCTAAAAGCAGACAACGAGGCATTGCGTCTGCGGCTTTCGGAAAACACGGAACTGCTGCGCAAAGCGAGCACACCGTTGGAAGTGCAAGGTTTGCCAGCTAGACAATCAAGTAACTTCGCTGCTGCCTTGAAAAATCCGAGCAAGTCTACAACAAACACCGACGATGATGGTATTGGCAGACAATCAACTAAACCCTTTCGTTTACCACAACGCTCAAATTTGGCAACGGCCACTCAACCTGAACCAAAGAGGAATGACGTGGACGCCGAAGGATTCCAGACATTCACGCGAAAGAAAAGGGTCAAGCCTACCGAAGGAAGGAACACCGTCAGCAAGCTGAGCTGCGTGCCGCGCCAACCAAGACGTCGAGCGCTCTTCATTTCCCGGTTGAATCCACATACGACTGAATCGGACATTATGGAATCCCTGGCTGGTGTTCTCAAAGGCAAGTGGATGAAGTGCACCAAGCTTGCAACTAAACATGATAGTTACGCCTCTTTTCATGTATTAATCGAGAACGATGACTTTGACGAAATCAACACACCTGACATTTGGCCGGCAAGGTGCCTTTTTCGCCCTTTTTTCGGCCTTCTTAAAGAACTCTCGGACACGGACACCTCGGTCGATGTAAACGCATAATCAGGTACCATGGAGTGCACGCTTTATTACCAGAATGTTCGTGGTCTTAGGACGAAGTCATCCGAGTTCTTGTCCGGAGTTATAGGTAATTCGTACACTATCATCTCCCTTACTGAAACGTGGCTCGAGGACACTATCCCCAGCTCTCAGTATTTTCCTCCGTGTTATTCAGTATTTCGGAAAGACCGAGATTATGCCGCCACGCGACAGCGATATGGGGGAGGTGTTTTAACGGCCGTTGACACTTCTCTGTGTGCAAGGAGAAGGTACGATCTTGAATTGTACTCGGAATGTGTATGGATCGAGGTGACGTGCCGTGATGGGCTTAATTTTTTAATAGGTAACTACTACTTTCCGCCACACCTTAGCTCGGACGTTTTTGCACGTCATTTTAGGGATTTAGAAGGGAAGCTAGACGTGACAAAGTTTCGTGTGCATATATATGGGGATTTTAATCTACCTGGAATTGACTGGCTGGCCAATTGTAACTTGATTACGAGCGATGTCACCAGCCTGAAAGCTTCGAGCCTGTTTGACTTTATTTATTTTAATGGGTTTGAACAACGTAACACCATCCAGAATTCAGCGGGAAATGTGCTTGACCTTGTATTAGTTTCTACTCCAATCAACTATATTTCGCCAATCACTGACCCCTTAACACGTGTTGACCATTTCCATCCGCCTTTCGCTGTGTCATTTTGTTTTCCGCTGCGTGAACAGGCCCTATGCAGCTATGAGTACTTACTGTACAGCAGTGGCGATTACTTGAATATGTACAAGTACTTTCAGTGCTATGACTGGAAACCTATCCTGAATAACAAGTGCGCTGATTCAGCTGCTGAGGCACTTACAGAAGTGGTCTCGAGCGCGATAAATGACTTCGTGCCTAAACGTGTTTTGAGACTAAACAAGTACCCTGCGTGGTTCTCAAAGGAATTAAGAAGTTGCTTGAGACGTAAGCTTCATTATCACCGTCTTTTTAAAAGGTCGGGATTGGACAAGTGGTACGCAAAATTTAGTGAGTGTCGTGCTTTGGCAAAATGGCTTTTTAAAAAAGACGAAAGTGCACATTTGCATGGGCTTGAGTCTGACATGAACGCCAAGCCTCAAAACTTTTGGAAATATGTACCGACAAAAAAGAAGCAGAATAGTAGCGTGGCACCCATGCGAAATAGTTCTGGCTATACGTGTGATTCAATTGAAATTGCCAACATGTTTGCTGAGCATTTTAAATCATGTTTTTCATCAGCATCTGTCCCTGACAATAACGCGACGTGCCATGGCACATCTGATTTTCTGTCTTTTATCCCAATTGACGAACCTGAAATCAGGGAAAGCATTCGTAATATGAAATCGAAGCTGTCTGCTGGTTCAGATGGAATTCCAAGTTTTATTGTGAAAGGGTGTGCCGAACTGCTAACTCCTGTCTTATTACACATATTTAATTTATCGATACATTCAGGAATATTTCCTTCTATCTGGAAACGCTCTGTTGTTGTTCCGATTCATAAAGCAGGGGACCCTAGTACTGTAAACAACTATCGTCCCGTTTCATTGTTGTGCAGTTTTTCCAAAGTTTTTGAAATGATAATGCATAAACGTCTGTACAGGCACTTTAGACATAAAATGAACCCAGAACAACATGGATTTCTGAAGGGTAAGTCGGTTGAAACCAATCTATGCTCTTTTTTAGATTATGCCGTTCCATTGGTTTGCAACCGCGAGCAAGCCGACGTAATATACTTTGATATGACGAAGGCATTCGACAAGGTTAATCACAGCACACTTCTGACGAAACTAGATAGCTATGGTTTGTGCTTGACATACTGCCAATGGTTCAAAAGTTATCTTACATGTCGTACAAATTATGTTCGTGTGTCAGGATCCATGTCCGATTATTTTAGAGCGCAGCTCTTAGGGGCCCGTTCCCGGCTTGAGCGGCGTCGTCGCCGCCGTCACCGTCGCCGTCGGCGTCGCCGTCGGCGTAACCAAGGTCATCCCAAGGTCACGTGACCCCCAAGGTCACGTGACCCCTCCAGGTCACGTGACCCCTCCCAAGGTCATCTCAAGGTCACGTGACCCCACGTCTCCCAAGGTCACGTGACCCCTCGAGGTCACGTGACCCCTCCCAAGGTCATCTCAAGGTCACGTGACCCCAAGACCCCACGTGACCCTTTGAAGGTCACGTGACCCCCAAGTCACGTGACCCCTCTGAGGTCACGTGACCCCCGAGGTCACGTGGTCTCCTCCCCAAGGTCACGTGACCCCCAAGGTCACGTGACCCCTCCCAAGGTCATCTCAAGGTCACGTGACCCCAAGGTGACCCCCACGTGACCCCCAGGTCACGTGACCCCTCTGAGGTCACGTGACCCCTCTGAGGTCACGTGACCCCCCGAGGTCACGTGACCCCCCTCCCCGAAGTCACGTGACACCCCCCCCCCCGAGGTCACGTGACCGCCCCCCCGGAGCATATTAAAGAATGAGGGGAGGAGGAGGGGTCTACCCTCCCCTCAGTACCCTTCACTCCTCCTCCTCAAGAGCTGCGCTCCAATTCGGCTTTACAGGGATTTGTAAACGGCTTTCACTTTTTTTTCATCGCCTTCTGGAGTACCCCAAGGAAGCAACCTGGGTCCACTATTATTTTTTATGTTTGTGAATGACATTTCGCTCTGTGCGAAAAATTCAAAAGTGCTCTTGTATGCGGATGACATCAAACTGTTTCGACGTGTACAATCTCACTCCGATTGCGTACTTCTTCAGGAGGACGCATTGCAAATTTCACAGTGGTGTGCAAAGAATTATCTTCCACTGAACGAACAAAAAACAAGAACAATGTCTCTCACTAGAAAGCGTGATTCGCTTGCATTTTCCTACACAATAGGTGGCAGCGTCATCACCCGAGTCTCCGTCATTCGTGATCTTGGAATTTTTATTGATTCATCGTTAAATTTTAATCATCACGTTTTAACTATCTGCAACGCCTCTTTTAGAAACCTTGGGGCGATATCTCGTTTCACGAGAAAGTTTTCTTCGCCTGTTTGTCTTGTGCGTTTATTTTGTTGCCTAGTGCGTACGAAGCTGGAGTATGCTTCTTCTGTATGGAACTGCATTAACCTCACTGCATCATGCTGTATTGAGCGTGTTCAAAAACGCTTCATAGGCATAATTTACGACAGATATTTCGACCGTACTTGCTACTACAGCTTGTGGGCAACCTGGCGATTCCAAGCGGTTGGCCCAGGCTGCCCCTCCGACAATCATAAGTGGTCATCTTGGCCACGAGGGGGCCAAGGGCAACTGGCCACGCGAGCGGCGCTCCGCCGCTGATAAAAGGCCGTCGCAGCGGATGCGCGGGGGCTGTTGGGATCGCGGCGCAGGCGATAGCGGTCATTAAATGTTTACGTGTTGTTGAACCGGTGTGCTGTGTCATTCTCCGAGACGGGTAGCAGCAAGGGAAATCCCACACTGGCGTCCAGACGTGATATGCTGCTCGTCTGGGAGGATGGCAGCAAACTGGGTTCGTTCTTACGTTTTACATAGTCAATTTTGCGTTCCTGAGTTTGCCCAAAGTTGAGGGGGCGTTTCTTCGGAAGCCCACGTTCATCGACCTGCGCAAGTCTCCACTACAACACGATGTCGTCTACAGAGGACGCCGACAGAAACGTGAGTGAGGACGACCTTTTGACGCTCGGTGCACTCGCGGATAACGCCGCCAGTGACATAAAACCAGACGCTAAGCCTGCAGTCTCAGTCCCGGTAGACGCATCATTAGAGGGTGGTCTAGCAGAACTAAGAGTGGCCATGACCATGCTTCTTAACATACAACGAGAGCAGATGATGCGCTCAAGACCCACTCCTGCTGGAAGTACGCCCCCCAGGGACTTCCTAAGGCTCTCGCTTAGCGTTCCGGTTTTTTCGGGGTACGCAGATAGAAAGTCAGTTGCGATGTTCGTCTCGGAACTGCGGGACTACCAAGCTGCGTCGGGAATTGACGACGAAACCATCCTCACCCGCCTTTTGCCGGTTGCACTGACAGACAGTGCAGCACTGTGGAGGCAAAGACAAACTAAATTCACAAGTATGTCAGATTTTGAGGCACGATTTAGGACGGAGTTCCTGCCTCCGGATTACAGCGTGCGGATTAAAGACGAGCTGCGCGCGCGCACACAGCACCCGGAAGAGTCACTTATTGAGTTTGTAAGGGCTCTCCAGGGCCTGTACGATATCGCCGACGCCGCGGCACCGGACGCGGAGAAAGTACAACGCGCCATCCGCCAAAGCCACCCGCGTTTCCATCCCCATCTCAGGGGACGTACCTTTACGAATTTAGACGAGATGGCACGGGAGGCAATCACCATCCAGGCCGACATCCTCGCGGAACTAAGATACCGACCCCCTCCACCGCAGAACATGACTCTGGAACCATCATTTGCGTGGTCTGGAAACGCACGTGCACATAGAGTCGAGAGAGAACAAGACGATTCCAATCAGGCGCCCGTCCCCCGAACCCCAGATCCTCGTGCATACGAATCACGAACCCTAGATCCTCGTGCATACGAATCACGGAGGTGCAGCGGTTACGAAGGCACGCAATCACAACGCTACAGCCCCTCCATTGGTCAAGATGAGTTCTTGTCCTCTGGACCGGTAACGCGGAGCTCGGGAGAGGCAAAAGAGAGCGGGACACCGCACGAAGCCGACGGGCGGGTCACGCCCCGTTGTTTTCGATGCGACCAGCCAGGACACATACACCGGGACTGCAGCGAACGGCAGCGGCCGCCTCAGACACAGGGAAACGGCTACGGCCGGCGGTGGTAAGAAATTTCTACTCTCCGCCGGCCGCGTCAAAAACACAATCCACGAGATCGAGTCGCCGCAGCCGCCTCCGGGCCTCCCGGAGGCTCACACGGGCTCCGGGGACTGACGCTTTTCTATCGACCCTCGGTGGCCCTCTATCACTTTTTCTTCCTCATAACACTCCTCGTTGTGAGACTCCCGGCGTGTCCGATTTTCCATGGACACCCGGGCGCCCAGCTCACACCGTTCGCGGTGTTGAGACTCCCGGCGTGTCTGCTCGTGCATCGACAACCGGGCGGCCAGCTCACAACACTTTCCGTCATGAGACTCCCGGCGTGTCCGCGTTCGCGTCGACAACCGGGCGCCCAGCTCACACCGCTCGCGGTCTTGAGACTCCCGGCGTGTCTGCTCTCGCATCGACAACCGGGCGGCCAGCTCATAACACTTTCACTCCCCGTCATGAGACTCCCGGCGTGTCGGCTTTCACACCGACACCCGGGCGCCCAGCTCACACCGTTCGCGGTCTTGAGACTCCCGGCGTGTCTGCTCTCGCATCGACAACCGGGCGGCCAGCTCATAACACTTCCACTCTTCGTCGTGAGACTCCCGGCGTGTCGGCTTTCACACCGACACCCGGGCGCCCAGCTCACACCGTTCGCGGTCTTGAGACTCCCGGCGTGCCTGCTGTTGCAGTGACACCCGGGCGGCCAGCTCACAACACTCTCCGTCATGAGACTCCCGGCGTGTCGGCTTTCACACCGACACCCGGGCGCCCAGCTCACACCGTTCGCGGTCTTGAGACTCCCGGCGTGCCTGCTGTTGCAGTGACACCCGGGCGGCCAGCTCACAACATTCTCCGTCATGAGACTCCCGGCGTGTCGGCTTTCACACCGACACCCGGGCGCCCAGCTCACACCGTTCGCGGTCTTGAGACTCCCGGCGTGTCTCCTTTTGCACAGACATCCGGGCGGCTAGCTCATAACACTCTTCGCCGTGAGACTCCCGGCGTGTCGGCTTTCACACCGACACCCGGGCGCCCAGCTCACACCGTTCGCGGTCTTGAGACTCCCGGCGTGCCTGCTGTTGCAGTGACACCCGGGCGGCCAGCTCACAAAATTCTCGGTCATGAGACTCCCGGCGCGTCTGCCTTTGCACTGATCCCCGGGCGTATAGCTTCCACTGTTCCCGGTCCTACGCTACCCGAAGCAACTGCATTTGAGTTGGACCCTAATGCGATTCCCTTTCAGCCAAAGGCCGGCACGATCCCCAGCGTCAGAGCCGCTTTGAAGTTCTCAACACCAAGGATGGTCGCTCTGGATGGCCGGCCGCTAATGGACTCGCACCAGCCGACGGGGGTAGGAACAACCTCACTAAACGAGGAACCGACATTGCTCATCCCAGCTGTGAGTAGAATCGAATCTACACCCAAGTCTCTTGAACCTCGTATGACTGTGAATGTACTAGGTATGCCAGTAGCCGCTCTTTTAGATACTGGAGCAAACATATCGCTTATTGGGGATGCAGTATTTGCGGAATGTAACAAGAGAAAGATACATCTTCGGTCAGCAAACGTGAAATTGCAAGTAGCATCGGGGTCCGTACTGCCTGCTGCCGGCGCAGTCAGGTTACGAATTTCCTTTCATGGTAGAAAACGAAGACAACGGTTCGTATACCTCCCAGAACTGCCGGTGCCCATGATCCTTGGTAGAGATTTTATTGCAGCGGAGCGGGTTTTGCTCGACTTTGCCCAGGCTGGATATTGGTTGGGTGGCGAAACGAAATTAACGCCGTTTACCAGACGGCAGGATTGTATTCGCGGCCAAGCGTTCCCGTTAAACTTTGCCGGGCAGATGCCTTTACTTCCAGACAGCGTGCTCAAAGCCGTGCAAAAGTGTTCCGGTGAAGACAAACAGAAGCAGCTCCAGCAACTGCTGGAACCCTTCTCGCCGATGTTCACGGAAAGACCTGGGAAAACCGATCTCCTACAGCACCGCATCGAAACCAAGGATGCACCTCCCCGGAGGTGCAATCCGAGACCCATAAGTGCTCACAAGCGCGAACTTCTTGATGCGGCGCTATTGGAAATGATCGACACAGGCGCAGTACGTCAGTCAAAAAGCCCGTGGGCTTCCCCGGTAGTCCTTGCTCCAAAGAAGAACGGCACAGCAAGGCTTTGTGTTGATTACAGGCGCCTAAATGAAGTGTCAGTCAGAGACAGTTACCCGTTTCCTAGTATTTCCTCAGTAATGTATGCCCTTGGAAACGCGACTGTTTTCACAACCCTCGATTGCAGCCGCGGATTTCTTCAAATCGAAGTTCATCCGGCTGATGTAAAGAAGACCGCATTCATTTGCCATAGGGGGTTGTTCGAATTCACTCGCCTTCCCTTTGGTTTGTCCAACTCTCCCGCCAGCTTTCAACGCCTAATGGACGTTGTCCTCGGTGACGCGAAGTACGAGTTTGCGATGGCGTACATGGATGACGTAGTGGTCTTTTCACGAACATTCGAGGAGCATCTCGTGCACCTTCAGATCATACTCGAACGAATGCGTCAAGCCGGCCTTACGATTCATCCAGATAAAGTCCAGTTGGCATCGCCTGTAATCAACCTTCTCGGATTTGTTGTGGATAACGGAACGCTGCGGCCGAATGAAGATAAGCTGCGCGCAATAACGGAGTACCCACCCCCTTATGACGTCAAAAGCCTACAGAGATATCTCGGGATGATTGCGTTTTATAGAGATTTTATTCCGCAATGCGCTGAGATAACTGAACCCCTGAACCGATTGCTCCGCAAAAAAACGAAATGGTGCTGGGGGCAAGAGCAGCAAACCGCATTCGCGTGTCTTTCAAGGGCTGTGACTGAAAACGCGTGTTTAAACCTGCCCGACTTGAATCGTCCGTTCGTCTTGCAGACCGACGCAAGCGATTACGGATTAGGAGCAGTCCTTCTGCAGGAACATGACAGCGTTCTTCGTCCCGTAGCTTTCGCCAGTCATACGTTAACCGGAGCGGAGCGAAACTACTCAACAACCGAAAAAGAGTGCCTGGCAATTATTTTTGCGCTTAAGAAGTTTGACATGTACCTTGACGGCGCTTCGTTTAGCATTCAAACTGACCACATGGCTCTCTCGTGGCTCAAAGGGCTTCAAAACCCTGCAGGACGACTCGCTCGATGGGCCCTTTCGCTCCAGCGCTACAAATACACAATCGAGTACAAGCGTGGAGTGGCTAACCACGTTGCAGATGCGTTGTCCCGTGCTCCACTTCTCGGGCAGGAAATGCAGGTGGATCCCGACTTGGTGGCACTGGCCAATGCGGCGCCCATCACACCAGAGTCGCGGTGGGGAACCCTGGTGAGCAGAGAGGAGCTCCGAGCGGCCCAGCTGTCCGATGGACTTTGTCAGAAGGTGATGCACCAGCTGGCAGAAGAAAACTCAGCCGACGCTGGGAATCCCAGAGACTTGGACTCATACCTGCTCAGCAGCGACGGCATCCTGCTGCGATACATCCCCCAGGCGGACGATGGGTCCAGCGGCCCGCCATTCCGGTCTGTAATACCACGTAAACTGCGTAAGTCATTTATAAGATATATGCATGATCCCGCCTTGGCAGGCCACAGCAGTGGGAGCAAAACGTACGAAAAGTTGTCCCAAATTGCAACGTGGCCAGGTATGAGGCAGGATGTGATGAGGTACGCTCGTAGCTGCCCGGTTTGTCAGAAGGCAAAACCCCGAGGAGGCCAACCACCAGGTTTAATGCAGTCGGTCAAAAGCAAGTACCCCTGGGAGTGTGTTGCCTGCGACGTTGTCGGTCCCTTTCCCCGTAGTCCACGCGGCAATCAGTATTTGCTAGTAGTGACCGACCATTTCACAAAATGGGTCGAAATGTTTCCTTTGCGCAAACTAGACTCTAAGAAAATCTGGGACTGTCTTCTCGAGACGTTCGCGCGCTTTGGCTTTGCCGCAACGCTTATTACAGACAACGCTTCTTATTTTGTTAGCAAGGTGTTCGTGGATGCGTGTAAGGCGCTAGGCATACGGCACAAACGGACTTCGCCCTACCATCCACAGGCGAATATCACGGAAAGAGTGAACCGTAACCTGAAGCAGATGCTTGTATCGCATACAGAGCGACACAAAGACTGGGACGCGAAATTAGCAGAAATGGCATTCGCTACCCGCACAACAATCAACCGGTCCACGGGTTTTACTCCGGCCCAACTTAACTTTGGAAAAGAGCTCGTGTTTCCCCTGGGAAACGGCCTCCTTTGCACAGATCCTGCAAGCACGCAGCGCACAACCACGCAGTTCGCAGAAGATCTCCGGAAGCGTTTCACGGAGAACCTGCGTGAAGCTCGAGAGAGCCTCGACGTCTCGAGACTGCAGCAGGCAAACCAGTACAACAAGGGGAGGCGAAATCTGCAGTTCAAGGTAGGAGATCTGGTACTGAGGCGAACTCATCCGCTGAGTGATGCTGCTAGAGGCTTCACGGCCTCTTTAGCAAAGAGGTGGGATGGCCCCTACCGTGTTAGTAGCAAGCTCTCCAACCTGTCTTATGAGCTGGTGCATTGTGAATCTGGTGAAGTGTGCGGGTCTATTCATGTCGCCGACCTAAAAGCTTTCTATGAACCCGAGGAGGTAGATGTGTCGCAGGTTCCAGATGACGACTATCCGGACCACCTCTCGGAAGATTCCACACCGTCTCTACCGCGGTACAACTTGAGACGGCGGTGAAGACGACCGGGAGTAGCACGAGTTCTAAGCGTATTATCTTCATGCCCTCTTCGGTGTTTTGGGGGGGGGGGAAGAGAAATGGTCCGCGCTCCCGCATGCACAGTGGGACAGGCATCTTTCGTGTGCGCGGCTACTTTTTCCTACCGCGCCATGGCCTCATGTTGTTTTTAATTTCTAGTTCCTCGTGCCAGACAGCGGCGACGCAGCTCCCATCATCAGACCACCCCCCATGGCTGCATCGGTACTGTCCGGAAGTACTGACGTCGGACCCGTGCTCGCTCATCTGAGAAGACCCTTGCTGACCAAGAAGGAAGGCCCCCCCGAAGACCATCAAAGACGTCCTCTGTTTTCGTTTTTGGAAGGGGGGAGATGTGTGGGCAACCTGGCGATTCCAAGCGGTTGGCCCAGGCTGCCCCTCCGACAATCATAAGTGGTCATCTTGGCCACGAGGGGGCCAAGGGCAACTGGCCACGCGAGCGGCGCTCCGCCGCTGATAAAAGGCCGTCGCAGCGGATACGCGGGGGCTGTTGGGATCGCGGCGCAGGTGATAGCGGTCATTAAATGTTTACGTGTTGTTGAACCGGTGTGCTGTGTCATTCTCCGAGACGGGTAGCAGCAAGGGAAATCCCACAAGCTACGAACAATTACTTAAAAAACTTGGGTTGTGTACGTTACTCGATAGAAGACGATTACGTGATCTAATGTTTTTACATAAGGTTGTAAACGGTGCTGTTGACTCACCACTTTTGTTAAGCACTGTCTGTTTTCACGCTCCCTTGCGGTCCAATCGATTTCAAAGTCCTTTTTACCCGTCTGCTTTGAATGTCGCGTCACCACTAACAAGAATGCAACTTGAATTTAACAAACTGGATCAATCTGCTGTAGATATCTTTAGCGACCTGATTGTTTTTCGACATAGGCTTGAGTCAATTATTTGTACATAGTCACGACCTTGTTTTGTTGCCTGCAATTATCCTTGATGACGAGCGGTGTACCACTATTTAGGCCTTGTGCTGTTTTTGGACACCCAACAAAATAAAGATTATTATTATTGAATATAAAACCGTCAGTTGTGAGTTAGCGCCTGTCCTGTCCACTTCTTCGTCTGTCCTCGTCCTAGCGCTATTTATAATTTAGTATGTATAACAAACTAGCCCGCCAGGATATTTTAAGTCAGTTAAGCATCTGTTTTTTTTTATTAATTACACCCCACGAGTGGCAAATTGGGGGACATCATAATCCAGGGTGATACAAAAGGAAGTCCTTTTTTATATTAAAACAAACAACACACACGAAAAAAGAAATCGTACAAGAAACATAAAAACGAATGCACCAAAAATTAGTCGTGAAAATTGAAAAAAAAAAGCTTTTATTGCGCACAAGTTTCGCCCCTTACCGGAGTCATGTTACGCGCCTCATCTTCAAGTGCTTCATTTCCAGGCGTTTCGCAGCTCTTGCCTGATATAGTGCTTTGGTGGAACAGTGCGAGCGGGTGTAGATCGAAAAGCTGAGAAAATCTGCGCACAGCTTGATGCTATGAGCTGGACATTCTAGTTCTAGGCTTTGTGGGAACTTCGACTGGATCATAGTGAGAAAATCTAATATGCTTTTTTTTTCTCTGTACTATAAACTGACTAAAGCACGCTGCGAAGATATTTTCAAGCCGTTCGACAAACGTTTAGAGTGGTGTCGCTGGGTATTGGCGACGAGAGCGATCGAAAGTGCCGCTGTGGTCGGCCCACCACAATTGGCCGAATGCTGACTATGACGTCACCAAAGGATTTCTCATCGACGGAAATAAGAGGAATGTAAGAACTTCAATTTTGACGGTGTTGGCAGTGTTCCTTTGAGTGCGCTATGATTTCAGGCTTCCACTATGCTCATTACAAGCACCATCAAGCTTGTTGTTCACAAGGTAATGACGCCACGAAAGGTAACCAAACGAGGGCACCACCGAAACATCTCGCCGCTAATAGGGGGCCTTCCTTGCCGCACGAGCGAGTGAATGATAAGGAGCCTACAGACTCGAAGGTCTTCAGGAGGAGCGCCGAACTTTCTTTCTGGCAGCATTGGCGACGAGCGCGACCGAAAGCGTCGCTGTGGTCGGCCTTCCACGATTGGCCGAACGCTGACTTATGACGTCGGAAAGGGTATATCATCGACGGAAATAAGAGGAATGAAAGAATTTTAATTTTGACGGTGTTGGAAGTGTTCCTTTGAGAGCGCAATGATTTCAAGCTTCCACTATGCTATTTACAAACACCATCGAACTTGTTGTTTGCAAGGTAATGACGTCACAAAGGGGAACCGCAGGAGGGCGCCACCACAATTTCGCCGCTAATAGCCGGCCATGTGGTATATTAACCGCGCGTCGCTCTTCTGTGGCATAAGAAAATTGTAATCGCGTTCTGCAGCAACTGTGTTTACCACGTTGCAGGTTCACACTGCAACGATATTCTCCGCCAAACACCTGTTAACAAGTAGCTCGTTTGGCCTATGGAGCAACCAGATCAAGGGTTTTGGCTACAAGATGCTAGCCCGAGCTTCGAAAAGGACCAAATTACGTCCCCAGAATGTTCTTCACTCTGTTAAATATGGACATTTGCAAAAAAAGGGCTCCTGGCCGGTTGAATTTTTAGTGTTCGTGCCTATGGCGCGTGATTTGCTCACTTTCCGAGGCGACGAACTTGCGCGCGTACTGGGATGAGAAGATCGGACGCTGGGGCAGAGGACTTGTAAATATTGATGTATACCTTTTGCCAACCTACCCATATTGAGCAGCATGCTGGTAATGTGAGTACAAGCGCGCGTTCTCTTTATACGCACACAAATATTTAAAGTAGGTAAATAACCAAAATAAGGCGTTGAAAAACGCGCGTGCATGTTGTTTTTTGTTTTCTTTGAAAAGTTATTTTGGAAATGCTAGCACGCGCACGCTTCCTCGTACTTGGGCAATCTAGGAAATTGTCTATAACATGCTTCTGTCCTATAATAATAAAGTTCTTTTATGCCTAAATACACGAAGGTTCAAGCGTTTTGATGAAGGGGAGAAAGATCAGTCTCGAGTAGACTGATTCTCTTCCATAGAAACATACCCCCCCCCCCCCCCCCAGACAATTACATATAAAAACTGCAAAAACAAGACAACGCGCGAAAGCCTGTGCTGTTTGTTTGTCTCCAATGTCTCCCTTTCGTTATCGTAAGAAAAAAAAGAAAGGTGCTATGAGCGATTTTTGTCAATTACCACTCGGAGAAAAAACACTGACTGTGGCCTTGAACTTTTATACAAAATCTTCGCGGTGAAAGAAGACATGTACCCTTTTCCATGTTAAGTTATTTCATCGTCGCTCAAAATCGTACACACTTACCGTTTTACTACCAAATTGTCTTCTTTTTTTCCTTTCTTTTCTCCAAAACATTTTGAAACAGCAATTAATGACTTTCTTTACATATCAAAGGTATTTTTTGTACCCTTCGGGACCGGTAACAATTATCCAGCCTAGTCGGTCTGGAGCACGGATAAGGACTTGTCCTTCCGTTCCCTTTCAATGATGACACCGATGTAATATTTCCCTTCTGCAGAGACGAATTCCTCAGCTCACTTAATCTGTCTAATTAATCATGAAGAAAAGGGGCCCAAAATTCTGGTAGATCGAAACAGACACGTTTGCGTTGCGGAAAGTGCCTTGCCAAACATATTGAACAGTGTATTCATGTATACGTCCAGCTTTACGGGAGACATACGATCGTTGGTATTAATGGGCAGAGGAGTTTATTTTAAGTTTATCTGTTTCTCTCCACTGCCCTGACTTCTTGCTTGTTTGATGATAAGCGGATGGAAGTAAGAAAATTACGGGGGTTCTGTCAAAAGTAGGAATATATGTTAGCTCGGGGGGGGGGGGGGGGGGGGCGGCAGCCGGATTAGCGCTTGTAAACACTCTAAGCTTTGGCACGTCTTCCCCCCCCCCCCCCCCCCCCTATATTTTGCTTGAACTGTATCAACTCGCGCTTTCTGTTCAATAAATTCCCCCGCTGCGTTTGCGATTCGTTGCCTTGACCGTTTTTGTTTTAATTTTTCATCTCGGGTTTCATAGTTGTGTATGCGCAACATGTTCGCACCGTCAAAAAGCGGATGCTCCTCAAATTAAATGAAAGGCCGCGAACTTGGAGCGACCGCAGCACGCTGGCAGTTCACGGCCAGCGAGATTGTTCAGGGGATGTCGACTACAGCGCCACCGCTTCCCTCTGCTTTTTTTTCACGTTAGCGGGTCCCCTCGCCCAGGCCGGTTTCGCGGGCGAGTGAACCAACTACTCCTTTCTAGGCAACTGACTTTGCATTGGTAGCCGGAAGTGGCGCGCACACCCTGTATAAATTGGTAAAAACCAAAGCACTCACGATAACTTTGCTTCTGTATGTAGGGCGCGCGGCTTTTGTTCCCCTAAAGGTCACATGCAAAATATATTTTTTTTATATAAACAGCATGAACGGCAAAAGGATGCGGTAAAACAAACTTACAATGAACGAAAAAAAAAAAAAGCTATATTTATGGCGCGGAACGAATTCGTAGTTGGCGGCTGCGGGGACGGCCACTAGTCACGAGGAAGACCTGTGCGCCATCGCGCTGCGCCGCCGCCGCAAGTTACGCCCGAGGCGTTCGGCCAACACTACCTAGAGGAGAAGGCCAGCACACGCCTCCAGTGACGTCACGGCAGCGGCTGACGAGCGCCGCGCTGAAGGCTTCGCGCGTAGCTCTTACGTCGTAGAAACGCGGGTTTTCGCACTATTTATTTTTTATGAGCTAACATGAGAGCTGTGAACGCTGAGTGATTTAAAGAACCAATTTTAAAACGCAGGAAAATTATTATAACCTACAATTATTGTAGTGAAATACAAGAAGATATCTTGACACAGACGTGTTATTTTTTAAGCGATAAACAGGGTGGTGTAATTATTTCTGAACGACATGGGAGTTGTATAAAAAAAGAATCTCTATGAAATGACAATAATCGAAGTAGTAGGACCAGATAAAATGAACTAAAGTAATAATTTTATAAATGATGCAGAGGCATTCGTGTCATTTAATTTTATTAACCTCAAAGGCATCTAAAGACGCATTACATCAGGGGGGATTCAAAAATAAAAAACAAAAAAGTAATTAAATATAAAAAAATATACAGAAACAAAAAAATGTCACACACACACAAAAAAAAAAGAAAAACCGGCTTATTAGCAGGTTATTGTTATGATGCAGTTTTACAAATCAAGGTTCAGTTACACAAATTGATGGACTTCTTTTTAAATGAAAAGGGGTTATCTCACATTACAATATCGCCAGGTAGTTTGTTACAGTCAGTGTTGCAAAGTACTAAGGAAGAAAAGAGGAAAGTGTAAGTACGGCACTGAAATGGTTCAATCTTGCAGGAATTATTTAATATGGATGATATAAAATTGGCAGCCCAGCACTAAATAGATTGAAAATTGGAATGTGAGTAATATAAATCTTAAAAAAACAAAACAATTGGGCTTTTTTTGTCTTCTTTCTAGATTAGGAAGATTTATTCTAGCTTTTAAAGCGGAGACACTAGTTTTGGATGAATAATCATTGCATATAATACTGGCTGCTTTGTTCTGAAGATTCGAGCCTCGAGATTAGGTAACTTAGGTGTGGATTCCAAATTATGCTTGCATATTCTATTCTTGGGAGGATAAATGTTTTGTATGCGAGTAGTTTTGTCTTGATGGGAGCTAGATCCCTACTGAAAAATCTAATTTGTATGAGGAATTTCTGTGTCCAATACACATATGAATCATAAAAGATATATAAGTGCCATATAAGAAACATAAGAACTATATAAGAACTTATAGGAAACTTGTAAGAAGTTTCTTATGTATCTTATATAGTTCGCATATAGTTTTTATATGGTTATTATATATCTTGTGTGATTCATGTGTTTATTGAACACAAGAATTTTCTCATACAAATGGCTTTTTCCCAAACCAAGTGTTTTTAGTGCGCTATTTTTTATTTTCTCAATCCAGGATAATGAGTCTGTAAAATACACGCCCAAATACTTGAACGACAATGATTGTTCTAGTGGTTGGGAAAGTAACGACGAGTACCGAGTTGGTGTTTTAATGGAGGACTTAATTACGGACATTTCTTTGCATTGACATGTGTAAATATTCATCTGCCATAGGGAACACCATTGTGATATTGTACCTAAATCGTCTTGGACAATTGTGTGATCACTATAGGTGTATTAATTTTCCGGTAAATAACTCAAGCATCAGCGAAAAGTCTAATTGTCGATTTAATTGATGGTAGGTCATTGATATATATTAGAAACAAGAAAAAGCCCGAGTACACTGCCCTTAGGGACACCTGATGCAACAGCAACGGGACGCGAATTGCCAGACAAGTATAAAAGTAATAAAATTCTACAATTGTGATGTGCTGGTTTGAAAAATGTATTGCACATAGTTTGAAAAATGTATTGCACATATTTTGACGAACTGTTCTTAGACCTGTAATAAACCTGCACAGGTTCAGCAATTCAATGCACTCTGCTTGTTCAAATATAGTACTTGTTCTGCAGCAAGCAACCTATCTGGTTACTACATCGAAAAAAACACCTGTGACCTATTTCTTGGCACTGGCATAATGTAAAAACTTTATATTTGCAAAAAAAAAAAAGTACCGTAATACCCGAGCGTTGCCCCATATGCTGATGTACTTCTACAGTACAGAGTCTGCGAAACGGCACAGTTAAGGAGGCTGAAAACAAGTTTTGTACACAAACAGAAGTGGGCATGGGAGCTTCATATTCAAAGTTGCTTGCATTTACAATACAGAAGAGAGTCATAAATAAGAAATTGGTCACCTTTGAACACTGCGAAACGAGCCTCCTGGTATCCATAAGTTCTGATAATATCCGTCTTGAAAAACATTTATACACATGCATCTTAGATGCTGTAGATTTCGTGACACCGAGGCACACAATATCTGTGCAGCCTGTTCACATTTACACTGTAGCAGCACTAGATACCCCAGAGACTGTTACAAGGACACCGACTATCTACACACACACACACACACACACACACACACACACACACACACACACACACACACACACACACACACACATACACACACGCACGCACACGCACACGCACGCGCACACGCACACGCACACACACACACACACACACACACACACACACACACACACACACACACACACACAGATTCACCGACTTCAGAGAGCAGTTGCCTTTGCATGAGGATGAAGCGCAAGCATGTTGCTGGCCGGACAGGAACTAATTTGTCTAACCTTGACCCCATAGCTTTCTTTTTTTTAGACGCTGCCTGGCGCTTATGATATTGTTGTCATCTTGCAAGAAAGGTTTCTCAGCTGAATGTTTTCATTGCAGTCCAACAGATGCTTCAGCTTGAACTCACGATAGGTTCATCATCACAGGCGTCAGACATACTCTTCCTTGGTCTGAGTTCGCTTCTTGACATCCGTGATGGTTGGCAGCAAGTGTCTTTGATTGCAAAGTTTCAGCTTTTCATTTCTTTTGTTTGGCATTCTTGGCATTAATGCGAACATTCATTTTGCTGCAAACATGTCACAACAAAATGCTTGTGCATTTTCTTGCAACACGTGTTTTAAAATGAGCTCACTCGTATGTTCATTTTCACAGTCGCAATTTTCACAGCCCAGGGCGACATTGCAGGTATACCACGTTGCAGGTAGGGCGTCAAGTATCCGCTCGCTTGGAAAGATCTTCGTGGTTTCCATCCTTGCTAGCTGTAGTGATCGTTGACAGTGTGCTCCTCAGCAGTATTTTGTTTTCATCTTCGTAAATGTGCCTTGTAGACACGTGATATTAGAAGCAAGCCAGTTGCCTATACATTCCGAAACACTCTTTTAAGTTTTTAGTTTTCAGCTTGTCCCATGGAGGCCGTACAGTAGCCAGAGTCCATCAAAGCAGCATCCATGATGTGTATTTGACCGCTTCTGCAGGAAATAGAACGAAAAAGGGGGAAATCAAAATAATCCAAAGAAAGGTAATGTAATCGAAAATGGTTATAAAAATACAAAACATAAAAAAATAATGCTCTTCTTTAAAGTGCAGCTGAAGGGTTCTGTATTTGAGAGAACACACTGGCAGTGTTTCAATCTGGTATTTTTGATCACAAACATCAAAATTATTCTTGAATTTGATGTGCCGAATGCGCTATAATAATACATACATACAGACATACATACATTTTATTGACTCAGTGGGACTATTAAAGACAGATATGTTTGCGGGCACATCAAAGCCAGCAAAGGGTTTGTCTAATGACACCCTAAAAAAAAAAAATTAGAAAAGTCCACTGAAGTGGTAAGGTGAGGACATTACCTTCAAAATGAGAACTGAAAGATAATAAAACATTCCACACCCCCCTTACCCGCCCCAAACCCTTCCCCCCCTCCCCCCTTCCGGATTGTAACACAGAGTACTAATTACAAAAAAAAAATACAGGATACGAAAGCAATGTACAAATGAATGTAACAACGTAAATAGAATTAACACTTACAGACGCGAGTCCCAAATAAAGTGTAACAGAATGCACGAAGACCGAAATATAAAATAGAAAAAGAAGAGGCAACATTTCGAATCTGCGGTAGCTATAGCAACCAGCACCATCAGGATCGTCATAAACGCACACGGAGTAGGCACTAAATACTATCAAGGTAAAGACACTTGAGTTCTTTTTTTAGTTTTCAGTGATGTGATATCATAAATATAGTCCGGGAGGGCGTTGAAGACGCGTGGCACATAAGATTCGGGCGAGCATTTACCATAGCGGGTGCAACAACGTGGCACTACAAATCGAGGAGAGCTGCGTAATGTGCGGGACGAATGTAGCGGTGTGTTGTAATCACTGCTCCAAACATTGCGAAGGAGGACGGTCTCAATAAAAAGTGAGCGGAAATTCGGCAGTTGAAGGCTTTCAAAAACGTCGGCAGTGGCAGAAAGAGGCGTATTGTAGAGGATGTTTTTCAGTATGCCTCTTAAAATAGTGTTAACTTTTGCCTGCCAGCGGCCTGAGCAGATACCAAACACTGATTCCGTACCGTAGCACACTGTAGGCAAGCGCGTGGACTAACAAAAACCGAACATTGACGGGCATAAACATCCGTGTGTTATAGAGCATACAAGATATAGTTCGTAGTTTACCGCATAAGTAGGGCATATGAGTGTTACAGGACATGTCGAAATAAAAATGAACACCCAAATATTTCACGTTGTTAACAGATTTGATCGGGTCACAGTTACACGGATGGCAGCATTAGGAATGGAGAATAAACCTGAGAGTAGCTTGGCGTCTTTTAAGGGGATTGCGGAAGCAAACAAGCTTTGTTTTAGAGCTGTTGATGTCAAGAAGGTTATCCGCAAACCAGTCTATTAGATGGGTGGCATTCGTCTGGAGAATGTTGACTGCAGAAGGGAAATTAATATGACGCAAAGTAAGGAGGGTGCCATCAGCGTACTGATAGATCTTGCAGCCATTGATAGCGCGAGACATATCATTGACAAAGATATTAAAGAGTAGAGGTGAAAGAACAGATCCTTGAGGTACCCCCGCTTTTAAAGAAAGGAGAGAGCTTCTGAATTTCCCAGTTAAGACAAATTGAGAACGATTAGTTAGAAAATTCTCTAATAAAGAATAAAACGGACCCGAAAACCTAAGCGTTGTAATTTTTTTAGAAGTAATTGATAACTGACAGTGTCGAAGGCTTAGATATATCCAGGAAGAGCGCACAAGTGAACATATTATTATCAAACGTTGAGTAAGGGTAATCTGAGAAATCCTCAAGAGCCGGTTGGGTGCCTCTCCCAGCCACAAAACCATATTGGGTGGGTGAAATAATGTCATGTTTATCTATAAAGCCGTTCATCGACTGAAGAAGGTGTTTTTCAAGCATTTGCCCTAAGATTGGTAAAATCGAAATGGGACGATAATTTTCAATTTTTGTTCGCGCACCCCCTTTGAAGAGAGGTCGTACAATGGCAACCTTAAGACCATCGGGTATTTTAGCGCTCGTAATGAAGTCATTCAACATAACTAGGAGAACCTTCTTAATCTTAGCGAAATTCCGTTGAAGATCATTTGTGCGAATACCATCAGCACCGGGTGACTCGTTGGCTTTGAAACTAAACAAAAGAGAGTAAAGATCGGCATCAGTTAACGGAGGAAGAAAAGCTGACGCTAGAGATGTATCAGCCAGAGTACATCGTTTGTCAACAGCGGCTTGAGTCACACCAGTATATTTACCAAAGAAGGCATTAAATTCATCTGCTAACGACGAGGTGAGTGAACCAAAATTATTTTCAAGAGTTTGGTCGATAGATTGTTTAGCCCCAGTACCTCGAAATTGGTTAATCAGTGACCATGCTTTGGATGAGTTAAGCTTGTATTCTTCAAACTTTAATTTAAAATATCGTCGCTTTGCAGAACGAATGGCAGCGTTCACGCAATTTCTGACCTGCCGAAATTCAATTTGAAAATTTGCATTATGAGGAGACTTCCGACATCGGCTCCACAAAACGTCTTTTTCTTTAATTTTCTTAATGATATCGTAAGTCAACCATTCGTGATGGGGTCTGCGCTTCTTTAAGGTAACAGTTCATTTGGCAGCGTCAGTGAAGGAGTTAAAAACCTGAACAAATTCTGTATACAGATCAACGCCACGAGCGGAGCCCAAAAAGCCATCCCAGTCATAAGAGGCAACAGCTTTGTCGAAAGAGACAATGTCAATAATCCGGACCTCTCTGATAATGTTAGACTGAGGTTCAGAGGTCGAAGTGTGTGTTATCCAACAGGAAACAAAGTAGTGATCCGCCAACTTTTCAAGAATTACAGCGCTGTCAACACGATCGCTTGGTGCCCGAATGCAAATGTGGTCAATACAAGTAGAGACGAGGTTTGTTCCTAGAAATTCTTCTCGAGTAGTGGCGTCAATAACGCATTCCAAACCAAGGTTCGATAAAATATTTAAGTAGTCACATGCGATTGGTGTCGTTGTCTTCGATACGTCTATATTAAGGTCGCCTATAATGCAGAGGTGTTGCATGGAGGATAAAGAGGAGAGAGTTAAGTCTAGCTCATCTAGAAACATTCTAGCATTTTCTGAAGGTGGCCTGTAGAAACAAAGAACAGATAGCGAAAAAGCGTTATTTTCAAGTTTGAGTGGAGGGATTCAGCATGAGAAAAAACTAAATCAAGGGGAGAAACTTGCCACCTTTGATGGATAAAAGCAGCGATGCCACCACCACTGCGCTTAGGTCGTATTGAAAAAAATTGGTTGTAATCTTTGAGGGCATATTGACCAAGCATAGATTCGGGGAGATTAATTTCTGTCCAAATGAATGCGTCGACATGAAACATTACATTGCGAACAATTACTCGAAAATGATCCCAGTGCTTACGGATGCTCCGGATGTTCACATGTAAGCAAATAAAACTTTTCCCCTCTGGTTTGTCTATTAGTGACTTAAATGCTTGAAAACGACTAAACTGCGAAAAGTTACTGCTCATACCTTACATAATCTTGGCGATATCCCCTACAGAATTAATCCGTAAGGGAGCTGAGTCTGCATTTTTCTTTGCATAGATTTGAGCGTTTTTTGTCCAGATGAATTTGTATTCCGTCTCTTTCCCCCTGTTCCTAGCCATCCAAAACAACTCGCGGTTGGCACGGGTGAGGTTTTCATTCAGGAACACATTGGGAAGAGTGCCGACACGGTGGAGGCTCCGCAGTCGGCCACGACACCCCATCCACTGCTCCTTCAGAGCAACCGACGCAAAGCTCACCAGGATTGACGGGGCATTGTCAGGTTTTTCTGCCTTTTTGGATGGCAGACGCCGAGCACAGACAACATCCGAAAGGCTTGAAGTGCGAGATGCCGATCTTGGAAGCTAGGTCACTTAGAGTCTCACCGAGATTTTCCTTTGGGGTTCATAGCAAACCTTGAATTTCTAAGTTTTTTAGACGACACTGCTGGTCTGCGTCGTTCATTTCTGCTTGAAGCTGGCGTATGGTGGCTGCTTGCTCGGTTGCTGTGGCCTAGAGTGCCCCGACTTCCGCTCTGAGGTCCTGTGTTAGTTGTTTCTGAGCTGCAGCTTCCACTACCATAGAGTCATACTGCGCGTTGATAAAAGTAACAGACTCCTCAACTTCTTTTACGGTAGTCTGTAGCCACTCCACAGTGGGCTTTAGTGCCAATACAGCGTCGACCTTGGCAGGTAGTGTTAGAAGGGTATCGACGCTTTCCTTTAAGCTCAGGAGCACATCAAGCTTTTGGTTGACTGATGCCAGCTGTGCGGAGAAAGCAATGTGATCGTCCTGGGAGTAATAATAATAATAATATAATAATAATAATAATGCTTACTGCACAATCACATATCAGGTACAGAAAATAATAACAATAATAATAATAATAATAAATAATAATAATAATAATAATATGCCCCATAGAGCTTCCTGGTGTGTGGTGGGATTCCTTGGGGAGCCTGAAGGAGCACCAGCTAAATTGTTAGTATATGGCTCTGGTGTATGGATAAGTAAACTGGTCAATGAACCATATTCCGGCTGGCGTGCACTCCAAACTACGGCTCAGAGACCCGCTAAAATATAGGTCTTACTAGTTAGTTGTAGCGGATCGTTTCTGCGCTCCGATGAGGATACGCAGAAACAACACAATGTACTTCTGTTTTTTTTGTTTTTTTTCCTTTTTAATTGACGTACTGGTTGCAACCGCGATAACCTATCACTTGCATACCTTGCAAAAACATTCCAACCTGAACTCATAAATCAAGTCATTTTTATTTAGTTCTGCACCTACAAGTAGCGCCAGCATTTGAATATGTTGCTTCCAGGCCACAACCAAGTCACTCCCAAGCATGCATTCAGCGAAAAGTAAAAACTAAGAAACGAAACCACGATCATAAAAATTAAAAAGTTCTCACCCTGCTATGCCGTCGAGGAGCGAGATCTTCCCATCGATTCGCTGTATAGTCCACGCTTTCGTAGTCATCCTTGCAGAAACTCAAATATGGACACTTTCACATCCAGTTTTCCGTCAAACTGCGGAAAAACAACATCTGTACGGAATGACAGCACCGACAATCGATAAGCAACGTTCTCGTTCACACACCAGGCCGCGGTTGTGTTGTATTCCAAAATGTGCTCGATCTCACTCGAGAGTTGAACTTCCGACCCTCGGCGTCCAAAAACCTACTCGCTTCTGGAGTTGTTCTAGTTGATTCCTCCAGCCTTCTTGTCACGTGACTCAACCCGCAGGAAAAAGCTTCGAAGAAAGGAACGCGACGGACGACCGTTGAAGCAGGGGGGTAAAGGTGGGTGAGGAGGAGTGGCAAATCCCGCGCGCCGACATCCTGGGTCCCGAGTGAAAGATCGCGAAAGAGAGCGACAGAAGACGAGAGAAAGAAACCAATGTTGCCAGCTGAAGGATGGCTGTCGCAATGGTAATCGCGAAGACTGAAAACTCTCAGCAATATAAACAGTGATAATTTAACGTTGCAAAAAAAATTTTGAGCTATTCTAAGGTTTATAAAAAGCAGCATACTCATTACGCTGCGTTAACTTCCCTTCTGTCGAAATCTCGAAAATCTGGTAGTTGCGCGGTTTCGTATTTCCGGGAGCGGCCGCACCCGCGCCCGGAAATACAAAACTAAACCAGATAACCGAAGCCGGTTATCTGGTTTAGTTTAGTGTTGACGGGAGGCCGTACATCTGCGTGCTATGCAAAAAGAAAGCTTAGAAAGGAACGCGAATATCTTTCCACCGATAAGTTCGTGGATTGTTGGTCATGAAACTGCTGTGATGATATATCTGTGTAATCGAAGGCAGTTGGTAACCATGTGGGACCCCGAGGGTCTGCCTGCATGGCCTGCATACTCCGCCGCTTGCGGCAGCCAGAATGCATGGGAAAATGACGGACCTTTTCCTCTAGAGTTAGTAGGGAGTTTTAGAATAACGTACGCAATTTTAGCGCACGCTAGCGCTAAATTTAGCGCTTGTATTAGCGCACGCGACGCAGAAGAATTTTAGAATAGCGTTTCTCCGCCGCGACGCAAAAGCCCAAGCATCTCGCGCTTGCGACGCCACCAAGATACAGTAAAAACTTTTATTTCACACACGAAATGATGTAACTTTAGAAAAGAAAACGAGTTTTTTTTTGGTCCAGAGTAGCATTTTAATTTGTTTAAACATGAGAACGCGACGCGAGCGGTTGACCGGTCGTGTCCGCTTGCGTCGCCTTGGCAAGAGAGGTCTCGTGTACTGACCTTCGCCGTGAAATGTTCGCGCGTCGCAAGCATCGAGTTGCCGGTGATCGCTGCTAAACCGAGTACAATTTCGTCCCGTATTGAAAATTGCAGTCGCGAGGATGCCGCCGACGTCGCACCCACGCCGCCGCCAAAGCAGCCGCCAACATAATCCTGGAAGCCGCCATTTTTTTAACTGTGCTCGTCTTGGCTTTAGCCAACTTCTCATCACGAATCCTCCTTGGAGAAGCGCAAAGACTCTTTGCGTACGCACGCTATTTCCGAGAAATAGGGAGTTTTCGTAGACCGCGCTGCCCCCTCCGCTAAGCGTTCCGCAACGAAGAAGTTGCTACTGCGCCTGCGCGCCGATAGCCTCGACTGTGGAGTTCCCGCTATTGTAGCGGGTTGCGGAGGGCCTTGCGGGACGCCGAAAACGATCTACGAAAACTCCCTAATAGCGCGCGCTAAAATTGCGTACGCAAAGCGCAAAACCTGGTTTGCGTTCGGAGCATGCGCAGTGGCGACGACGCTATTCTTTGCGTACGCAAAGCTTTAGCGTGCGCTATTCTAAAAATCGTAGTATGTATGATCTCTATGCGTTGAAGAGAAAAAAGAAAAAGAAAAAAAAGCGACGCCATGGCTTTTTTTTTTGTTTTTTTGTGCCGTGTTCAGCGTAGAGGATAAGAGAAAGTAAAAGAAAACGTGCATTGCAAAGAAGCCAACTGTCAAGGGGAGCCTTGCGGAGAAGCGCACTACCAGTTCAGCCTACTCATGCCGACGCTCCTTGAAGCGGGGGGGTAAAGGTGGGTGAGGAGGAGTGGCAAATCCCGTGCGCCGAAACCCGGGGTCCCGAGTGAAAGATCGCAAAAGAGAGCTACAAAACACGAGAGAAAGAAAGCAACGTTGCCAGCTGAAGGACGGCAGTCGCAATGGTAAACGCGAAGAGTGAAAACTCTCAGCAATATAAACAGTGATCATTTAACGTTGTAAACTAAATTCTGAGCTATTCTAACGCTTATAAAAAGCAATAAAGTCATTACGCTGCATTAACTTCCCTTCTGTCGAAATCTCGGAAATCTGGTGGTTGCGCAGTTTCGTATCTCTCAACCGCGCCCACGCGCGCCCCACCGGCGAAGCCGGGTATATGGTTTAGTTTAGCGTTAACGCGAGGCCGTACATCTGCGCGCTATGCAAAAAGAAAGCTTCGATAGGAACGCGAATATCTTTCCACCGGTAAGTTCGTGGATTGTTGAAGTCCATGAAACTGCTCTGATGATGTAACCATGCGTGGGACCCCGAGGGTCTGCCTGCATGATCCGCCGCTTGCGGCAGCCAGAATCTATGGGAAAATGGCGGACCTTTTCCTCTAGAGTTAGTATGTATGATCTCTATGCCTTGAAGGGAGAGAGGGAAGCGCTGCTGCTTTAGATCTAGGTGGTGTTGGGTCGGCGCCGCCCCCACGCTGCCGCCGCACGCTGAGCGTGGCGCGCCGCCGCCGTCAATGTTTCACCGGCGCACAAGCCTATCACGTGGTGCTTGCGCTCGTTCGGGAGCTTCCTTTCGGTTCTGAAAGTTACATACTAATCTTCGTTTCTTTGTTGCGCTTCGAATGAAGATTGATAGGTAACTTTTAGAGCCCATATGAAGCTTCCGAAAAAGCTCAAGCAGCATGTAACCATAGCGGCCAGTCACGTGACCACAGTGGCCACTTTACCGCGGGCTCCCGCGGGCACCAACTACAAATTTTGTTTGTTGTAAATTCGTTTTATGACACCCTTCTTCAATCTAGGCTGTTGAGAAAAAATATATTTTTCCTTTCCATGTGTTCTTTAAACTAAACTGATTTGGCCTAATTTATGCCAGATAAAACAAATGCTAAACATCGCAGTTTTGATGTTTTGGTGGCATATTCGGAGCCTTAAATTTTATGATACACTGTACATTTTACTTACCAAATACTATAACTCTGTAGGCCTATGCATGTGCTATACACGAACTCATCTGGGTTACATCACGGCGCGGCGGTGGCGCGTCGGGCGCATTTCCGGTCTGGGGCTGTGGGTGGAAATCCCCATGTGAGAAGTGTGTTCCTGCATTGTTTTTAAAGGAGCCAGACAAAAACTTTGCTTCTCGTCAAAACGCCGCGACTGGGGCTGTATGAAAAGAGTCGAGAAAGGTTTGAAGATTAGCGTTCATTTGCTCGGTTCGTCCGAGGACGTGGATATGTGCCGTGAAAATGGAAAACTAGACGCCGTTGGACCACGATTACTTGGGCGGGAAGCACTTTGGGTGTAATTCACGGATACTTGTGGTCATCAGATTTATTGGTTTTGTTCCAACATGAACGCCCGAAAATCGTCAAGTTGTACGGATCCCCTGCGGACTACGTTCAGTAGGTCTTCAAGTTTGAACGGCCGCCTGATCGTTCGGACTGTCGTCTGCTCTTTCAAACGCTCCTGCTTGTCGCCTGCTCTTTTAGACGACACCGGCCCGTAGACCAAGTGTTGGCCCGGTACTTGAGATAAGAAGTAAGTACAGGTCTCAAAAGACTTAAGTTTTAAGGTTGGTAACCAGGCTCGATGTAAACAGTAGATAGAAGGAGATGTTGATAATTGTTACCAGTGGCCATCACCGACTTGTTATGCCTGATTCACTTGGTCCGATTCTGCTTTCGATTTTCTGTATCGACGTCGACCATCTCAGCTACGGTTCACACTTGCCGCCCGAGCGACGTCGCGACTGAAAATTGCGAGCGAAATCTCTTCATGGGAGTCAGGCTTTAAAATACATTCTGCGGCGTCCACGCGGAATGAATCGCCGCATGCCACATTATTAACGCGAAGTTTTGCGGTATAACGAGCCTCGGTAATTTCGCTGAGGCCACTCAAGTAGTCAGACATCGCCAGGGAGACGTAGAATCAAGAATTCGAACGCGAAAAAGAGAGGGGGAACTCACACCGACGCAGACACCATCGCAATTCAATGGTTTGTTTATGGGCGACGGCGAGCTTCTTGCCCACACTCTATCGCGCATGCGCGGCGCCGGTGGCGTCCGCTAGGGGTGCTCCGGTTTGTTTGTAAACATGAGTTGGTGTATTAACTGGTACAACTTTAGTTTAATTTATTTTGACAAAATAATATATATATTTCTAATTTCTTCTAAAAGTAAATTTAGCCCCTTTTTTTAATAGTATTAACTTTTTATGCGCATAATCAATGTTTCGTATTTTTATGTAGAAGTGCTTAAACACACATACATTTACCCGAATCGGCAAACGAGGGATTTCGTGAGTTTACTGCAAGGCTTTTAGCCTTAAAATACTAAGGGCATGGGGGGTTGAACATGCAGTGAAGGGGTGAGTGAGCTGAGACGTGTATTTATTTTATCAAAGAGTATCCTGCCTTATTTGAGTTGGGGTAGGTGATTACGACAAGACTGGACGGGGTGACGGGTACGAAATCTTATGTAATCGACCAGTAAATTCAGGATCGCTCGCCTGTGTTAAGCGCGAAGCACATGTACGACGAAACCGTCCAATCCGACGTCCGGTCAGGCAATACGACGGTCGGAGTCAAGGGTTTTCAACGCTCTCCGGTGCAACGAAAACCCTCTGCCCCGAAGGTCATTCCGGCAGTTCGCACGTCGGATGGGATGGTTTTGTCGTACATGTGTCTTGCGCTTTATGGCGAGCCCTTGAGTCGGACCCACTCGTCTAGCACCCTGGATTTGTAATATTTTTGTAAAGGGCGGTAGAGAAGGAGGAGGGAAGAAGGTAATAGGACCTGCCCTCGTTACGGAAAAATGTCGGCCCCTGCAGACATTTTTCGGTTGTCCTGCCGTTACTGGCGACACGTGCTTTTTATATACAGGGTGATTAAAAAAGAGGCCAGGGTTTTTAAATCGACCGCAAAATTCGGTTTCTTAACCTATCACGCCGCGACTTTGTGCAGCGTTGCCTACTGATGGTGCATTTTTTTTTGTAAAATTTGCAAAGAGCGAACTTACCTGAGGAAAAAGTAAAGAAAGAAAAAGGCTTAGCTCCTGTGCAAATGCAGCGACGCCACCGGTCTTCAAACAACACACGCCGTTTCGCACGGGAGACAAGAGATGGCGCAAGCGGTCGCGACGCCAACTGCCGCCAACGAACCAAAAACGGCTCTGCAACGAACGAGCATACGACGCCGAGAGCCGTCCTCTTTAGCAGACAAGGAACTGCAGTTCCTTGTTGTTACCGCGCCTGTTTTTGTTTCTACGACTGTCGCCGCCGGCGGAACGCGCGTCGCTTTTGAGTCGAGAAAATCGTCTACTAAAGACGCCGGCTTTCGGCACCGTATTATGGTGCCTGGATCGCGTCTTCGAGTGGTGTGTTTAGCGTCCTATCCCGCCCGTACATCAAATGCGGTCCCAATGTGGCAACAAGTGACGTCACAGAAGCTGGAGTGTCATGCTGTTGCCTCTCGCGATCCCGACGGTTGGCCGTAGAAATGCTGGCGAAAAACTCGAGCGAACGCGAGTGTCGCTGTCGTCACGGCGTCCCAGGCGTCCCAACTTCCTGCTGTCGGAGCTTCCGTGGACTGTCGAAGTGAAGAGCGACCTGCAGCAGAACAGGCGCCTGTCATGTGCACCACAACTGTTGGGACACCGCCAGGGTCGCGACCGGCGACAGCATGACGCTTTTATGACGTCATCAGGCGGAAATCGAGGGACCACTTTTTTGGCCGCGGTAGACACACCAGTCGGAGGCGCGTTCCAGGCACCATAGCCGTATACGCTCGTTCGTTGGCGGCGTTCGTTGCGCCATCTTTTGTCTCCCGTGCGAAACGGCGCCGTGTTGTTTGAAGACTGGTGGTGTTGCTGCGTTTCCATAGGAGCTAAGCCTTTTTCTTTCTTTACTTTTTCCTCAGGCAAATTAGCTCTTTGAAAATTTTACAAAAAAACAACAACAACAAAACAAACAAACAACAACAACAAAAAAAACACCATCTGTGGACAACGCTGCACAGTCGCAGCGTTGTTTGTGCAGCGTTGTGGACCGAAGTTTGCGGTCCAATTAAAGAGCCTGGCCTCTCCTTGAATCACCCTGTTTATTTATATTTATAAATATTCTAATATTTATAATTAATATTCTATTTATAAATATTAATAATATTACAATTATGATTATTATAATTACAATTATTACTATTATAATTATAATTATTACAATTATTAGTTACAATTACAATTCAATTTTCCTTTCCCTTTACCTTTTTTATATTTTTATTTATCTTTTCTTTTATCTTTTCCAGTATCCTTTACTTCATATTTCTCTATCTTTTTCCTTCATATTTGCCTTTTTATTTATACTTTTCTTTTTTTTATTTTGTTTTGTCGTTTTCACTTTAATTTGTTTCTTTTATTTTTACCTTTATTTCTATTTTATTCTTATCCTTATCATTCTTCTTCTTATTATTATTATTTTTATTTACGTTAGGTCACTTGAGTTAGGGTGGATGTTTTCGTCTACCTCAGTTTAGTATACCGTATTTCCTCGAGTAATAGCCGCAATGAATAAGGCCCTTGCGCCTACTTTCCCACAGAACACACATACACTCTAAGAAATGCCTGCGCGTCTACTTACCCGCAAAACACTCAAAGAGCCAATCTCTGCGATCTAGGAAATCAGCTCAGCGAATGATGAGGCGAAGCATCTGTTTAGACCTAAAAATGAAGTCTGCGCTGTAGCATTACGCAATACAATCATGACGCTTTGCATTGCGTAATGCCACAGCGTAGACTTCATTTTTAGGTCTAAACGGATGCTTCGCCTCATCATTCGCTGAGCTGATTTCCTAGATCGCAGAGATTGGCTCTTTGAGTGTTTTGCGGGTAAGTTGACGCGCAGGCATTTCTTAGAGTGTACAGCCAATCGTTGCGTTGCGCATAAATAACAGAGCGAATAATCAGATCTAGAACACGATTCTCCATACAAATGCAATCTTCAAAGATGGTATCTTCGAACGAAGGCGTTATCTCTGTTCTGTAAACAGCTGGAATCATGCTGTCGATCGCGGTGATTGGCAATCTGCGTGCTCTGCGGAAAAGAGAACCCTCAGGTTTTCTTCATAAACAGTGCGGCTATGACTCGAGTAAATACGGTACATAAAGTTTTTATACTTTATTTTCTTTTTGTTCTACGGTTTGTCATAATCCTTTTTTCCCTAAAAGTGCACCGGCTTAATTATAATGGTTGTTAGAGCCTGATGATACCTACATACGATAGACGTGGTATGGTCACTAGCCTTTTAGTCCCCAAGACTGTCCAGCTTTTTACAATCTATCTTGTATCCAGTTATAACCATGACTGAGGTTCACAGATTAGGTCGAGTATCCACACAATGGCCGACATTAAAAGAAAATATACCAGAATGAACGTTTTCCGTTTATGAAACAGCACCTCACCATGAATCTGCTGATGTCTGACGAAGACAGAGGTGGGTACAGCACACCAGTGGCGTAGCCAGGATTTTATATCGAGGGCTTTGGGGGAATGGGGGAGGTTCAACGACATTCTTCTTCGCCCCCTGCCCCCAATGACGCAGGGTGAGCTCGGCGCTACGGACGCTCAGGAAATGATTAGGGAGGCGCTGTTAAGATAATACGGGTAAAACTGCATTGCAATATTTCAAAACGGAGCAGACTTCCTTTACAGGAATACGGGCGTGGTGACTCACTGTTCTTCTGTTTTCTTAGTTGCGGCCCACCAGCTTTAAAAGCTTCCTCACAGCACGTACACAACTTCCTCCGCGTTTTAAGGTAGCACTGCATTACCAACGCGTGAAGGCCAGACAAAACACAAGGATAGCTATACTGTCACAAAAAAGGATGCAGCTAAAAAAAAAAAAAAATATCGACGCTGAAAATTTAGAGCAACCGGCCACGCACAAACATTAGGGGCCCATATATAGGGCAAAGGTAATTCTGAACAATCACAAAACCAAAATCTATTATCTATTAAAGGTTTAACAAATTCATGCCACAGAACCAGATGCCTAAGGAAAGAGAGTCTTATCTTTGCTAGGCCGTTTTATCTTCAGGGTGATGAGCGTATCCTCGGGGTGATGAGAAGTCATCAGTCCGAACTCGTTGTTCCGTCACTGGGAGAAGTGACATGGCACACCACACACAAACACGCAAACCACACGCCGAACGTGGAAAGGAACTTGACTACCCTTGCGCCTATGCGTAGTGAGAATATGAAGGCTCTTCGGGATCTTCTGATGTTTCGTGGAACGAAGAGATTAATTTAATAAGGAATGGCATCGGACACCACCTCGACATGCAAAGCAGAAAGCAAGACGGACTTCATCGTATCCGTGAGCAACTATCGAGACGGGCGTCTCGATGAGGAAAATTTCGCAAAGTGGGGGAAACTTCGCCCAAAATAGGAACATTTTAGGCGTCGAATGCAAGAGCGAGAGACGTGAAACGCTTGTCACGTCTGCGCTATAGGCGGTCACCCTCTGTCCAAAGGCCCTATTTCAGAACGCCCATCGTCTTCTCAAGATCCTAGTGACTCTGCCCGTAACAAAGGCGGAAGCTGGGCGCTCGTTCTTTTCACCATGACGGTTGAAAACGTACCTGAGAGCGTCCACTTCGAATGAGCGACTGCTCGGGCTAGTGCTTTTGAATGTTCACCGCGACATTGAAGCTCAAGCGGTGGATATCTTGGGTATTCTTTGCCGTGAACGCAGGCGGCTGCATCTTAATGTGTAGTCGCTTGGCCTAAATGAGATGATCAAGAGAGCCTGTAAATTGCTTTCTGAAATAACTAGTCACAGTTATCTTTTTATTCGCGGTAATTTCTAGCCGAAAGCACGTGATCCTGATCAGTACACAAGGTGTGCGTGAGCGCAGCGTCACCCGTTGCTTACTGTACAATTGTTTTTACAATTTATTTAATATTCCCTACATCACTGACATTGTTTTATATTATGACCATGTGTTCGTTTTATTATGTTCACTTTGGTTTGATTGAACTGCGTATTCCAGTGAAAATAGCTTGTTCTACTTTGCCTTGAACTTGCCATTCTTCACCCCAAAAACATTTTAAAAAATCTGTTCTCTGTACATGGTGTTTTTTCTTTAGCTGCACCAAATTTTCAAAAAAAAAAAAGGGGAACGCGAGATAGAGTAATTTAAACACTGGGGAAGTGTTAATGGCCATGGCGGCCACTAGAAAAAAGGTGAAATTAGGTAATTAGTTAGCTGATTAACTAAAATGTTTTAACTGAATTTTTAATTTTTCACTTGAGAGTACATAATGTATTTAGAGAATTGAAGCTAGACCTCAATACGGTCTAGCTTTGCCATCAACGTTTGATTAAAAAATTTGTAGTAGGTGCTATGGGGTCAAAAAATTTCACTTTGGTACACGGCTTCAAACCGAAACTAAGCGAGGAAGAAGCGCCGGTAAAGTTTTCTCTCTGCCCTTTCGGGCATGCGATTTGTTATTATCGCGGCCGGCTCCACTTGCTTAGGCGAAGCTGGCTGCGATAACGACGATCCACGGGGGCCGGAAGGGCGGAGCGATTACTTTGCCCGCGCTCTTTCTCGTTTAGTTTAGGTTTGACGCCGTGTACCAAAGTGACATTTTTGACCTCGTAACACCTACTACAAATCGTTTAACCAAACTTTGATGGCAGGGCCAGATTATATTGATGTCGAGCTTCAATTCTCTAAATACATTATGTGCCCTCAAGTAAAAAATTTAAGAAGTTAGTCAAAATATTTTAGTTAATTAGCTAACTAATTACCTAATTTCACCTTTTTTCTAGTGGCCGCCATGGCCATTAACACTCCCCAAGGCTTAAATTACTTTATCTCACGTTCCTTTTTTTTGAAATTTTGGTGCAGCTAAGAAAAAAAAAAAACACCCTGCATACTATGAACAAGTTCCGCATCCCATCGAATAAACAGGAATGAGGCAATAATGCATATTTTATAAATTTGAGCATTTTCTACCCCACAAACATTTATCCCGAAAGCATATAATTTGGAGATAGTCCGCGCTTCCCCGTTGCTCCATGCCCCATGAGAAACCGATCGCGTGAGCAGGGAGTGGGCGAGCACCGGGGGGGGGGGGGGGGGGGGGAGAGGGGGGGGGGGGGAAGGGAGGGGGTAGTTTTGGCATTTCGGGAGGGTTGCCCCCCCCCCCCCCCCCCCCCCCCGACCCGTTTATGCCACTGCCGCACATGTAGGCACAGACTGTTTGCTTTGAGTTGATGTTCGTTCACTTTCAACGGGGCGATTCAAATGGCATATTTCGTGTTTAGGACTTGAATAAAACAACCAAGATCGTTCTTCCAATACTTTCCAATACCAATTCCAATAACCAGACGCAAGCCTTTCCTGTACGGTAATAATTTCGCAATTTTCACGCACCAAAGTAAGTTTAGATTTGTTTGCATTATGACGCGTTATTTGAGGCTTCGGGAATAAATGTGGAATTACCCTAACAATGAAAGTAGTGAGTGTTAAGCTGGCCTCTCTGCCGGCTGAGCAACGACTTGGCAACATCTTGATACACATTGACCTACAACTCACCACACGCGAAGCAGGGGCAGTGTGCTGGGAAGTCTCAGCTGTGTTTTTTTTTAAATAGGTATTAGCTCGTTTCCTAAAACCATTTAATCTTAGTACGAATTCTAGATTGTCTTTCTTTCGTTTCAGCTCTGACTGTTGAAATTGTCTGTTATACAGCGACAAGAATCTCCGTGGAGTCGGGTTTTGTCTGCCACCAGGAATTCCTTTCTCGAAGTCCCAGATCATATATGTTTGGAAACTGTACTTTGGCACAAACTTAAGCTCAACTTATTTGCACAGCAAGAAGAGGTTTCAGCCAAGCGTGCGAAGCAAGTCTGGCCTAAGCAGGTTAGTATATCTCATCGCAGCAGCGCTGTGAGGGGGCAGGTTTGACCTCAGCAGATCCACGTCGAGGTGCTTTTCCTCAAAAAAGTGAAAGCCGTTTACAAATCCCTGTAACGCCGGATTGGAGCGCAGCTCTTGAGGAGGAGGAGTGAAGGGTACTGAGGGGAGGGTAGACCCCTCCTCCTCCTCCTCCTCCTCCCCTCATTCTTTAATATGCTCCGGGGGGGGGGGGGTCACGTGACCTCGGGGGGGGGGGGGTGTCACGTGACTTCGGGGAAGGGGGTCACGTGACCTCGGGGAGGCGTGACCTGGGGGTCACGTGACCTTGAGTGTCACATGGGGGTCACCTCAAGGTCACGTGACCCCCAACGTGACCCCCACGTAACCTCAGGGGGTCACGTGACCTCGGGGGTCACGTGACCTTGGGGAGGAGACCACGTAACCTGGGGGTCACGTGACCTCAGAGGGGTCACGTGACTTGGGGGTCACGTGACCTTCAAAGGGTCACGTGGGGTCATCTTGGGGTCACGTGACCTTGAGATGACCTTGAGGGGGTCACGTGACCTCGAGGGGTCACGTGACCTTGGGGGTCACGTGATGCCAAGATGACTCCACGTGACCCCCGAGGTCACGTGACCTTGGGGATCACGTGACCTTCAGGGGGTCACGTGGGGTCACGTGACCTTGAGATGACCTTGGGAGGGGTCACGTGACCTGGAGGGGTCACGTGACCTTGGGGGTCACGTGACCTTGGGATGACCTTGGTTACGCCGACGCCGACGCCGACGGCGACACCGACGCCGCTCAAGCCGGGAACGGGCCCCTAAGAGCTGCGCTCTAAAAGAAAACGTTCATTTCGATATACATATTTTAATGTCGACCTTCGTAAGGAGGCTCGATCAAATCTATATACGACAGCCATCAATAAAACTGGACACACGCAACTTCGAATGTAAATGGCCTGAGCGGACGACTGGAATGATAGCTGTAACACAAATACGGCCGGTTGCATATCTAGTCTCATGGTTTTTAACTGGAGAACGATATAAACGAGATGAGAGATAGACATATTATGACACTCACCTAGATAAACAAAAAAAAAATGCAGCTGGAGTCAAGCGTCCCAAATAAATCCCCCCCCCCCCAAAAAAAAAAGAAAAAAAAAAGGAGGAAGATACACGGAGCCAGCGGCGTTAAAACAGCGAAGACATTTTTTTTTTAATTTTTATATTACGGGCACGTCCACGGCACGTCTCTTCCCTCCCCAACCCCACCGTGCAGTTTCCGTCGCCGCCTTCACCTGCCAAACACTTCCGACTTCCCGGCCTTTAACATTTTAAGGCTAAAAACCTTGCAGTAAACGAAACTTTCGAATCTATACCCTTACGCGATTCGAGTGAATGTATATGTTTTTGAGCATTTCTTCAGACTACACAACAAAAAGGGAAACTTTGATTATGCCCAAAGAAAGTTAACATTATCGGGTACAGCAAAAGAAAGAAAGAAAGATAAATTAATTTTTTTAATACAGGGGCTATAATTATGAATAAATTTATTTTGACAAAATTTAAATATTTATTCTAATTATTTTTGTGAAAATAAATCAAGGGAATATGGTACTAGTCGATAGCACATTTATAAGCCTACAGGTGTTAGTATTTAATAGGCAAAATGTACGATGAATACTAAGAAAGAAGGTTCCATATTTTTATTTCTAGCATGAAACATGACAAAAGCAGTTTAGTTTAGAGAATAATATAGGACATGCGCGTCACACATTACAGAAAATTGATGAATGTTTTCGTGTTTACCTATTTATAACAACTGACATAACTGGGCACGAAAATCAAGCATTGCAAGGTAGCATTTAACCCTGCTTCACTCCCGAATTTTTCTCTAAAGAAAAAAGTGGTTTTGTTTTTGTGGAAGAGGGACTATAATATATAAGTTCCTAGGCAAATAAAAATACCCAGTCTGACACGCGTGTTTGATTTTAATTGAACACCACCCTGCGTGATAATAAAGGGGCTGTTTAAAAAGTTTCTGTGTTTTAAGTGCCTCGCAAAAATGTTACTACGAGGGTGATTTAAACAAAAAAACAACATTAAAATTGCAATAAAATTTTGAAAATTTGTGGGATTAATTCGGTAATTGGTAGGAGTTATCCTCCAGATTAAAAAAAATGGCCAACAGCTGGCAGCAAGTTGCTTCAGAAAAGAAGGGAGCAGCATCAGTGCAAGGATGACCGCTCCATTCTTGGTCGAAATGCACTGCGTTAAAGCAGCGATCTCTGATGCGTTGTTTCAGTAGTGAAGGTGTTAAACCAGCTGACGTTCATCGCAGGATAAAAGCGCAGTACGGTGAGACGTGTGTGTCTGGAACAGGTGTGCGAGTGGACCAGAAAGTTTCAAAGCGGCGTGATATCTGCGTAGGACGCCCCGCTACCGAGCCAGCCACACCGCGTAGGAACGAACAAAAACATCGCCGCAGTGGAAGCGCTCGTGAAGAAAAACTGGCGTATTACGCCGAAAGAAATAGCCAAGATTTCGGATATCAGTGTTGGTTCAGCACACAATATGTCCATGATGGCCAAAGAAGCTGTGGGAGGCAAGCGTTTCGGAAGCGATGAAGAGGTGAAAACCGGGGTGCGCGAGTGGCTATAGTCAGCACCAAAATACATTTTTTTTTTCACAAGGTATCGTCGCAGTTTTGAAGCGGTGGAACACGTGCATTGCACGTCATGAGGACTACGTCCAGAAATAATCTATATATATACTTTTTCTATATTTCCTCGTTTGCCTTAAAATATATAATCAAGGTTTTCATTCGAATCATCCTCGTAACTAAAGGCTTAGCAGTTATAGATAATCCTAGCTTGCAACATTACTCCTAATACGATTACTGTAAGCAATGGTCCGCGGAGGGTGCTCTTAAGCAATATAAGTTTATTTCTATAAATTACGGAAAAAAATACAACATTCCGGTGTAATTTTTGTCTTTAGGAAGGTATTTGATTATTATCTTTATAATATTTTAAATAAAATCTTAAAATATGTGCCTTTTGTGAATATGTATCCTTTCTTGGTCTTCCCATTTGAGTTGTGGTAATATAAAACATTATACTTCATAAGATGAACCGAGTCCGGCGTTGATTGTAAAAAAAACATGCGCGTTTACATTTTTTTTTGCAAAACAGACAGCTACTAACCAGTTTGAGCGATTGAAATGGAGTGTGTACATTGAGTTTTTCAGGTGTAGAATTCTAAGCTTTGACATTCGCAAGGGTTCATCCGTTATTCCCAGTGATTTGTCGCCTGCGTAACCTGCAAAGAAAAAAAAAAAAAGAAAAAGGAGAGAGAACATAGCAGGTATTTTTATATTCTTCTTAAGTAAGTGCTGCAAAGTGTATGAAATGATATTTTGAACATACGTCAAACAACGAAATATCTTAATTAAGCCTATGACGCAAAGATGATTTTTAAATTTTTGCAAGACATTATGCACCGTAATATACCATATCTAAGTATTCAAATGAAACACAAACAAAAGTGTACGCTTGAGCAAATATAATGATTTAAAGACAAACGGGAATAAGATAGGGATGTTCTATTTAGTGTAAGACGTAAATATGTTGATAACGTAAGAATATTATTTTGAATATTTTAAAAGTTAAATTGGGTCAAACATTAAATTTTCTAGGGTACATAGTGGAATAATTATAATGACATCCTACTACGCAAATATTTTTAGTTACATTAAGTTGTTACATGTAAGTTATATTTTTATTGAAATATGAATTATGGTTATGATATAAAAGAATAATCCCATTTCTACTGCATAAAAGAACTGAGAAGAATTTCCAATGACGCACCTTAACGCACCTTAATGTACAGTGGATTTTTCTTTTTTTTTCTAGCCAACCTTGCATTTGGGTGTCCGATACTCATGTCCGATCCGAAATTGTCGGGAAGCGTATTAGAAAAGGCTTCGGGGAATAGCCCCATTAAAAAAAATTCGGACTTCTTGATTGGCATATTTCAAGCACTGCGCCAGAACCGCGATTTTCCAACACAACGCGGGGTCCTTTCTTAGGGCCTAGCTGCTGAAGGCTTGAGAGACCGGAAGCTATACCAGATGCTTCCTCTGATAACTCAGCTGCTCGGCAAAATTGCATCCAACCTGGATGGTTTTCTCCCTCGGCAACTTTCGTTTTCAGAGACTTTCTGCTTCGGTCAAGAGGTCAAGAAGCAAGCAAGACGTGCACGCTTGCGCTTGATTGGCTCAAAAGTCGTCAAGTCACGCCCCTGGGGCATGTTGCAGTGCTCCGCCAGAGAAACAAAGAAAACAAATCAGGGTCTTTAAATATAAATGCATTTACTGCAAACGGAGACGTGTTTAAAGGTTTGTACACACTCCGACGAAGTGGCTCGAGACTTGGAGTCTACGCACCCATTGACGACATTCTCGCTGCAAAAAGCGCTCCATCGAAGATAACGCTCATAATCTACGTATGCTATTCACTTGGCTGGAGGGCTACAGCATCGTCGTCATTGCCAACAGCTGTGTGGTCATCAAGAATGAAGTGAATTATCTTCAGTAAACACAAATTGAGCACTTTGAGCCCTTCGCCACCTGAACATGAAAGAGCAAGCTACACTGGAATTCCCGAGCCAACCCGTAAAAAATATCGACTGCGTTCGTTTTTTTAAATTTATCTTTATTTCTGCCGCAACGTCTTATGAAGCTGCGCTGTGAAGAACTAACAACTAGGAGTCACATTGGTAGCAAAGCGGAACCGAGCCGCAGTATATCATTGGGACAGTCCATCCACTGCTGCATTCCACCGCGAGAGGGTGCTCCTCGTGAAGTTAGTAAGCTGGACTGCTGGAACATTGACCATTCGACAAAATACATAAGCACATCCGAGGCGTGTAATCACACAAGCAAGCACTAAATTGCCTAGGCAAACGTCTAAAACTAATGTGCACTTTGCACGAGTCATGCGTCAGCATAAGCATCCCCATGTGAAGATTCTAAAAAAAAAGTATATATTCCCGATTGTTTTTGTCACTGCAGTAATTGCGGTGTCGTGGCAGGCGGTTGCCGAAATCCTTCGCCGTTTTCGTTATTTTCCCGCTCACCGTCAACAGGCGAGCAGCGTTATATAGGCCCGTAGCTCTCAAGCAGAGCCGTTTATTTATTGAGAGAGTTTGGCCATACATTGGTTTGAATAGGCAAGCGCATCTCGGGGCCAACCACAGGCCGCGAAACAGCCCCTAGCGGTGGTCGTGTGCTCTAAGTTTGTGACATGACTAATTTGAGCCGTTTTAGCGTTGCTAGAGTGAAAAGGTTTAGCTCTCGGTGACTGAAAACTTTGTGCATGTGAGGTTTTAGTCACGCTAAAATTCAAGTGTAGAATAAACGAACGTTCGCTCCAAACCAGGGCCGACTTGCTACAAACAGCGTCTCAGCTGAGACGGTGAAAGAAAGCACTGCCAAAGCCAGCGCACGAGCCGAGCGGGACTCCGCGTCTCAAGACGCTCGCGCGCCCCACTTTTTGCACTGTTTTCTTTCAGCCAGTCTCAGGACGCTGTTCTAGCAAGCCGGCCCAGAGCGAACAAGCATCAGCAGTGCAGACAAAGGCAGGGGCACGAGTGCGTGGCTTTGGAAAGTTCCTCCTCTGCATGAGTTCTCGTACAAACAAAAGCGTTTTGCTGAGCTAGGCTCACGCGCCTGTACCTTTGTCTTCACTGCCGACATTTGTGAGATGGTGTAGAGAGGCCGAGATTGAACGCTTCTATTTCAAGGTTTAAGTGTCGTTTGCAATATTGTGACGTCGCGGTTTCCTCATTGGTCGACACTGTGTCACAAATTTAGTTTACGCTCTAAGCACGGGGGGAATATTCGGCGCTGGCGGCGGCCTTTGCTCCGCCTATTGGCCAAACGGAGTAGAAAAAACTCTAGTGGGGAAGCGTATTGATGCATGTTCGAAACTCGAGCCAAATATTCTTTTCTTGCTCGCCTGGAGCGCTGCTCAAAACTTGAGAGCAGAGCCGTGTATAGGCCCGTAGCTCTCAAGTTTTGAGTAGCGCTCCAGGTGAGAAATAAGGAATATTTGGCTCGCGTTTTGAACATGCGTCAATACGCTTCCCCACTGGTTTTTTTCTACTCCGTTCCATTTTAAGTGCCAGCGTAGCAGAGGCTACAAGAACGAGCTGCGAGCTTTTAGCGTCCCTGCCATGCACGCGCTCTCGTGCAGTGCGAGCATCGTTCAGGAAGACGCGCTTTTGAGAGTAGCTTTGGCTTCGCTATCACGTAAAGTGAAATATGCGTGCTCGCAGAAGCTATGAAAGAAAGCAAAGATGAAAGGAATGTTTATTGGAACGCTGCGGCCGCGAGCTGCATAATACTGTTCTTTTTTTTTTTTTTTTGTTAGACGGTTTGTTGTTGCGCATTTACAGCTGCTGACAGTTGCTTGTATTCGAACGTGGCACGTGCAAAATCGAACGTTACAGCGCCATGCGGAAGATGCAGCCAGCATGACATGGTCGCGTCTTGCGTAAGTCTTCGGGACGCGCTCGCGCCCCCTGCCCCAGAGCAACGGGTCTACGCCAGCGTAGCAGAGGCTACAAGAGCGAGCTGCGAGCTTTCAGCGTCCCTGCCAAGCACGTGTGCTCGTGCAGTGCGAGCATCGTTCAGGAGGACGCGCTTTTGCGAGTAGGTTCGACTTCGCTATCACGTAAAGTGTAATATACGTGCTCGCGGAAGCTAGAAAGAAAGCAAAGATGAAAGGAATGTTTAATGGGACGCTGCGGCCGCGAGCTGCATAATTCTGTTCTTTTTTTTTTTTTTGCTTTTATTACGTTTTGTTATTGCACATCTACAGATGCTGACAGCTGCTTGTATTCGAACGTCGCACGTGCAAGATCGAACGTTACAGCGCCACACGGACGATGCAGCCAGCATAACATGCCCAAGCAGCACAAGAAAGTGAATTTCGATCGGCCGACGGTTGGCCAGTGTCTGGACAGCTTGGCCACTTTAAGTGCTTGGCCACCGGTGACACAAACAAGGCCGGCAAGAGCCCGGCCACAAACTAGTTGTTTTTAGCTTGTCCGCCGGAGACATAAACACTGCCGGCAAGCGCCTGGCCAGAAGTGCTGATTTTCAGCTTGGCCGCCGGAGACATAAACACGGCCGGCAAGTGTTTGGCCAGCAGTGCTGATTTTCATCGCGGCCGCCGGGGACATAAACACGGCCGGCAAGTGTTTGGCCAGAAGTGCTGATTTTCAGTTTGGCCGCCGGAGACATAAACACGGTCGGCAAGTGTTTGGCCAGTAGTGCTGATTTTCAGCTTGGCCGCCGGAAACATAAACATGGCCGGCGAGTGTTTGGCCAGCAGTGCTGATTTTCAGCTTGGCCGCCGGAGACATAAACACGGCCGGCGAGTGTTTGGCCAGCAGTGCTGATTTTCAGCTTGGCCGCCGGAAACATAAACACGGCCGGCAAGTGTTTGGCCAGCAGTGCTGATTTTCAGCTTGGCCGCCGGAAACATAAACATGGCCGGCAAGTGTTTGGCCAGAAGTGCTGATTTTCAGCTTGGCCGCCGGAGACATAAACACGGCCGGCGAGTGTTTGGCCAGCAGTGCTGATTTTCAGCTTGGCCGCCGGAAACATAAACATGGCCGGCAAGTGTTTGGCCAGAAGTGCTGATTTTCAGCTTGGCCGCCGGAGACATAAACACGGTCGGCAAGTGTTTGGCCAGTAGTGCTGATTTTCAGCTTGGCCGCCGGAAACATAAACATGGCCGGCGAGTGTTTGGCCAGCAGTGCTGATTTTCAGCTTGGCCGCCGGAGACATAAACACGGCCGGCGAGTGTTTGGCCAGCAGTGCTGATTTTCAGCTTGGCCGCCGGAGACATAAACACGGCCGGCAAGTGTTTGGCCAGCAGTGCTGATTTTCATCGCGGCCGCCGGGGACATAAACACGGCCGGCAAGTGTTTGGCCAGAAGTGCTGATTTTCAGTTTGGCCGCCGGAGACATAAACACGGTCGGCAAGTGTTTGGCCAGTAGTGCTGATTTTCAGCTTGGCCGCCGGAAACATAAACATGGCCGGCGAGTGTTTGGCCAGCAGTGCTGATTTTCAGCTTGGCCGCCGGAGACATAAACACTGCCGGCGAGTGTTTGGCCAGCAGTGCTGATTTTCAGCTTGGCCGCCAGAAACATAAACACGGCCGGCGAGTGTTTGGCCAGAAAGGCTGATTTTCAGCTTGGCCGCCGTGGACATAAACATGGCCGGCAAGTGTTCGGCCAAAAGTGCTGATTTTCAGTTTCGCCGCAGGGACACCCATAATCTAAACTTTCATCGCGTTGACGAAACTTTGGCATAACGACGGGCAGCGAGAGAAGCATCATGAGCGAGTGGGTGGCAGGACATTAGTGTGTGCATCGCGCGAACACTTTTAGCGCAAGCAAACGATCACCGTTTTATTCAGTTTTTTTTTTTCGTTAGACTTGAAAGGCTATTGTCTTAACTAGCACTGTCGTGTGATATGTTTATTTGGACCATTACCAGAAGTGGGAAAATATTGTGCCCGTCGTTGTTCTATGAAAATAAAATACGAAAACAGCGCCCACGTCATTTTCGCGCTAACAATACCGCTCTGTCGCTGCGCGGCACTCTTAGCGCGAATACCACATCCGCGATTTTTCGGTTAGTGCTCCACATATTTACTTCCCAACTGCATTCGAAGAAAAAAAAGTTGTAGTCGGGTGCATCGGGCGCACATACTCCCCTTTCCTGGAAGACGCGCCCTCCGTTACCCAGCCAGTGTATACTTGTACACCGACCATAAGCCCCCTTCTCTACCTTAAAAACCTATAGGTGCATCAATGCACTCAGCTTAGTAAACCGCCAAGCTAGACACGCTTCCCGATCAGCTTGTGCTTAAATCAGATAAGATTGGATATTTCAGGCTTTGTGTTTTGGAAGAGCCTAAACAAGACGTCTCTCATATATTGATTAAACTTAAGCTAGTCTCAGTAATGTTTTATATAGGTGCTAGGATACTGATTTCTTGAGTCAACGAAAGCTAACAGCTTCGGTTAAAACCGCAACGGAAACGTTCAAAATCAAACCACACGTAAAAGAAAAAGAAAATGAACATCTCGACCTAGATGTGCAGAACGCTGGTTTTGTTGTTAACAACGTGGTTGTTGGCGGGTGGTGGGCAACGCCGTGACGCTATTGACGCTATCGTGGTGATTGACGCCAGTGATGCTCGGCCGTACTACACAGTAAAAGTGTTTACACCTTTAAGGGTGTAAAAGGGGTGTTGTAGCAACTTACACCCTCGGCTATACCTTTTTAACACCCTACACTCTAAGAAAAAAGGGAGGAGAAAGGTAGCAACAGCGACTGTCCCTCCTTGTTGCGGACAAGTTGCCCAGAGAAGGGAGGAACGGCAGTTCAGATGAAAGGAGGAGGGCCAGTTCCTCCTTGTTCAGTTGGCGCAGGGGTAAAACATCGCGCTACTGACCAAGTGGTCAATAGTTCGATCTCCAGAAGGCGTTTTTTTTTTTTTGTAAAGTTTTTTATTTTTTTATTTACCAAAACACACATAAACAAACCCAGACCGATGAAAGGAAAATTAAAGTCCTTATTATTCACCGAGACGATTTTCCTCCTCCAGGCAGACCGGAGAAAGCTTTCGCCCTTCCGACTCATCTTCTTTCGGTTTCGTTTTTCGAGTACATCGCGCACGTTGTTTAATAAATTAATGTTGAGTTCATTGAGCTTCAGCGGCAGCGAAGGCTGCCTGTAATTCCGTCTTCTAGTCCAAACGTGCAGAACATTTCGGTTGCATTGACGTTTTTACCACTAATTTTATCAAACGAGCTAACGAAGCCGCTAGAAACAGCGAAGTTCCGGAGCAGTGCCAGCAGCGCTACATACACTGGGTAAGACGGCCGTCTCCAATTTGCGGGACACACGCGGAACTACAGCAGCGAAACCACGAGGAACTGTGTCGACGTTTCCGACGTTATGGAAATCGCGGGAACTGCGTCCAAGGAAGGCAGGTTTTCCTGCCGGCTGCCTGGGTACCTTCCGTGCTGAGTTCGGTTCTGTTGTTTTGTGCCGAGTGCCAACCGGCGTTCAACGTGATTCTGTATTTCTGCGTGTCAGCAACATCGTCAACGTGGTTCTGTATTTCTGCGTGTCAACGACATCGTGATGGCAGTGTTGTGGGTTGTGAACAGAAGACTGGAATTATCGCCGATTTGACCGTGTGTTCGCGTATCTGTGGTGTAACAAGATGAGATGACGTAAACTGTCGGGCATTGATGCCGCTGGTCGGGCCGTTATCGGAGGGGGCGGGGTGTCGCAGGATGACATTCCGCTTTACATTAAAGAGTTTAAAACCACTTGAGGGATTAGGTGCAGTCGATCGACGTGTGGATAGTCATGTTGGAACGCTGGTCTGAACGGTAAGCTCCTATCTTACAGTGGCCAATGTGACTGTCGGTCCCCGAGAGCGATTGCGCTTTGGGGAAAAGACTGAACACTACGAAAGTATGACGGAAAGTACGTATATTTACAATGGAAGTTTAGCATAAAAAAAACAGGATAAATCGAGAAAAAACAAAAAAACGCTATCCTTTATTTTACTGTTTAAATATATTACGGTTCCTGTAGAAACTGCCCTCTAAGTGGCGCGCTGGAATGAGCGCTAGAAGTTTTCGAGCTCGCGACGGCGTAGCTCCGTACACTCAACAGTTGTCGCAAGTCGCGGCTTTGACTGCATTTAAGTTGATCGAAAAGCGATTTCTCTGCCCGTGAAGCATCACTTCCAGCTGAATGAATATCCGCTCTACAAAGATTAATTAAAGACGGCAATTGCAGCCGTGCGCGAACAGCACAAATAGAAAAACAAACACAATATAAATACTGGCTACGAAGGGCCATGCGGGAAAACAAACTCATGGCTTGGAACCACATTGGAGCGGCTCGATTTATTGGCTTTCAAATAATTATGGCATGATCGAGCGTTTTCTTTTTAATAAGAGATTCATCCCCTGAGCCATTGAAAATAGCCTCAGATGTATGACATTGCTGGAAAAAAATGAACATGTTCGGAATATATTTTATTGCTTAGGGAGTCACCGAAAAATTCCGTACGTTCGAAACGACCAGTATAAAAGACGGAAACGCTGGGCTCGGGAGTAGTGATCGGGGTAGTGTGCTGTTGTATTGATGTTTGTATGTGCGATGCCTGTGTATGCGTTCAATATATGTTGACCTGATGCTTGTAGTGTGTGCAACGTGCCTACATGTGTTAGAGATTACCGAAGAAAAGGAAACGCAATTGTGGCGTAAGGAAATAAAAATATTTTTCTGTAAAACATGAATCGGGCGGTACCTAGCGCCACCTAGCCTAGCTACGTGCGATTACTCTGCTTGACCCTGCCATCTGGTGGCAAGCGATTTAGCATCCTTTTACGCTACGCGGCTACACCATAATTTCGTGTTACCGTGCTGAGATAAGCCAAGAGGTTGCTTCGGATTTGCTTTTTTTGAGAGCGGCTTTTGGTTTTGCGGGCGAATGATTTTCACTCCTCCGTGATGTGCGGTTGACGCAACGGTTGACGAAGGAATTGTGGCTCGAGGAATAGCAAAGGTAAGACATAAAGTGCGCGAACTGGGTGCCGGTTGTCTCCGTTGAACATCGCAGTGCTGACGATGAGAAGGCTGAGTGAGTGCATGCTTTCGAAAAGTAAGTTTCTTTACCTGCAGGGGTAAAGAAACTTCGGAAATAAAAACAGTTCGCGGAAAGCTCGTGTTACGTTTTTATTTCCTGCTCCTCTCGCTTCGTGCAACAGACTTAGTGTTCTCATTAAGCCTTATCGAGCTCGATTTCCTCGATTAGTGGCCGCCATAATGAGATGCAGTCGACGGAGGAACTTTTCCTCCCCTGCTTAAGGGACGAAAGTTTCTCCCTTTCTGAAGGAACATATGTGTCAAGAGCGTTTCTCCCTTTAGGGAGGACTATACTGACCCTTTTTTCTAAGAGTGTAAAAACTAGGAATAAAACCTCATAATTTTACCGAAGAAGGTGCTGTTTCGTGTTACACCCTACATTTAGTGAAGAATGTGAGAAGGGTGCAGGAAGAGGGTGCTAAATAAATAATGTGAAATGGTTTTGTAAAGATTATATATGGCTCCGTTCATAATGTACAGGTAAGATTTCTGCTTGAAAAGCAACAGTTGTTAGCAGTCTAGTTTTTTATAATGTCAGTTGTAATTCATGCAAATAGCTGATAATAAAGTGCCTCTTTTGCATAAAATTTTTATCTTTGCAATCAAAATTTTATATATGAGTTCATATTTAATTTTCTTACAAATCACTCCATGCTCAGAAATTGCAAAGTAGGGTGAAATGCTCTATACTAGCATTTTTAACAAATATTTATTGATGGAAGTGTACAGTAAAAAAATCAGTTAGTCTCGAGTTTATATCTGGCAACATGAAATCAAAATATAGTGCAAATGTTTGACAAATATTCATGACATGCTGCTAGAGCCTGTCACATGACCATGTCAACCTGAGTCAAATATTCATTTGAGGATATGGTGACATGCACAAAAACTCACACACATAAAGAGGCAAATCCCATAGTAAACCAGTCCGAGACATCCCATACAAAAATGGCCTATGGTTGTCTATGGAAAATTCAATGGGAGGCTATCACCCCCTGTAGCTTTGCATGGTCGGCCTTAGAAATTTATAGATACAGCTACAGCCAGCTATAGAAACGTTTAGGGCCCTGTGTCTAAAGACCCAGGGCTATGTTTCAATAACAACAATAATAATAATAATAATAATAATAATAATAATAATAATAATAATAATAATAATAATAGTCAATAAGTTAGTGTTTTAACAGTGTCCAGGGACATCCAATTGTTCTTCTTGCGGGCGCAGTGCAATAGAACGCACAAACAGACGCGCGCTCGCAGTCGCACACATACACGCCCGCACGCGCGTACACACGCATGCACACGCGCAAACCCACGCACGCACAACCAGAGACGCACACACGCATGCACGCGGACGCATCCACTCGCGCGCGCACAAACACGCACGCGCTCATACACGCACGCACACGCAAACAATTACGACGAAGGAAACGTTGCTCCAGTTAATTTCAGTTTCGGTTTACACAAAGAAGAAACAACCTAAAGTTTAAATAAAACCTAAGATTTACTCACTTTTTGTAATGTTTTACATTATTATTCTAAGGACATTCTTATTGTTACTAATATAATAATAATTTGCTTAGTATCGTTCTAAAAAAAAATAACAATAAATAAAAAGGAAAAGAGACTCTTGAAGACTGCGCAAGGCAATCGCTATTGCAATCAGCTTCCGTTGGGCTCGGTTGAATGGTCGTTGAAGTGTCAGAGGTTTCGGAAATCCTTTTTTTTACGTTTTAGTCGTTTTAGTGGATATTTTAGATATCTTCCTTACGAATACCGTGTTCAAGAATAGCAATCGATGACAGAGCTGGGAGACGCTGCTTCTTGCCAACGCCCGTAAGTTCAGAACCGCCCATGCACGACTCGTGCAAACGCCGGTAAGCAACTTTCTTTTGTTTCTGCGAAGTGGGCTGCTGTTTCAAACTTTGTCGTGTACCGTGTGCTTGCTAAGCTATGCTTGATTCTAACCATGCTTCTGCCCTGTGTTATTTGGTTATTTGAAAAGAGCGTAACTTCTTCAAAACCTGTGGCTCGCTCCGCAGTGTGAGAAAGATTCCCGTGTGGCGGAACCGTGGGCATGTTCTGGGCGCCGTCGTGCGGCGCTCGTCCGACGACGCTTGTGCGGAGCGTTCAAGTGCCGTCTGACGGCAGTTCAAGCATTCAGTCGCCGTCCCAAAGTGTTAATCACAGGTCATGCTAGTTCTGACGTCTTGTCCTGACAGCCGCTGGCCACCGATTTGTTTCATAAGGCGGGAGCGAGAAAAACGTTACAAGAGCGAGCATGCAGCATGATTTTTTGCACAAGCTAATTAATGCCTGTGCCGTAGAGACGCGCGATCTCTTCGTCATATTTCCAAGGGTAAAAGCGCTGAAAACAACAGACAAACAACGCCCTGTGTTGTTTGCTCCTTTACTTTTCCGTTGTTTTTAGAGCTTTTACCTTCGGAAATTAGGTCTCTTCGCGTTTACCGAACCGGCACACTTTTTACGTTTACGATTGTGTGATGCAAAAAATAAAAGGAGTTTAGATGTCACGTTTTTTAGTAGTGGCGAAAGCCCTTACAAAAATCAGAGCAGCTGGAAAAGGTAAAAACATGAAAAAAGGCGGAAAAACTTAACTAATGTCAAACCTGAATATTTGATGGAGTTCAAACACTACCACCGTACCAACTCGCCCGGTTATTCTCTCTGTCAAAGAATATTAGCCAATAGTAATAAACAAATAAATGCCAACTATTAATTGGTTACAAAGTCGTAATTGGTGCAGTGCAGCCCTACGCTACTCTACTCTTTTGATGATATCAGGTAATGTGTAAACGTATAAGGCAGTTCATAGTAACCATTTATGCCCGACCCATAATATTGAGTTTTTCTTTTTGTATAAAAGTTATATGAAAGAAAGTGCTCTTCCTAAATTAAGCCGAACCACTGTATGTACAATAGCGTGTAACGTTTATGTATGTTCTCAGCAAAAGAAAAGGATGCAATAAAAAAAGGCCAATCATTTTGTTTCCTCTCTGTTAGAGCTTCTTTCACGTACATGCAAAATGTGGGTGTCTACATCTAAAAGAGTGGAATTGACATTTCCTGCAGGGCTGGAAGGCCTGACTCAGTTTGGCTAGCAGCTTGAAACCTATGGGAACCTGGGGAACTGAACCACAAGAGTGAGAGTGACACCCGCCTTGCACTTCATGAACGATGGCACCATGAGGAAGGGGGAGCTGCCCTAAAGTGAATGCAATAGCAGGTGGGTCGTTCCAGTGAACCCCTATACAGATGATACCAAGCAGAAAATTATAAATAAATGTGTTATTAAAAACATGGAATGTGAATGGCACGGACAAGAAGGAGGAGATCAACACAGCGCTGTGTTGTGTTCATATCCTCCGTTCGCATATTCTTCATGATTTCTTTTCAATAATTGGCTACTAACTAGTCCAATCATCAGCACTAGTCAATAAAACTATGCTGCTATTTAGTACTGTGCATTAACACCGTGCATGCAGTTGAATCCTACAGTCATTTCTTAATAAACAAAAACGAAGGTGCAAGCTAGCTAAACAGGCTAAACACATAATTTATTAAAGACGGATTCTCTGAAGGACGACACAAACGCAGAGAAGTATCAAACACAGCTGAGTATTAATGGGCAAAAAATGAATAGGCGACTCAAAAAAGAAAACGTAGGGGAAGACATGAAGTCAGTCTTTACGATTTCTCTTCTGCTTGCCACCACTTTACAAAAGGGAATTCCTCCCTGGGCCTTACAGCGTTTCACTGTTCACAACCCCTGACATACCCAAGGACAGTAAACATAAAAAAAGCAACCTACTAACATTTGGGTAAATGTGACTGAACAAACAACAGGGAATGCCTCGAGCTTTCAACGTAGGAAATAAAAAATATGCACAACATCAAGATTAAAAAAAAAAACAGACGGACGCATCACACCTGTTTCTAACAAAAATATAGGCCTAGAAACTTATTCCACTCGATGGCAAAGCACAGGGAAGGCACTAATAGATTTCTAGGTTTCATCATTGTTAGTGATTCTTTCAGTATATACTTCTGGTCACTCTCTTTAGTCAAAATTATTTCAGTAGCCTTCTATAAGGCCACACAATTATTACATTAGATCACGTGTTTTGACACAGCTTAATACAGATCCTTATTTTTCTGCAACATTTATGCTAAGTTCAATCAGTCCTTAATGCAGGATTTTGTCGCATGAAGTGTTCTATGAATCGAGCGAGACTTTCTAGCGGTCCTTGGGACATGTCGTGCTGTAGACTTATGTATTACTGGCTTTTCTTTGTTACTTTGTGGGGTATGGCGAGCGGTATTGAATTTATTGCAGGTCCCAGCTGCACCAAGCGAGTAGACTCACCGTCAAAGACCGCAAGCCGCAATATTCAAGCCGCGCAGAGTGTTCTATGAGGTGAGCAATTATGTTTGGCAGTCTTTGGTACATGCAGTGCTGGGAGTTTATGTAAAACTGGCCTTGTCCGTTTGAACCAGTTTTACTTCAGAAAAAGTGGACCTCTATAGTGGGATGGTGCACGGCTGCATGCACATGCACCCGGTGTTTATTATATTTATAAATACATAAATACAAAGCTTTCTATTTTGATTCAAACAAAGTAAAAAACAAGCAAAAAACGGCGTGAGTGTTACTTGGATGTTGACTTCAATGTGTGTTTGTGGGGCTCAGAGGACATTACATAAAGGGAAAACCCTTAGCAGAATGTTATTCAAAACTAATTAACCAAAATTTTTAATAATGGTTTTATGGGGTATGTTTCAATTCTAGTTTCAAAGGCAGTGAATATTCAAGACTAACACAATTGACACAATTTGCGAATGGCAACAAGTTTCGAAATATTCAGTGATAAAAATCTGCCTTTTCGTCGCCCAATTCCAAAATCTTGCGCGCAGAAGGCCTTAGGATGTCGTGCGGACCTGGTTGCTTCGTACGCACCTTCACTATCCTGGAAGTATGACGCCGATGCTTCCGCCAAAGACACACTGTCGAGATAGTAACGACGTACCCGGTATGACTAGGGGACTCTTCTGCCCATTATTAACGGCACGAAATCTTGAGCTCAAGCTGAGCACGGTTTTTGCATCCGACATTAAAAACGCAAAAGTTGGACAATGAATACCTCCAAGCCGCTTGGCTTTTTGTGAATGGTTTAAATAAGGATAGCCTTTAATATTGACTGGCTTTTAACACTGCAGTTGCAACATGGTCCATAATGCCATTAATTACAAAGCTAACAGATTATGGTCAATTAGTCAACATAGAGTGACAATTATTCCCTTTACTAATGTCCGCCGAGTCCCACGAACACGCAGTGAAAAAGGGGTCAACGTAACTCTCACGGCCTTTTTTTTAATTTTGTTAGCTGTCAAATAGAATGCTGTGCAGAGTGTATACACTTAAAACGACTTGTAGAATGTAATCATGCACATAATTGTTACAAAACTTTGCTTTTCACCCAATTGAGTATATTTATTTGTCATTGCAACCTTCCAAACATAAGCAACGCATCCAGTTTGGTACTCAAAGTGTATTCTATTCGGCAATAAATCAACGGACTACTACTTGGTTCGCCTTTGGCTTCATTGTGAAAATAATAGGCATCTGCAAATCATGGATTTTGGCTTAAAATGGATAATAATTTGAGCTTATTAACTTTTCAGTTGAATGTCACATAGTCTCTGCACCTCTCTCCAAGCCCGTGAATTCTGGGTCCGTTTACATGAAGTCATCCAGCAGCCGCTGGTTACCTTTTGGGCCACCAAGATCGCTCTTCTCTTGACGCAGACAGCTCACTGTATATTTTGTCAGAACACCTTTGTCTGTCACGGATTCGAGGGGTGCATTGAGGCGCAAACGCAACAATGTATCATAGATAGCTGTAGAAATATATTATCACGAGCACCTTTTAATGTGTAATCACCCCCTCCACCATTGAAAACCGCAGCCGTCAACCTCGACACGCTGCATGCTGGATTTTTGCTGCACCGGTTGGTGTTCGGACGGGGGAGTTCATATGGCCGGCGACTGTACTTAAGATGTAGCTAAAAAGGGTGCGTCTGTGGCAAACATAGATTGTAGCACCTAAGCTCCCCGCCTTCTGTCGGTGTTTGTCCCTTTTTTTTGCAACTTGGCTTCCCTTGGCTACGTTCGCTGATACCGAAAAGAACCCATTATCGCACCCAATGAACGCTGGCGACCGATGACACCGCCTGACAAAGGTGTCTGCCCAAACGTCCCTGCTTTTTGCCTTCTTCTTTTAGACATATTGTTTCTCATCTGTGCATTTGTTGGTGGCCTCTTACCCATACAATAACCTCAAATGTACACAGGAAGACTGCTGTCAGCAGAAAGAAAACCGGCCGCTGTAGAAGTTAAAATTGAGAGCAAAACAAAAAATCACTCATTGCAAAAATAAACCAGTGATGCGTCGGATTTTTGAGTGGCTTTTTTTTTTTTATCTCCAAACCTGTCACCTCATTTCTAACAATAAATGTAACAAGATACATAAGTCTAGCAGCGTATCATAATACATCGCAAAAGTATTTCACTACTGAAACACAAATAGGTTTCGGAAATGCATTTCGGTACAGAAATAGAGATACTCACATGTGCCCCTAAGATTACATCGCAATGCTTGCATGTTGTGATGTTGCCCCGATTGTAATTCTTCATTCGTTTTACATTGCTGCAGACGCCGGTTACTTGTTCCAACATAAGCACTGTATGCCTGTTTGGAGGATGATGATCATGGCCTTAACTGCAGTGAATAATAGCAGTTGACAAGAGCAAACATGTTTTGGCCTTCTACATTAAAATATGTTTTGCTTTATCCTTTTACCTAACGCAGGACGAGAACACCCCACCGACACCATGTGACCTCTACAACAAGCAAGAGCTGGACGATGCAGACTTTCTTCACATTGTTGAGGATCGTGAGCGCTTGTTTTTCGTTTTTAATGCAGAAGAGGGGCTGTGCATGTTGTTGGCAGCATATTGGCTTTTCAGCATCCAGTACGAACGCAAGGCCTCCAACACACTGGTTGCTCTGGAGAGGATTTTCCTTGGCTTGAGCGACGCCGATCCAAGGACAGTCGTAATTAAATTTTTGAACAATGTTTCCAGAAAGGTATGTGGTTGAAGAGACGTGTTGTGAGCCGTTTTAAAAGTGTATAATCCACATTTCTCGCCAGTATTATCAGGTTAATTTTTATTTTGCTTCCAGAACGAATGACAGAAGGTTTTATAGAGGCATGTTTTCTTTTTCTTTCTTTAAATGTTGGGCACTTTCTGTGATAACTAATGCTGACCTCCTGTAGACGAGGTGCTTAGAATTTAGCTGTACGAGTTCCTTATCCATAGTCGTTTTCCAGAACTTTATAATTTTCTTTGTACGTGAGCAAGAGGATAGCGTGTTCTACTGAAACGTTTGCTGTTTTGCCGTAGAGTGCAAGTTCATTCTGTAATATTTTTCATTACATATTTGCAGATAGCATTCTTTATTTCATGGAATGGCATACAATGTATTTTCCATTTCTCAAGTTTCAATAAATGTTCAATTTAACACATTCTAATTAATGTCATAATGAGCTTCACCTAATGAAATACTGCTGTGGTTCAGTCAAGGGCTAAACTACCCCCCTCTACCCTGCTTCCAATTAGTAAACAGATGCGCGTAGGAGACAAGTGATAAGCGAAGCGTGTTGCCTGCAATCCTCTGAGACAAACAAAACATGTCACTTGATCTCCAAACAGGAAAGCTTTGCATGCTTCGTTTGTGGCAGACCATGATGTTCACAATAGTTCAGCCGTGCAGTGCGATGCTTGGGGCCACTGCTTGCTCACTTAGAGTTCGAGAAAGGAGGGTGCCGTAATACTTCCCAATTGCCCACGGGGTTATGATGTGGCTTGCAAGGAGCTCTTTTGTATTACTTCCTAATGAAGTGAGTTGTATCTAGTGTGACTCATTATTTCTTTATCACGTGCCTCGTATGTGGTGATGTGGCAATCCCACTAAGTGAAAAAAGTGTAAATGTGTTCAGTACACATGATAAGCTGTAAATCCTATAATAATAATATAAGAATTTGCAATACCATATATGATTTTCGTACAATTTACAAGTTCTGATATGTGTATTGGACACATTCCAATGAAATGTTCACTGGGGTCTATACTTCATTTCACCCTTCGTTCGAGCGCGGCGGACGCTACCAGCCAATGCAGCGTCGAGTGAGCGTCATGTGACCTTGAACTCCACATAACCAAAACGTCGCATGATACTCTCCCGGCGCCAGATTGGCTGGGGTGGCCCAGCATCCACTGGGCCACCCCAGCAGGTGCCCATTTCATGCCAAGCACCTTTCACCAAGGGTGTTAGCAAGCACCCTTTGTGAAGGGTGCTTGCCTGAACGCCATAAGGGTGTTAGCCCAGGGACAAACTGATTTACACCCTTAAGTGTGTAAAAACCTTTACGGTGTACTCAAGGCTTCTATTTCCCATTAGTGCCATTAAGCTTGTGTAAAGTGAAAAATATTGTAACTGAACAGTAAAGAGTTTTAGTAGGTCGCTCCCATAAATCCGATAACGATACCCGATACTCCGCCACCGCCTCCCTTGCGTATGCATGGTATCGTTATCGGGACTATCGGAGGTATCGGAACGATCTCCTAAAACGCTCTATTGTTGCACTGCCCCTTCACCTAAAGTTACTTAATTTTTTTTACTGCTGCACTACCGGGGGATCTTAATGGTGGGACAACAGACCATCCCTGATCCTATGACGACTGGAATGGTGGTCGCAACAAGCGTCGTAAGACTTAGTACTCAAAAAGTCCAATAAATATTGAGCAGCCTTGCAGCAGCTTCGCGTGTCATTACTATGTAAGAGTTTCTGGGGTTGAGTTATAAAACATGACCTCCCGAAACTCTTGACAGTCTTCTGAGGAACACTGAGGCAGCCTGTGATAAATTATGTATTAAGTGTATAACTACAGCCACTTTCGGCCAGTGACTGGCCGGAAGTCAATGGCCAGTGGCTGACCGAAAGTGACTGGCCAAAGGTGAATGGCAAGTCACTGGCCTAAAGTGAATGGCTAGTCACTAGCCAAATGTGAATGGCCAGTCACTGGCCAAAGGTGAATGGCCAGTCTCTGACCTAAAGTGAATGGCCAGCCACTGGACAAAGGTGAATGGCCAGCGACTGGCATGAAGTGAATGGCAAGTCACCAGACGAGGACGAAAACACTTCTATTGCCGAGCACTTTGGCCAAGCTTGGGCCATCGAAAATCTGGTTGGCCATAGTACACTTGCCAGCGATGGCCCATTCACAACGTGCTGCTTGGGATGGTCGTGTCTCGCGCAAGTCTTCCGGACGCGCTCGCGCCCCCTGCCCCAGAGCGACGGGTCGCGAACGGATGGCAGTGCGAACGGTGTCAAGTCATTTCCGCCGTTTTGTGGAAGGCCGCGCATTCAGAGTAATGATTGGGCAGAAACCTCTTGAGCGCAACGTTCGGAGCTTGCGCGACGGAAAGGTGAAACACGTTTTCAAACGAGAATGGTGTCCGATTTTCTGCCTTTCGGGGTTGCGTCGGAATGTCCGACACGCCCAGCGGCGTGACAACGTCATCGACGACCCGTTCTCCAGAGCAAACAGTTGCTCGTTTCAGCTCTCCTCCTTTGTGGAGTTGAGTGCTGTGGCCAGGCACGTAGCCAGGATTTCGTTGAGGGGCCGCCTGTGACAAAATGCTGTATGAGGAGGAGGGGGGAGAGGAGGTCCCAGCAAAATGGAAAATTTCGGGAGAAGGGGGGGGGGGAACCCGGGCCCCATGGGACTCCCCCCGGGCTACGTGCCTGGTTGTGGCCCATGCTTTAGCAGACAACGCGTTTTCGACGCTCTATCGTCGCCGACAGCAGGGCGGATCCAAGTATAATAACGACTCTTTCTTGGGATGTGTTCTTCGGCGTTCTTATCGATGATTGCCCAATCTCATTGGATCTGGAGCGATAACAAGATGCCCGAGACGCCCTGCCTATCTTAATATGCATGCGACTATGTATGCATATATATATATATATATTGGAGTTACGAATGATTGCGCTGCGTGCCTCGCGGAATTTCTTTGCGTCACCCTCAGCCCTGCGTGCTCCAACCATGCTGACGTCAAGGGACATTTGTCAAGCTCTCTCATTCGTGCACCAAGACGACTGCGCCTGTCGAGAACGCGACTCCTGTTGTGACATCCAACACTCACGTCTGGCTGACAGGCAATTTTCTGGTAAACGTGAACCGTGTTGCCGAAGCGGATGCCTCGCGTTCAAAAGAAGGAGGGCTCGAACCCCCGGAGGGCCTCGAGTGACTTCGGCCGACGTGCCAAACTTCTGAATGTTTCCTGTCTCACTCAGCGTGAAGAGAAAACAGAAGGGGCGGAGTGCCAGTGTGGCTCCCAAAGGGGCAGCAGCCCTTTCGATGTGCTCTTTTGCTTTGTCATTCGGAGAAGCCCAAGCATCGCGACCGTCTTTGTTTTACTTGAACTTTTCTACTTGAATCTCTTCATGACTACCGTATATAATTATTACGAGATTCGTAGAGATATACCCTTATGCGCAAGACCGAAGCAAATATTGACACGCGCCACCTGGAAAACAAATACCTCATTTGAAAACAAAAGGAGTAGACTCACATCCAACGCGATTTATGGATCCTTGAAAAATACCATTCTGAGAACAAATTATGGCCATCATATAACAGCGTACACTGCGGGGCACCGTTAGCGCGACAAAGTAATCTCCATTGTTATAATGCTATTGAATGCAAAGGTGCAAGCGAGCTGGACAAGAATGACGAAAATAATCCCTGGAGAAAGAGAACAAGAGGGACAAAGAGAAAACACAAATCTCCAAACATATCTAGCTGTGTTTGGATATTTGTGTTTGTCCTTTGTTCCTCTTGTTCCTCTCTCCAATGATTATTTTCGTCATTCTTGTCCAGCTCGCTTGCACCTTAAAACACCTAGCTGTGTTTGGAGATTTGTGTTTGCCCTTTGTCCCTCTTGTTCCCCATCTCCAGGGATTATTTTCGTCAAGTAATTTCCAGTTTTTATGGTTTTCTTTTTTAATCAAAAGGCTGCAATCAAAATCACTAGTCCCGTGCAAAGTGCTTATTTCGGGCAATAACCAAAAGGCCAAATTAGGTACCCACCAATAACCTTCCGAAGTGAAATACGAAAAGCTCCAGTGCCGTCTTCACGATAACATTTCCGCGCAATGTACTTCCTCCTGGTCATTCTCGAGCAAGATAGATCGAAAAATACTTAGCTTTACAGTATTAGTCAGCAGCCTATGTAAAACGATAGTGTCCGAATAGACCGAAATTGAAGGAACTCTGTCCGTATGTTTGTGATGTAGGTGTTTTTTTCTCTCTCTACCTTACACTGTTTTTTCTTTAGATTCAGTGGAGAATTCATTCCGTGACCCATGGATCCGCAAACGTAAGGGCTATTTCTTATTTATGCTATTTTACAGTATTTTGCAAGTACTGCTGCGTTTGTTACGGCAAATTTTGCCTGGATTGTCCAAGTGAATTGTTTAGTTTCGATATCTGATGTTTACGTTGACCTTTATTTATTAACGCTGTGGGCACATGCGTGACGCAGCAGTTTAGCACCGCAGGCGCACAAGCGCCGCACTGAAGGGGTGCGGTTCCCCCTACTTTCGAGGACTGAAATTAGAGCCCTCCGGTCCGTCGGGGCGTTTGTATTGATCTCTACTCTAGGCGCCTTGATGGTGCTTAGCAGTGCTCCGAACCGGGAGTGAGTGAAGCCACCGAACGTTCGATGCTTGTTTCGGAAGTCCAGTGTCTGCTGGGCTTTATAATACATTTAGTTAATATTTTGTTTCGCGCTTTCTTGCATTTTCGCGTGCGGTTTATTAATCCCTTTTAACATTATATTCCTGTGAATGAGGCATTTGAACGAGGGGCATGCACACTTGATCAGCCAGAATCTCGAAATTCTCATAAATCAATTGGCTTCCCAGAAGGCTTTTGCGGCCTGCGTGAACTGGTATTGCGCAACAAGCAGACTCTCGTAAAGGGTGACTCCGGTCAAAAACTAAACAAATAGAAAATAGAAATGACTGGTATCGCTTTAGTGGCACGAAGTATGATGACTCCTGACCTATTAATTACGTCAAATTGAAGCCGCAAACTCCACTAAAACCGTTTCTAAAGGTGCGACCAGCTGCTCTTTAGCGGCCGGCATGCGGGTTAGCGTTTAGTTAAGGAACACTGGCGCAGCACCCCCTGGCGTCACGTCACGTTGGAGCAGCGGCTGATTGGTTGTACCGCGTACCGCAGCACCAGTGTGACGTCACGTCACGGCCGCTCGGCCGAGGATCAGTGTGGTCATCCCTCTAGCAGATAGTTTCAGTTTTGCCGTAGACCTCCGAAACCAAACCGTGAGCCTTGATGTTAAACTACAGACAATATCGAAAAAGAAAACTTGCACCTTGTAATTAAGGCCTTTGATGAAAAGAGTCGTAATCCCAAATTCAAAAATATTGTCCGGAGTTGCCCTTGAAGATAACAAAAGCATACCCAGCGCCTTGGAGATTGTTTAAACCAACGCTCGTAAGAGTTGGAAATCATGTCAAGCGCTCACTTCCGGCACAAGCCGCTTACTTCCGGTGGCTTCACACTTGTTTGCTCAATGTGCCATCCAGTTCCCTAGTGGAGATCAGTGGGCAATTCCGGCTGTAGTAGCAGCAGTACCAAAGTAGCCAAAATGGTAATAAACTCTTTCATCTGACTTTCTGGTTGGCCTGGCTGATGCACCGATGCGGACGGCGGTGGTGCATCAGCCCGGTGGTGCATCACAACACAGGTGAGAAAAACACACACACACACACACGCACACGCACACGCACATGCGCGCACACACACACACAAACACAAACACACACACACACACACTCCTGAAGTACTCTAACTTTATACACGCAAAATTACAGAACAAGACAAAGAAAAAAAATGAAAGTAGCGTAACGGGCGCCTAAGAGCTGCGCTCTAAAACATTCAATTCAATATAAATTCAATATTCATTTTCGCATGCTCACATGCTGCTATAGTTCTGACATTAAGCTTATTAAAATAGTTTAATGCCATAAACATGTCAGTTGAAGTGTGATGTCATTCGAAATTGAAAAACAGAGGTATGACTGCCGTTTTACTGCCTTGATTGATATTTTATGCAAATTTAATTCAGTATAACATTTGAGGATGTATTTAATATTTAAATTTATTGAATTCTAGTTGACATGCCTGGCCAACGCTCACATTACCGCCGACATATAAAGCCAGATTTCATAAATTAAACAATTGAATTAATTTTACGGCACCCCAACGTCCCCGACTTTGGTCTGTTCGTCCGTTCGTGAATTACCGCGCTAGATTTAGTAAGAAAATTTATGTCACACAACCTGACTTCACGTGAGGTGTCTTGACGTCTTGCCAAATTTCCCCTCTTCCTTTAGCATGGAAATGACGTCATGAGACCTGACGTCATGTGATGCCATGGTATCACGTGATACTACAGCTTGACCACGTAACGTCAAGCGACCTGTTGTCCCTTGCCTTATATAATCACGTTACCTGACGTCACGCAATATTTCCTTTCTACATTTAGCAAAAAATTGACATCATGAGACCTGGCGTCACGCGACACGACGGCTTGACCTCGTGACGTCAGCTCAAGTGGCGTCAATTTTACCATTGAATTTTGTAGAGCAACGTTGCGTGACATTTTCGCGTTGTTTCTTGTTAAATATAGCGAGACATTTCACGTGACATCAGGCCACGTGGTATCAACTTTTTCGTTAAATTTAGCGAAGTCAATGAACAATACTCTGCACTGACGGAAACGAATTTTTAATGTCTTCTTTTTCCCTTCCTTTTGCACGTCCTATCTCTGACGTTTTCGTTTTCTGCCAATTAAAACAATCGCTTCATCAACACTCTAATTCATGATATATAAGCATATAGGCCTTTGGGGATAAAGCTCGCTTGTAATTTTTTGCTTATTTTTTATTTTTTTATAGTGTGCCGTGAACTTACTTATTGGTTGCACCGTTGGTCTGTGGGATGCAGGTGCTCTGCCACGCAAACTGCATTTACCTATCTCCAACGCAAAAAAAAGGGGTGATAAATGAAATGGTGTAACTTTAAGAAACACTGACCAATCAATAAGGCAGATGTTAAATCGCCTCGCAAGTCTTGGTTGGTTTTTGTGTTTCACACAATTTCGGGCTCCCGCTCCATTGTTTTTATTATTCACCCCTTCTGCTATCCAAGGCTATTGCCATCATGGAATCCCGGAGAAAAGCTCACCGGAGAAAAGGTCACCAGAAAAAGGTCATCGGAGATCAGCTTACCGGGGAAAAGCTCACCAGAGAAAAGCTCGCCGCAAAACCGGCGGTTGCAAAGAAAAGCTCACCGGCCATCAAGCGTATGCGGAGAAAAGCTCACCGCTTTTTTTTCTTCTTTTATTGGAGGCTGTTGGATCATGCGTAACATATATCAATTTATTATCATTAAAATTTCTCAGCTTTGTAAAAAAAAAAATGTCCTTTTGTGGTGTTATTTGTCAAACTTATTGGGTATATGGCTCTCAAATTAAAAATTGCAGGCGAGTGTTTTGTGTGGCTTACTCTCTAGGTAACGAAAGCCTAACTGAAAACTTTATGAACTAGAACAACAGGAAAAAGTTCGAAAACTTATTGTCTGCCTAAAACCTAAAAATCAATATTTTAAATGCCGAAAATTCGAAAGTGCATGCGCAACAGCGCGGTGCGTGAAATTCTCTTTGAAGCTTTTGTTAACTTTCGAAAACAGGATAAAACAGTCAGTAGGAGATCGAAGCTTCTTTTTTCCACGAACATGTACTTTTTCTAGCCGTTCGTGCTGGTGTTTCCACACGTTGCCTTTGTGTGATAGTGCCCTTCTACGGTGAGCCATTCATGACCTTCAGAGCTGCACACTGTCGCCGTTGTTACTCGTGACCTATATAAGAACTTGTATTCTGTAAGGTAGCGAATAGGGCGAAAGTTATACATAATGAAAACCGCTCACACGACGACGACGGCGTGAAGACAACAAACACGACAGGACGAAGCTGTTCCTGTTACTGAAGTTTTTGTTAATGAAATTAACAGAAAGAAAACAGCTTAACCAACACTGATTTCAACAAGCACCTACTTCTCTATCAGTCACCACACAATCTTTGAAGCTGAAACGGTTTACACACCGCTATTCATATTAGCTCGCAAAGAAAAAACTTCTTTGTTTGACAGAGCTACCGACGGCGCACTGTCAGTTGTCAATAAATTCTTGTATTTTTGACCGGTGTACGATGTTCTTGTTTTATACTTGCGGCTTCATAATATACAAAATGGGTGATTACTAATTTCTGAGAATTTAGTAAATATGCCCAATGAACTTCAAGAATATCACAAAAAAGAGGACATTTTTAATGAAGTGGCAAATGCGAATTGTTTTAAATTACCACGTTTGACGCAGAATCCGCTAAGTTAAAAAAAACAATCGGTGAGCTTTTCTCTGCGTCCGCTCAAAGGCCGGTGAGCTTTTCTCCGCATCTACCGGTTTCGCTGTGAGCTTTTCTCCGGTGAGCTTTTCTCCGCCGCCCGCCAACATGTGCCCATGGGAAGACTTCAGATCGCCGTGTGAAGAAATGAGTATCAATACCATTCGAAGAAGCAAATATATTTGACAGGAAACTAAGAATTGAAAGCAGTCTATAAATTATTTTAATGCACCAAAAACACACCTCTCTATTTGAAATTCTGCACATCGTATTTTATTGACTTGTTCTTTTCACTTAAGTGCACAGTCGCAGATAATAATATAAACACCAAGCGCGTGCCTGGTTTCAAACACCTCCTAAGCTTCATTACAAAAAAAAAACAACAAAAAACAAAAAAACTAAGCTATGACGAGGTTTTTGTATATAGTTACATTTTCTGTCGTCAGTCCGTGATAGGCCGGACAATTGATTCTGAATCATCGCCGACTTTCGGGCGGATCGATTCTCGTTTCTTACACCGCGACCTTATCACCGAACGTGCAAGTACTGAATAGACAACTAGGCGACCCGAATGTGTTACCCACGCACGCTCTCGCCTAACGCAGCGGAACGCTTCACGCGTAATCTAAAATTGGCGCCGAAATCTGCGCTGACAAAGCAAAACATTGGCACAAATGACACTCGAGCGCTCAAGAGCCTCGTAATCGCTCAATTTTCTTGTAGTCGAGGTCACAGGAGGCCTTCGAAGTCACTTGCTCGCTTGGCCTTTATTATATTTTCCACAGCTCTATGCGTATGAAGTTGTGCTTCATCAAACAGTGTGCGCAGTTTGCGGGTCGCCTCCCGCCAATCAAACTTGATAGTGCAACTATATAATAATTCCTGCGATGTTGTTTTGTGCTGTCCAGCCTGTGTTAATGGCTTAGAGCGACAGCTCTTTTTAACCCGCTTTCGAGCAAAAAAAATAAAAAAAATAAAAATAAGCGACTTATTTATTGAATTTAGGTTTGCCTCACGCTAATATATTATTCGCAATATTCACAAAATCTCTGGGGTGCCTCGTTATCACTTTGCTGAATGTCACTCAAAGTGTAAGTAAGAGTTCGCTGATTCGTTCATTTTCGAGTCATCGTGGCAATGGCGCACTCAGGAATCACTTCGACACCAGACACTTCCGGTCTCGTGTTTTGTATGCTTACACATAGATATGATTTCGACCACCTTCAGGTCAGTTTAATTTTTGAGCGTCCGAAACATCTTTAAGGGCTCTCAGCGAATTCCTCGCAACATTATGCAATCCGACACGGGTTGCGTTGCACAGTTTGGAGACACCAGACGTACAGCTATAGTCACAACGCAAAAGTGGATATTAAAAGGAAACGTTTGTAACATTTGAATAAACTAGGGACAAACTGCCTTTCATGAAATCAGCCTGCAAGATTTATAGAAGCAAAATTACGACAAACATATGTCAGTACACATTTCTGAGGACCCGTCGTTCTTGTAATATTCGAAATAGCCTCCAAGATCAAGTTTCAATATGCGTACGATCTGGAAGAAGGTTCAAACAGAGATAAGGTAGTCTAGCCGAAGGAATTGTATTTTCTTCAAAGGGGCAGTGAAACTGTATTGAGTTTAATGCTTCTCACCTTACACACGCATAATAACATTAGTGTGACTCAAGCATACCCGCTCGAACGTCAATCAATCGGAACACATTTGACGTGGTATAATCTCAAAATTAAAATCACGTCATTTCTTTAATTATCTTTTCGCAAAGTTTCATTATTTAGTCATGGGGATCAGATCGCTAATTTAGTCACGGGAAACACGTCATGGTGACGATAGGCGACTGCAAGTCCTATTGAACACGAGCACTACTGAAGAGCTTGACTTGGGCTCGTTTATATTCGCTGCAACGATGAGCTTAGCACGTGTTCTGCGCTTTCTCAACCCCAGCGCGTGACTAAAATGAACATTGGCTCTGGTGAGCAGTGGTGCCACATCACGTGGCCCTATGTTCTGTTTCCGAGTTGAGGAGGTGAACCCCGCTTGTATGTGGGCGGTTTCATTTGGATGCAGGCAGTCGAGTGTAACCCTGTCTTATAATTTTAGAGCGCAGCTCTTAGGGGCCCGTTTCCGGCTTGAGCGGCGTCGGCGTCGCCGTCGCCGTCGCCGTCGCCGTCGCCGTCGCCGTCGGCGTCGGCGTAACCGCGCGGTGCATCATGGGAAATGTCCCATAATGCACCGCGCGAGCCTCCCACCGGGGTCACGTGACTTCGTGGGGGGCACGTGACCCCCCCGAGGTCACGTGACCCCCCGAAGTCACGTGACTCCCCTGAGGTCACGTGACCCCCTCCTCGAGGTCACGTGACTCCCCTGAGGTCACGTGACCCCCTCCTCGAGGTCACGTGACTCCCCGAGGTCACGTGACCCCCGATGACGTCATCGACACCGATGACGTCACCGGCATCCACATCGTCATCGTCATCATCATTGATGACGTCATCATCAGTGGTGATGACGATGACGATGCGGATGCCGGTGACGTCATCAGTGATGATGACGATGACGATGTGGATGCCGGTGACGTCATCAGTGATGATGACGATGACGATGTGGATGCCGGTGACGTCATCAGTGATGATGACGATGACGATGTGGATGCCGGTGACGTCATCAGTGATGATGACGATGACGATGTGGATGCCGGTGACGTTACCGACATCCGCATCGTCATCGTCATCATCACTGATGACGTCATCAGTGACGTCACTGATGTCGTCACCGGCATCCGCATCGTCATCGTCATCATCACTGATGACGTCGTCAGCGACGTCACTGATGACGTTACCGACATTCGCATCGTCATCGTCATCATCACTGGTGAAGTCATCAGTGACGTCACTAATGACGTCATCGGTACCCGCATCGTCATCGTCACTGATGACATCATCAGTGACGTCAGCGATGACATCATCGGCATTGGGGGTCATGTGACCCCCAAGGTCACGTGACCCCCCAAGGTCACGTGACCCCCCAAGGTCACGTGACCCCCCCCCTGGTTAGTCTAACCCCCCCCCCCCCAGCGCCCTTCCCTACTCCTCCTCAAGAGCTGCGCTCTAATTCGGCGTTACAGGGAGTTGTAAGCGGCTTTCACTTTTTTAATATTTTTATTTGTTGTGGCCTGTACTGCGCGAAAGGGAACGCTTTGTTTCCGTGTGTTCAGACATGCTTAGTTCAAAGCAAAATGAAATCTTAAAACAGCCTGAAAATACGACAAGGTTTTGACGATTGTCGTCGATGAAATCTTTGTTTCGCTCTGAATCCCGAAGAATACGCGAGATTTCTTTTATATTTTAGGATAGTCTATGTGTAATTCAGTGAGACAACATTTATTTCCCCAAACAGGCCCCTACAAACAATGTTGTGGTGAAAGAAACATGCAGGAGACGGACGTTCCAAAACAACGTTCTATTTCAGTCGTGTCTCGTCAGGAACTGCTCTTCATGAGCGCGTGAGCGCGTGAGCGTATAGCTAGCGCGCGCGTCTTTTTCTCTTTTTTCCTGTGCCGAGACTGGACTCGCTTGTCGGTGCGTCCAGTCCCTACAAATATGCCCCCCCTTAGAAAGGAGGTAGGACGAACGATCAAAGCACACAAACATTCGAGTGCCAACGAAGTTGGCTTTTCTCTGTCGTCTGGTCGATGTCACGTAGCGCTATTACCTGCACATGCGCTTGCTCAATATGTGCCGGCTTTAGTCTCTCCAATGCAACGGTGTCATTCTTGCCGTTGACATGCAGGACAAACGTGTCGCTTCTCTTTTCGACCACTGGAAAAGGTCCGATGTAATGTGGGCGCAGTGGCTTCTTTTGCGACTGTCGTACGAAAGCATGAGTGGCGTCTTGGAGGTCTTGGGTCACGTAGGGAGACTTTGAAGTTCCTTGCCGTGTAGGCACCGGTCGCAAGTTGATAAAAATGTGCTTGAGTTCTTCTACATAGTCCAACTGCCGTTGTTGTTGAGGCAGTTCCATTTAAAAAAAAAAATCTGATGCCAAGTGAAGTGCAGTGCCGTACACAAGTTCGGCGGTGGAGCATCCGATGTCCGCCTTCAAGGCTGTCCGGATTCCAAGAAGCGCAAGGGGGAGATGACGAACCCAATCCGAGGGACCACACTGAGCTGTAAGGGCGGATTTCAAATGTCGATGAAATCGTTCTACCATCCCGTTGGACTGTGGGTGGTAGGCAGTCGTTCTCAAACGGTTGGTTCCGAGCAATCGAGTGAGCTCGGCAAAGAGTGCCGATTCAAATTGTCGACCCCTGTCGGTGACAATCTCTGAGGGGCGTCCAAACCGGGACACCCACGTAACGATAAACGCCTCAGCGACGGTAGCGGCGGTGATATCGGGCAGTGGGGTTGCCTCTGGCCATCGTGTGAATCTGTCGACACACGTTAGGATGTAGCCAACGTTACTAAAACACTCAGTTGGGAAACTCGCCGTCGAAACCTGGGCCGCTGGCGTCCACCGAGACCGAGCTAAATGCGACAACAGCGCCACTCTTTATCATTTGTCTGTACTGTGGTCACCTTGAGCTTTTTGAAAGCCTGTTTTTGCGTAAAAACAAACGAAAAAGACTCTTTTTGTATGAAATTTATTGGAGTTTAGTAGAAAAAAAAGGGCGCATTATGTTTTTAAAATCTTTAGTTTGCAGGGTTTTGCGGCACAATCAATATTGTTTCTATACAACCATGCCTCAGCGGGCCTTTCAGGTAGCACGTCCTGCCCTAGGTGCATTTTAACTTCAGTAGTCGAACGCGGCGCGTCCGCCGGGGAGACGGGGGTGGCACCCCTGTAACCTCTACCGCTGTATCTGTTCTTAAAGCCAAAATAGAAGTCACGTGCAGTTCCTCGAGTGGCCGCTGCGGGAGAAATGGTGGCGTTGTGTTCGTCATTAGCTCGGTGCTCGGAGACAGTTTGGGGCCACTTTTTCAAAGGTGCCTCTATGGGAGTTTCCCAACTGAGTGTTTTAGTAACGTTGGATGTAGCGCTGTCCCTGAGAAATGGGTAGGGGTCCTACTAAGTCCAGATGTATCTTGTTGAAACGGCTGTCAGGCTGTAGGAATTGTCGACTTGGTGGTACCGGATGCCGCTGTACTTTCGCGCACTGGCATGCGATGCAGGATCGCACCCATTCACGAACGTCGGATTTTATCCGGGGCCAAACGTAGCGGTCGCACAGGAGCTTCTGGGATGCTCGTATACCCGGGTGCGACAAGCAGTGAATCGCTTCGAAAAGCTGTCGTCGCAGTTCACGTGGTACAAAAGGCCTAGGCGTTCCCGTTGACAGGTCGCAGATCACGGTGGTGCTTTCTGGAAAGCTTACATCCCGCATTTGCAGTGACGTGGATGAACTGCGCAGGGCTTGCAATTCTTCGTCGGTGGTCTGTAGACCAGCCAGCAACTCCAAGTCTACAGCAGAACAGGCTGGGGTGTTCACGGCGTCGATCCGGCTGAGGACATCAGCGGGGACGTTGTCAACTCCTTTAACGTGTCGAATGTCCGTTGTGAATTCGGCCAAGAAGGCTAGCTGGCGAATCTCACGTGGTGTGTAATGAGACCCGGAATTGCTGATGGCGTAAGTTAAGGGCTTGTGGTCAGTCCATATGGTAAATGGCCGTCCCTCGACGAAATGTCGAATGTGTCGTACAGCCAAATAGTCAGCCAATAGCTCACGTCCGAAAACGCTGTAGCGCGTTTGCGCTGGCTTGAGCTTCTTAGAAAAGAAACCAATCGGCCGCCACTCTCCGTCGACTTTTTGTTGTAGCACCGCTCCTACGGCTGTGACAGATGCGTCAGTCATCAGCGTTGTTGGGGCATCATGCTTAGGATGTACTAGCATTGTTGCTTCTGCAAGTGAGTTCTTTACCTCGCCGAAAGCGCGTTCCGCATCTTCGTTCCAAGGAAGGGATGACGTTTTTCGCTCTTGTTTCGTTAGGAGGACCTCAAGATGTTCGAGCAGTTTGGCGCAGTTGGGAACGAAACGTCGGTAAAAATTTACGAAACCGAGAAACTGGCGAAGTTTGGTGGTCGAAATCGGCCTCGGGAAATCTTTGATGACCTGTACCTTTGATGGCAATGGACGGATGCCCGAGGAGTCAAGCCGATGACCAAGAAATTCCAATTCCGGAACTCCGAACACAATTTTCGCGGCGTTGATGACAATGCCGTGGCTGCGCAGTCGTTCGAAAAGGAGGTCTAAGTGGGTTGTGTGGTCTTCCGGTGACTTGCTGGCTATGAGAAAATCGTCCACATATGCGAAGACGAAAGGTAACCCTCGTCTGACAGCGTCGATGAACCGTTGGAATGACTGAGCCGCATTTCTGAGGCCAAAGGGCATGCGGAGAAATTCAAAAAGTTAAAACGGTGTCGTGATCGCTGTTTTCGGGATGTCTTCCTCCGCCACGGGAATTTGGTGGTAGGCCCGCGTCAGGTCAATCTTTGAGAAGATCTTCGCGCCTTGTAGGTTCACCGTGAAATCCTGGATGTTAGGTAGAGGGTACCTGTCCGGTACAGTGTTCTTATTTAGGGCACGATAATCGCCACACGGCCGCCAGTCTCCATTTTTCTTCGACACCGTGTGTAATGGAGACGCCCAGCTGCTAGACAAGGGTCGGATGATGCCAAGGTCCAACATGTGTTCAAACTCTTGGCGAGCATCGCGGAGTTTCTCTGGGGCTAGACGGCGGGGACGACCGTAAACAGGTGGTCCTGTCGCCACGATGTGGTGTTGTACGTCGTGCGAGACGGGTTTGGTCCAATCAGGTGACTGAGTAAGGCTCGGAAACTTACTCAGCGATGTCTTGAACGCTTCTTCCGGGATCGTGCAGGCAGAGGTGTAGACTGCATTGTCGTCCGTTGCGATACCATGGATGGAAAGTCGCGTGGTGGAGTCTATCAGTCGCCTGCTTCTAACATCCACGAGGAGCTTGTAGTGGTTGAGAAAGTCCGCGCCGAGAATTCCTTGACTGACGTCGGCCACCAGGAAGATCCACCGGAAAACCCGCCGGAGGCCGAGGTTAAGGGTGATCGACCGTCCTCGGTAGACTGGGATCGCGTTGTTGTTCACTGCGCGCAGAAAATAGATCGGTCTCAAGGAACGGTCGGCACGCGTTGCTGGAACTGCGCTGATCTCGGCTCCGGTGTCGACGAGGTACCGGTTCTTGGTGGCTCGGTCACACACGTAGAAAAGGCGACTTCCGTCGAGGCCCTGACCACTCGTCGCCTCTAGAGGTCGGCCGGCCTGTTTCCCTGCCATGAACAGGGGCGGAGGCAATGCCGGGCGTTGGCACCGAAGCGGCGGTGGTAGTAGCAGACCCCGGAAGGGCTCGGTGATCGCGTGTTTTCGCCGCGTGTCCGGCGATATGTCGATTCGCCGCGTGCCCGGCAAGACGTCGAACGTCTGCGACGTGTTTCACGAGGGTGGGGGACGCGGCCTTGTGTAGCTGCGACGACGATCTCCTCTAAACGTCGGCAAAGCTTCTCGATGTTGGCCTGGGGAGGCTGGCTGTTGGCGGCCGATGCAGAGTACAGGGCTGTTGGTTGCTGTGGAGCCACGGTAACATTGGCGACGGATGGAGTGGTCACCTCCATCACGGCGTCGGCCGGCGCGGCAAGTCCGGTGAGGTCCAACGTTGTTGCTGTTGCCAAAACCATCTGGACATTGGAAGGTAGCCTTTGCAAGAACAGCTCGCGGAGGAATACGTCGTCCATATTGTTAGCGCGCTCTCCAAGAAGCTGGGTCATGCGTCGCAGCAACTGGCTTGGCCGCCGGTCACCGAGCTCTTCCGCCCAGAGAAGCTGCTGCACGCGGGAACGTTCCGAAACCTCGGTGCCCTGGAGCAGAGCATTCTTCAGTTGGTCATACGGTGTTGCTGGACAGGGATTTGCCAGAACGTCGTAGACTTCGTCGGCGGCAGCTGGTGAAGGAGCCGAGACGACGTGGTGGTACTTCCGACCTTGTGTGGTGACCCCAGCGAGGTGAAATTGTGATTCCGCTTGCAGGAACCAAACTCGCTGATTGCGGACCCAGTACGGTGGAAGGCGGACTGCGGCTGCTGCAACAGTGGGTGGCGGCGGGCCCGAAGGCTCTCCTTGCTGCATTTCACCCGTTCTAGTTGGCGATCACGTCCGGGTCACCAAATGTGGTGCAAGAAACAGGCAGGAGACGGACGTTCCAAAACAACGTTCTATTTCAGTGGTGTCTCGTCAGGAACTGCTCTTCGTGAGCGCGTGAGCGTATAGCTATCGCGCGCGTCTTTTTCTCTTTTTTCCTGTGCCGAGCCTGGACTCGCTTGTCGATGCGTCCAGTCCCTACAATGTTAAAAATAAATATGATGTTTTTTTTTTTTTTTTTTTTAGATTGAGGTTTAGTATATTACATCCAAATTAATGCCACGTAGAAAACATGTGTTTGCTTTCCAAATTATATGAAAAATTATGTTTGCATTTTTATTCATATTGGGAAATACGTAGAATGCCGCCTTTTTTTATCTTGATCAAGTTAAACTGGCCTACAAAAGGCAGTTTTTTATTTTATGCTTTACAGTTTTTTTTTAGCCAGCAGAATGAAAGAAGGAGTGACTGCTTAGTATTAGAGTGCGAAGCATGACATAAAACAGCGACGGCCGTCGCGGTTCTTTTACACTTAAGCCTTTGCGATGCTTGAATAAATGTGAAGCCTAAACTATTGGGAAACATAACCTATAACCTTTTCAATGTAACTAAGTATACTTTTTTCAAATATTTTTTTACAAGCTTTTTTTTTAGAAAATGTATACAAAACATGCAAATACGTCAGAGGGGACAATTATGCAGGTAACTACTGTAAACGACTTGTTTTTCGCGGGGTCAATATTTCGCGATTTAGGTGAAAGTTGAAGTTTTGGAATTATTCGCGGGTTCTAAATTTCGCGACGAAGTGGGTTTTCAATATAGATTCCAATCTATTTACATATTTCCAGAATTGTTCGCGGAACCTATTTTACCCGAATTGTAAGCGATTCGCGAAATTCGCAAAAATTAGGTCCTCGCGAAATATAAGTCGTTTAAAGTATTTAATAGATTTTCGAGACTATCATGTTGAAGTTCAACTACACATAAATCATGTACTTACCTTTCGATAACTCAAATTATGTTTTTAGCAATAGTAGTCCGCCACATTGCCTCACTTGAATGAATTCGATGAATTCGGTGACGTACTAAGTTACACTATTCGACGAGGAATGTGTAGAGCTAGGTATGAAAAATTGAAAGCCACGCTATCTGCGAAGCCCGATGGTATACCATCTGCAATCCTCAAAACGTTTCATGATATACTTACACCTACACTATGTGCAATAATTAACAACTCATTAAGGTCAGGAGCATTCCCCGAAATGTGGAAGATTGCCGAGGTCGTTCCGGTTCTGAAGTCGGGAAAGAAGGGTGATGTTCTCGACTATTAGACCGATTTCTATTCTCTCTTCATTTTCCAAACCCCTTGAAACAGTCATTCATCAATTCTTGTCTTTCAAATTTTTAAATTTAACCCTCTTTAATCAGCATGGGTTTATGACCGGCAGATCGCCGACAACAAATCTTGTAAGTTTTATGTCGACGGCATCCCAGGTAGTCTGCAACAGAGGTCAGCTAGACGTGGTCTACTTTGACCTAAGCAAGGCTTTTGACGTTGTAAATCATACAATCCTTTTATCAAAGCTTTCCGCCTACGGGGTTTGTGGCACAGTATACGACTGGTTTTAAAGCTATTTGTCAAGCAGGAAAGCGGAAGTTCGAGTCACCAATATGAACTCTTCATTGTACGGGGCAAGTTCTGGCGTTCCTCAGGGATCCGTCCTATAGGAGCGCTCCTGTTCACAGTTTCCGTAAATGATGTCTCTGATGCTATTTCTAATTCTTCGTTCCTGCAATATGCTGATGACGTTAAAATTTACACAGAAATAGTTACTTTAGATGATTGCGCTAGGCTTCAGGAAGATGAATGTTTTTCCTTTAGGCGTTGCTCAGCCAATAATTTTCTTTTAAACCGTGCTAAAACCACGGTTATGACATTTACTCGGATGGCGCAAAATACATTTTTCACATATAGTTTTCATGGTGAACCGCTGTCCCGGGTATGTGCAATGAAAGGATCTGAGAGTTATGTTCGATCCTAGCTTGCGATTCTCTAGTCACGTAACTAGGCTCGTTAACTCGTCTCTGCGCACGCTGGGCGTTGCCTCTCGCTTAACGAAGGACTTCAAGCATCCTTCTGCGTTTCTCACGTTGTACCACTCGTTATGCATGCCCCAGTTACAATATGCCCCAGTCGTGTGGAACGGAATTTCTAAAACTAATTCATTGGAGATCGAACATGTTGTGAAAAAGTTTATTTCCATCTTTAGACATCGCTACCTTATGAAGGATATTCGTTGTTTAACTTATGACGCAACGTTAGAGCGTGTTGACTCGCTAATCCTGCAGCGGCGTCGGCAGAAGGCAGACCTATTGTTTTCGTATAAAACGTTGCATGGCTCGATAGATTCACCAAGCATCTTGTCTGAAGTATGCCTTAGGGTTCCACGTGTGCCTACTCGGAATCAATCATCAATTTATATTAAAAAAATTGTTTCTTAAGCCCAATTATTAGACTGACTGAGTGTTATAATCAGTACTCTGAGAAACTCGATATTTTTTTCAGGGCATTTGTTATTCCTATTGAAGACCTGTCGGGCGGGTGAATAATGATTGTGGTTCACTTTAAAATTGATTTTGGAGAGCACAGACGTTGTTGGGTCTGTCCTTGTGCTACTGCTTTCATATTATTCGCTTTGAGTGCCTCTCAAACTTGTTTTTTTACATTATTCCAATTTCTCATCATTGTATACAAGATCTACAAATTGTATTTTGTTATCATTCATCTCACTGTATGTCGTGTATGATTATATGCAATTACTGTATAGTGCATCGCTCTTCTGTATTTGCGTGTTTTATGTATTCCTTTCCATCCAGTGTGCCAGTACCAAGACTGCAAGGTTGCTCCCTGAACACTAGAAAAATAAACATTGATGGATTGATTGATCGATTGATTATTATTATTTTGAACCAACCCGTCCAAAACCAGAATTATGACACTCTTTCGGAAAACTCACAATACACGAACTCAGCTCTGTTACGTCACGGCGCGGTGGTGGCTTGTCGGGCGCACTTCCGGTCTGGGGCTGTGGGCGGAAGTCACCATGCGGGACATGCATTCCTGTGTTGTTTTCAAAGAAACCGCACACAAACTTGCCTTCTCGTCAAAACGCCGTGACTGGGGCTGTACCCCCAAAATCGGGAAAGGTTTGAAGGTCAGTTTTCATGTGTTTTCTGCCTGCTCGGTTTGTCCGAGAACGTTGATAGGTGTCATGAAAAATAAAACCAGACACCATCGGACCACGATTGCTTGTGCGGGGAACACTTTGGGTTGAATTTACGGTTACTTGTGGTTGTCAGATTTATTTGTTTTCTTCCAACATGAATGTGGTAAAACCGCCTAGTTGTACGGACCACCTGCGGACTACGTTCAGTGCATTTTCAAGCTAAAACAGCTGCCTGATCGTTCGAACTGTCGTCTGCTCTTTCTAACGTTTCTGCTTGTTGTCGTCTGCTCGTTTAAATGACGGTGGCCCATAGACCAAACTTTGACCCGGTAATTGCGATAAGAAGTGCAGGCCTTAAAATATTTTTATTAAGTTTGAAGGTGGGCTGGCGTAAGTAGGCTCGGTGTAAACAGTAGATAGAAGGATCATTGTATAACCAGTGGCCATCACCGACTTGTTACGCCTGATTCACATGGTCCGATTCTGCTTGCGATTTTCAGTATCAACGTCGACCATCGAATCTCCGGTCCATGCATTTGCAGCCCAAGCGACGTCGCGACTGAAAATAGCGAGTTTAGTCTTATCATGCTAATCATGCTTTAGCGTCCATTCTGCGGCTTCCACGCGGTATGAATCACCGCATGTCACATTATCCACGCGACGTTTTGCGGTGTAACGTGCCTTGTTAATTTCGCTAAAGCCGCTTAAGTAATCAAACATTGCCAGAAAGACGCGGAATCAACAATTTCAACGCGAAGAAGAGCACGGGGACTCACATTGACACTTGCAACATCGCCTTCCAATGGTTTGTTTATGAGCCACGGCGAGCTTCTTGCTCAAACTCCATTGCGCATGCGCGGCGCAGATGGCGTCCGCTTGTGGCGCTCGGGTTTGTTTGTAAGCATGAGTTGGGCTATATATCTTTTGCATATAACATTCATGGGGAGACTTTGTCTCCAGTAAGTGTAGCGAATGATGTCGGAGTCATGGTTGATTTTGGCTTGCGTTCCTCTGATGACGTTGCTAGCTGGTTAACTCGTCCTTGCGAATATTGGGTGTTGCCTCTCCCTTAACCAGGGATCTCATAAACCCGACTGCTTTTATCACGTTGTGCTGTTTATTATCCAGGTTGCAGCTAGAATATGCCTCAGTTGTCGGGAATGGAATCTCTAAAACTCACTCCTTCGAAATCGAACGAGGGTAAAAAAAAAAAAAGAAAAAAAAAGATTTGTTTCTATCTTTAAACATCGCTACATTAAGGAGGGTGTTTACTGTTTAACATACGAGGCTGCGTTAGAGCGTGTTGGTCTGCCTAGCGTGCACCGGCGTCGGGAAAACGCGGACTTACTACTCTCGTTTAAAATGGTGCATGGCCTCATGAATTCTCCGAGCCTGTTATCTGAACTGTGCTTCAAGATTCCACGTGTGCCTACTCGGCTTCAGTCATCCTTTTATGTTCCCGAAACTTTGAGTCCGGTAAACCCAATTGTTAGAATGGCAACCGTTTGAACCATTTCTGCTAAACTTGGATATTTTCCATCCATGCTACAGGACGTTTGTCCTTTCTATTAAAAACTTGCCCATGCAAGTTCAGCATTGCTGAATGGCGCTGATACGACCGCATTTCATCATCTACATGAAGTGCATTTTGGTGGTGCACTCGTTTGTCCTATGGTCTTGTGTTCCGTGTCTGCTGTTACTGCCTCGTATTTTGTGTTTTATTTTACTTTTACCCCTGTACCGCCTAGTACTATGCTTAACAATATATATTTTCTTTTATTTTCACGAAACACATCATGTCTCAATTTCTGAGCCATATAAAGTGTGTAGTGCATTATCTTTCTGCATTTTTGTGTACAATTACATTTTTATCCACCAGTGTATCACCACCAAGACCTTATGGCTGTTCCTGGGTACTGCACAATAAAAAGTCTGATTGATTGATTGATTGTTATTATATTTGAAGTGCACTCGAGGACACCAACGTATCGCAGTATACAAGACACCCGAGCCTTCGAGTACGCCGAGGCCGTCCAAGGGCAGAAATGCCGCCACCAGCTCACACGACCGGCGACGACCCACTTCTGTGAAACACACGCTCTGAGCGGAGCAGGGGACCGGGATGCCTCGGTCACGATCCGACTCACATCCGATGCCGCGCGGCGAGCAATGAGAGTGATCACGTGACACGCTGCACCGGAGCAGCGCTGCCGCTGCTACGGGAAAGGTGTTTCTCGTCAAACGGGGCTGGCGTACGTCGTGCCTCGTGACGTCAGCAGACAGCGCTTTTTCCGCGAGGGTCGTCGCGCGACTCGGGGTGAGCTCCTCTTCCGACTGACTCAGTCGCAACAACGTGCGCTTGCGGAGTGCTATACCGTCGGAAACGGGGCCGCCTGGGGACACTGGATACCGCAGAGCGAATGGACCTCGGCAGCCTAGACGCAAGCGTAAGGACACGCGGCGTTGTGTGATCGGAACGCCCCCACAGTGAGTATTTGCAGTGTTTTCTGTCCGAGGACGGCTTTGTTGGCGCAACACGGAGTGGCCCGTGTTTGATTGCACTCGCAGCTGGATCCGAGGCACATGTACTTCGCGACGAGGATGACGGGAGAGGGGGATGCTACCGCTGCGCGTGTATGCTCAGCTGTTTACGTCGTTGCTGCAAGGTTGCTACTGGCAGGAACGTAAAATCATCGTTTTATTTCTGGGGTGCGCGGGTAGGATTGCGTTCGCGGACTCCACGAGGAAACAACAGCGTGCATTAGTGAGTGCAATTGGTGTTTACGTTTTGGAGGGAACGAGCAGGCGTCCTTGAGGCGCAAAGATCCGCGAAAGGATAAAGTGGAGGTTACTTTCGAACACTCTTCTAGATGATTTCATATTTAAAACTAATTCCGTCCTCGAATGCCTCTGCGCTTTTAAGTGAAAGTAATGCCACGTGAATAGATCCTATCTTACTTAGTATAGAGAAAATTAAACAGAAGGTATGTTGATGGGGCACGTAAGCACATTTTAGTGTACCTTCATTTTGGTGTACGCGGACGCAACTTGAATATTGAAGTTTATTTGTGTCCTCAAGGGGCCAAGTCAGGCAGAGAGGTAAAAGCGAAAGGCCTCTCTGCCCGACTGTGACTCTACTTCACTTAGTTTACAGCAGTCACGAATTGCAATATTTATACAGATATTAATAGGAATGTGATGCAATGCATTTTACAGTCCATGTCTACTACAAAGTAAAACGTGATTGAGACGTACTGAATTACAATACAGATGGTAGGAATTTCGTTCTTTGTAACATGGAAAGCACAGAAAACAAGGCAAACCAGGCTTGTGGTTCAGACATAAGCATTAATTAAAATTAAAAATAAGGCAGTTGCTCGTTCGGTAATACGAGAAACAAAGAGAGACCTAATAAAAAAAAGTAATTTTCTGCATAATAAACTGTTCAAATCTGGTAAGAATTTAAGGGAAATTGTACCACAAAGAATATAAATAAAATATATGCTTCATAGTTAAATTTCCGCTTTGACTGTGCAGAAATTTGTGCTTATTCTTGTTCTTGTATTTGAAGGGCGATAACGCGAAATAATTTCGGCTTTCGCAATATTTAGAAATACAAATACCTGCACTAATTATGCGCCATTCCTCGTAGTTTGTTGGCCCCTTTGTAATTTTGGGTTTTATATATCCCAATGCAAAATGCTGTAAATGAGCCTCATGCACTCGATATATAAAGTTATCTTTTTTGTATAATGTTTTATATATAGGTTTAAATGTTAAAAACAATGTCTTTTAGGCATTTCGTGCAGTGTAAAACAATAAATTATGAGATTATTAAATTAAAAACTGTTGCCATGATTCTTTTCATATTCCCAGCGCCCTTTCATGGAGTGTTATTATTTTAGCCAAGTTATCGATATATATGCAGCACCTTACCGTGATATAACTGTGTTTCTAGTAAAACAGATAATAATGTTGACTTTCTAATTTATTTAACTTTTACATCCGATTGATATAAATAAATTAGAACATGAGATATTGGGAACTATTGCCACTTTACTAATGAGCAAAAAAAAAGAACTTTCTTTAGTCGCATTAAGTTTCAATTACTTTTTTTCCAACCATTGTGAAGGCTTCAGAAGGCAACTGTTTGCCTACATTTGTAGAAATGTTCTTGTGCAGCGAAAAAACAAAAACAAACAATATTCGTATGATCAGGGTGCATTGCCACACACGAGGAACTGGATGTTATAATGTTTAACGTTTAGTTTAACTACCATGCTTTGTCTATTTTTCATAATCCCTCTCATAATATTGAACCAAATAATGAACAGTTGTTAATGCGAAATCTTTTTCTTTAGATTCAAACATAGTTTTTGTTTCCAAAACGGTTTGTTTTAATAATGAATATGGGCACAAGCAGTTCGACGGCACAAAATATGTAAACTTGGTCTCTGTAATGTAGGGTTTTAAATTAATATTAAATGCTTCGACGTACATTAACGATACTTGTTTTCTATTTTAGACCTAATTAACACCAATAGGGTATTACATTTTTCTCAGGTTGTCTGCCAGAGGATGTCGGTGGCCATATACCTGTTTTTTGCGCATTGAAATATAGTCCGAAAAAACGCCACTGCTCAGCACGACAAAAAAGAAACTAGACTTGTTGAAATAATAATTGTTTGGCCGATATGGGCTCAGTTTACGACGAGGCAGCTACCGAGGGTGCTTGTAACATGTTTCTAGAACTTTTTACTTTTACGTGTAAAATGTGTTTCCCCATCGTCTATATATTATTATAAAAAACTGGGCAAAGGTCTGGATGACTAACCGCTTTATCCCATTTATTAGAACAAAATGTAACTGATTTGCAACTTTTTTTTAAAGTAAGAGTTCAGTCATACTAACAAGTTAAAAACAAGGTATCTGCCCAATTTTTGCTCTAGAATCTTTGTAGAAGAAACAAGCGCATCGTTTCACAAAGAGTGTCTCTGAGCCAGTAACCGATTTAAACAAAGCTTGAAGTCGTGTTTGCTGATTTTTATAAATACTTAAACGACTGTCATGTTTTCCCAAATGCATTTAAAGCAGACCCCGGTCAAGATAAAGCTATGTGAAAAAGAAATTCGCCTAAGAGAAATTATATCTAAAAGCGTATTCCCAGTGAACGACTTTCTTAAGCTTTACGCAGTCCCCTTTGAATCGAGATTTTCATTTATACGAAAGCTGGCCGCAACCATGATTCAGGCCGGTCCCCCCCCCCCCCCCCCACCCCCCGAACAGTTCTTAGCAATATCGGCTCGCGAGCTCGACAGTTTGCAAATTTCTCAAAGTGCCGGTTTTCAAGATATTTTGCGGGCAATAATTGGCCAGATTCCGAGTGACATGCTAAATATTCATCACCAGGGAATTAATTATTTTATTTGCAGGTATTCTAAAATCCCGAGATTCGCGAAAATTATGTTCACGCGGGAATGGACGATTTTCCGAATGTTTGCTTGAAAATACATGGCAGGAAAACCAGCGATTTATGGCCGCAAGTAGCATGCCAGGGACATCCTGTTGACTCATAAAGTTGCAGTGACCTCGATAGTTGTGTCCCAAAAGTCGCTTGTTCTTATTGCGGATTACCTTTCATTCCGAAATCACTAGAAAGAAGCGCTCTACTCTGTTTATTCGACTAGCTCGAAGAGAGATAGGGAAACATATATTTACTGTCCAAGCAGATTTCGGATTAAGTCGTTTTGTAGAAAAGTGAGTCAATCATCTAAGTAATCTTCGACACACGCCTGATCGGCCAATCGCAAGCCGCCTCTCCGAGAGAGGCGGCTTGCGATTGGCCGACAAGCGCCCATCGTCCCCGCGCTGACACCGCTGCTGGGGTATGCCCCGCCTTTCCTGAGCGGATAGATAGGCTGAAAAAGATTGTGTCCCGACATTTGATCACGTTTTAAAAAGGGAAATCGGTGTCGCGTCCTGTTACTTTTTGAATTTGTAGGATACTTAGGGCCCGTAGAATCAGTTATAAACAAGAACAGACGATCGCAGAATCCTCCTTAGAGCCGTTTTAAGGTCTTCCTTAGCTCATGTTGTTCGGAGACATCAACATGGGAGAAGCAGACTTTCACCACAACCCAAAAGCGGAAAACATATCTATTCGTTCTAAGGAAACGTTTGTGTGTGTTTCGCTTCTATAATTCCATATTTTGCGGAATTTTTCATATCGTCAAACGTGATGCCCCCCTCCAAAATACTTTCGACGCCACTGATTTCAGCGTTTGAGCACATATAACTGTGAACAGACCTTCCCAAGACAAAAACCATGGAGTCAAACGTGCATTTTAGAATGAAAGATAGGACCTCCAAAACTTTTACGGCCTCACAAAGGTAATATGAATGTTGCCATTGTGAAAGCAATATTGAACACCATAAATCTTACCGAGAAGGGGGGAGGGGGGGGGGGGGACTCTAGTAATGTTAGGTTTGTGCATCAGTGTGAGCTTGTGACAACCTTTTGTATATTTTATTTCTATAAGCAAAACCTGCCACCCCCCCCCCCCCCCCCTCCGATTTTCCGTAAGGCCCGCTTTTTATGGATTGAACAATTAATCCATCGGCGGTTTAATAGAATCTTTTTACTTAAAACTTTTTGTGGTAGTTGATTTCCAGTACTGGTTTACTCAAAATAGATCAAATAAGCATATTTTGCTTGCCCCTAAAGCATACATTTCAAGACATTTTAAAATACACCTGTTACTCTTGGCATCTTTGTTAATTCTAGTAAAGCGTTTGATACCCGAGCCGTGATATTTAGAGCGCAGCTCGTAGGCACTCATTTCCGGCTTGAGCGGCGTCGGCGTCGCCGTCGCCGTCGGCGTAGCCGCAAGCCCTCCCCCCCCCCCCCCCCCCCAAGGACCTCGGGAGGACCTCGGGTACCTTCGGTGACCTCGGAGAGGGGGGGTCACGTGACCCCCCTCACCGCGGTCACGTGACCCCCCCTCAGTACCCTTCCCTCCTCCTCCTCATGAGCTGCGCTCTAATTCAGCGTTACAGGGAGTTGTAAACGGCTTTCACTTTTTTATCGCTAAAGTTGAAAATTCTTATACAAAGACACGCCCTCGATCCCCATGAATAATATATTAGTTCTCGGTTGCAGCATATATCAATCACCGACCCTCGCACGCTACACAATGTTTTAATGGCGTTCCTAGTGGCAGTATTATTGTTCCACTTCTTTTTAATATACACTATATTTGTTTTTAATTTGAAACTGTTCTTTTTTTATAGGGAGGTGATACATTGTTACCGTCTTCACTTCATATCTATAGGGTTGGTCGGACATTAAGAATAATCATCAGCTGACCGAACAATTGAAAACCTTAATTTTTGCGTTAATAATAGCTGTATAGGTCATGTTGCAATTGCTGTAATGACAGCAGTCGTTACGAAGGCCAAACCGATTGAGACTGTTTGAGAAAAGCCAACAGTCTTCGAGGTATTTTAATCTATCAGTTTTCGCGGTGTCGTTGCTTGGTTCCTAAACTAGACACCGAAAGAGCGCCGTACGTCCTACGCAGAAGTAGGGTATAAAGCTGGGCAAGTTGGTAAACAACTAACACAATAAAATAAAAACAAAATAATAAAAAAAAAACAGCGGGCAAGGATGAAGACACGAAGACGAATACTCATGTATTCTAGAAACACTGTAGATGCTTCGCTTAGTTTAGTTATTCTAATGTGTTCTACCCATTAGCGCCCCTTGAGCCACAAGTGCACTTTTTCGGGGGAATTTTCTACTTCTTGCTGATCGTATAAACATTACTTGCGACTCGGCGCTTGTGTGAATCTTACGTGTTTTTTTTTGTTTTGTCTTTGCTTTTGTGCGGTATTTTTCTCCTACAGATGAAGTTTGTCGATATTTTCTTTTGCAATTGGTGACAACCAATTTCGAACTCGCATGACAAAGCACACACTGAAATACCAAAATGGCGTCTTTCAGTTCTTTATAGAGCAACCGTATGTGTGCTCCCTTTACGGAGCAGAGTATCGCAACGGTCTCAAAATGTTTACTCCCAAGTATTGCCGCAAAACCGTTGCAACTCTTGCAGGAGTTGCAACGTGTGCAACGATATGAGGCGGCGGCTCACCGCACATGCACCGACGTGCAAGTGTCTCCCAGGTCCCTCAGAAGCGCGCGCGCGCTGCATCGTCGGTTGTCGTGTCGTCTACATGCAGTACACTGCCATTTTGTAACAGCGCTTGCATCATAAAAAGAACGCATTACGCATTTATAAATGGCTCACAGAATATCCGAACGTCGAAGGAGCTTCCTACTCGTCAGATTTCATTGTGCGATCTACCTTTCGCGAACGCAGTGGTAAAAATCTGTCCCGTTCAAGCGCCCGGCGCTCCTCAAGGCCGCTTTGCCGCATTCGCTGAAGACAAATCCGGTCCATGTGACCCCTTCTCCGACAAGAGAGGGATGGCGACGGTAGCAAAAGCAAGGTGGGAAGGCGATACTCTATACACCTTTGCATCGCTTATCACCCGGGTGAAAAATGCCGAGTCACTGAGCTGTGGACGCGTGCGCAGCGTCTGATATACCGCACAGCAGAGCAACAGCGCATGCTCCTAAGGCGTTCCACAGCCCAGCAGACAAAGATGGCAACGCGCAGAAGGCGAGTTTTGCAAAGTCTATACTTAGTATCAGCCTATGTCCAGACGCAGCCGATGATACGAGATAATGCTACGAGATAACCAAGCAGCGTCACCGGCGTAAGTCACTAGGACTTTTGTGTTTATGATTGCTTCAGTAATTATGAAGCACGTACAGAAACATGAACATCATGGAGGTGGGCTTTTGACGCTGTGTGGTTGGTCCCATGAGTTCGTAGTGCCAGCTGCGTATAGACTTAAAAAAGGCCAAAGAGGCCCTTGAAGAAAAAAAAAAAAAAAAAACGAGTTAGAGGTGGTTTTTTGGCGTATTTTTGTCCTCTGAATTAGAATATCACGAGCACTTGACCCAAACGTATAGATAAAGGCGAGAGAAAAATCAACAACCACAACCAAAAACCGCTGGGTGTACCTTATTCCCAGAAGTTTCAGCTGCCTTGTGCGTGCCGTTGGCGAGGGAACGGGTATACAGCGCTTTTAACTGCTCGGGTAAGGCTTGAGGAAAGCGATGAAATGTCGAGATATCTGTATATAATACGTCACGATTCCTTCCTCGCACCGAACACGACGGAAAGGAGGGGGTTTAGCGCTATTTTGAAAGCGCCACTGTGGATACTTTTTGGGGCATCAATCTGAAATATAACCTTGATATTCTTAACCTTGGAGGCCAAATAAAGACGATAAGAGTGTTTTTTTTCCTCAAATACAGTACTATTTCAGTTTCTTTTTAACGTGAAATAAAGTATAGGGAACAATTTGTTTCTACATTTATGAGACGGGGAGGGCGCCCGCACGGCTATAATAAACGCTAAAAAAATAAGAGCCGGCACGCGTGCCCGCAAATCTCGTCAATCGCTGACCTTTGACAACATATCTATGAAATTTCCAAACAATGCCCTTGACGCCATTGCCAAGAAAAGTCCCCGAGTATAGGCAACCTGCAATGCTTTTTGGTTTGGCGCTGCCTTGTGACTGAAGGAGGAAACATTGGGTATATATGCCTGGAAGTGTCGGCTGCGTTGCTCAAACGTGAGCACTTACTTTTGGTGATGTCTTTGTCTATACTCCGCGACAACTTTTCTTGGCAATGCAGTGGAAGGTACCGGCCCGCGTCCCCTCTCCCATTTGGAGTGTATGCAGGCAATACCACCTAGAACACAAGGCCTGCGCGTTTCCTCCTCTAAACGTCATCACTAGTAGATCCCCTCAGCGCCCCCTAGCTAGCCCGGATGAGCAACATCGTCTGCTACATCGTCTGCTCCATCGCCTGCTTCGGTGGTTTGTGTAACATATAATGAAACAGATGCTCACGCCGAGTGTCTCTTGCAAATAGCATACGATGAAGTTAGACGTTCACGTGGAGCGTCAAATGCATGAGCGAAATTGCCTCACAGCTGCGCGAAGGGCTGAAAAGCCCTTCGTTGGACGCTGGACGCTGACACTGGACGCCATTTTCGAGGGCGCTGTTTATACCTCGGGTAGCTGGTTCGAAGCGTTCTACCGCGGAACGAGCGCGCGCGCTAGAAATCCGCGTCTGAAAGCCAGGAGCACGTGCTAGCTCGCGCTCCTGGCCGAGGGAGCGTTCGCGTGCACGTCGCAATTGCACTGGAAGCTCGCTATCAGCTCGCGCTCAGCAGTCACGCACACAGCTGGGGCCGCAAGTGAATGCGACGTAGTTGCGACGCGGCCCCTACTCTCGTCAAGCTTCGGGGTGTTTGCCGCTTGGGGCGGGTGGGGGTCTACTAACGAACGTCATACGCAGGCCTTGTCTTCTAGGTGGTATTGATGCAGGCTCTCCTCCTCCCCCATTTCCGGGGAGAGGAGGAGAGCCCGCGTACACTCAAAATGGGAGGCGGGACGCGGGCCTGTACCTTCCACTGCATTGCCAAGAAAAGTTGTCGCGGAGTATAGTGTCTGAAGCAAGAAGTGCTGGATAGGCCATGGGAATTCGTGAACGTATTACATGCCAGTATGGCGGAAGCTACGGCCCCTTCGGGCCGATCAGAACAACGAGTGAGGCACCTGACTACGTATCGCCGGAGTGCGCTTTTACCGCGAAGACGAGTCAGGCCCTTTGCTGCGTCACGCTCAAATTTCGTGTGCGTTGTGCTCGTATACGTAGCGCATCTCGAAGCCGTCATAACGTAGGGTAAGGCGTAGCGTTCACCTTTTGGCGAGTTACACGTGACGGGGTAAAACCGTCGGCCCTCTCTCTGCCAGCGCTGCCTGACCGTTGCCGGCTGGCTATAGTTCAGCCGGCAACGGCTATAGTTCGAGCCCACACGAAGTCGCTGCGTCCAAGAATGTCGGCGTTTGTCAAAAGCACAACGCGTAATTGGAGCTTTAGCTGCATACAATACGGCGCAGAAGAGCGACGTATTCGTTTCGGGGGCCTCGTCATTATCTCGGCGGCGCGCCGTCAGCGCATCCATCAAGGACACGCTGTCGAGATAATGACGAATGAAGGAAAAAGGCTCCATCCCTCTTGTATTGTACGCGCCATTGCGGACCGGAGTAATGGCGAGCTTTCGGTACTCGCTTTGAAAATCAGGCGTAAAAGACTCACATGTTGATCGATGAACATCTCAGACCGCATTGCATGTTCACAATATTTTTTTTTTCATGTTTGCTTTAGTCTTTGATGATGACCGAGTGTAAACGCAATTCCAACGTGAAATATAAACCAATATTAAAATCTTTATCGATATACTTGAGTTAATTCGTCAACCTATTGTAATGGTTTTCCCATCTATTGTCCCTCGAGCCCCATAAACACACAAGACGACATTAATGTAACGCTCACCCGATTAAAAGAAAAAAAAAGATCGAATTAAAACAAACACTTGGTATAGGCGTGTATGCGATATTTACAATATTACAAACCAAACAAAAAAAAACTTTGTGTAAGCTGACGAGATAAGCCCTTTTCCTCTTCCTCCAATCAATACTAACCGAGTGTGCAAAACGAGCGCTAGCATAATTAGTACAGCGCTTGTCTGTCAAATCGCTAATATAATAAAAGAAACACACCTTAATCTATACTTTTCTTCCGAAAGGAAACGTTACGCTGAGTCTGACGTCTATATTTTTTTTAAGAGGAACTGTAATTTATCATGTGGAAATTTAAATGTCATGAAATAAATCTCGGGCTAGGATAAATGATTTTAGATTATAATCATACAAATCGCATATCGTTTAGTGAGCCAAAAGAAATAAGGTCGAAAATCAAAAAGCCTGCTTTTCGGGTCAAAAATTTGAAAATATAGCGGACTATTTTGTACCCCATTTCCTTCGAAAGCTTTCGGCCTTTTCACTGCAATACATCCGCGGTGCCCAAAACACGTCAGCTTATCCCAGCTGGCACATTGAGCACGAGCACTGCGTCAATCGAACGTATGCGCTCGTCAACAGTCAATCCGTGGACGCATGTTTGGATTCGCGTTCGTGGCCAATGAGTGCCCTGACGGCACTTATCAGTACTTGAGAATGACAAGTTTCATGGGTGTGCTTAAGAAGGACGGTGGAATCTTGCAGTCATCGCACAGGTGGACAAGCACGTCACCACGTGATTTCTCAATTTGCGTTTGAGTTGAGGAATAAAGCTTCTAAAGAATGAAAAGAAAATTCGTTTCATGATTCCTTTAAGATCTCATCGTATAATCCTTAGTAGTGATGAGATGAAACACCCCAAATTCCGGTCGACACCTTCGATATTTCTGAAACCTTTCGCGACAAAATTTTGGCATCTTCAACGTTTTAGCAAAGTCGCCGTGACCATCACAGAGTAGTGTGTGCATCGTTCTTGAGCTGCAACGAAATAACAAGATTGGAGTGCAAACGTTACATCTTTAAGTAAATCGCGTCAATCGCTGCACTTGTACAAAATATGTATAGAATTTCAAAACAACCAGGTGGCAGCTGCATCCTGGTTTATAGTTCTGACACCGAGTGGTGATTGTGATTGATTGATTGTTAACTGTGATCGACTACACTCTTATTTTACTGAATTCGGGAGTCCTTCCGCCCTAATGGGGAGGAGGGGCGACTGTGACGCCCCAAGCGGTTAACTTTAGAACTACACGGATGGGGACAGCAAATACAATGACTCAGCGCTCGGCCGACATAACCGAACGCGGCGTCAGCGTTCGGCTGGAGTTCGTGTTTTCCGGTGAGAGGGAGGAGGGGCTCTTTTGTTTCCACTATGGCCTGCATGAACAATGCAGCATGCATGGTCCCAGCTCAGCACAAAAGCCGAAGTGGGTCAAGCTCGCATTCTCTGAGGATAGATCCGGCACTTAGCGCCGCTTCGTCAATTGTTAGTATTTTTTACATTAAACTGTGCCCCGCGCTCTATTGTAGAAGATGACATGGACATGGCCATAAGGCCTGTCCGCATGTGCACAGGCCTTGTGTTGAGTAAACATTGAGCGTGGGGAAAACAAACGGGTCAGAGCGCCCCCTATAGTTCGATCTCCTGCCCAATACCTGTAGTAGTTTGTTAATGAGAAACCTACGCCTATTCGTTAGGCCTTCTCTGACGGACTCTGGACAAAGCAAAACATAACGCGAGACATGTTTTTACCTGCCATGAAGGCAATACGCTTAGGTGGTTTCGAGACCGGGAACAAGCATTATGCAGCCACCTACATCAAACGTGACAGGAAGAACGCTTCACTGCACCGAATTCATTTACTTAGAATGCACGCAATACCGATCACAAAACGCAGTTTGTTCTAGTTCATTGGTTACGAAACGGTATGAGAATTCGTCACTTCCTTCCTCGCGGTCATACTCAGTTCCGTTTTGCCGTCACCAACGTTGGGATATCGCACGAATGACCGAACACGCAATGTGACCGGAATGAATAACCAAGGCGTCAAGGTTACGCATGATTCAGTTCACACCGACAACGAAGCACTCGTTCGCGGTCGAACGAAACGGCTTGAGGACAACTAACAAAAGAAAAACTGTGTGTGTGGAGGCGTGGTGGTGATAATTAATTTCAGTGTAGCACCTTAGACTGTGGCACGGAAAGATTAAGAAACTTTCAAGTCGTAGGAAAAGACAATAACGGTTGTGTTCGGTTTGTAGTTTGTTCTCAGATTACTTCATGCTTTTTTTTCTTTTTTTTTGTGTGTGGGGGGGGGGGGGGGGGGGAAGGGGGTTAGTGTTTCGATCAGTGCGCGAGATCTGTCTATAGCAAGTTACAGGTCAAGAAGGTAGCGGCAAATGGCCCTCAAAGGAATTCATACATCCCGCCGCCACCTCCGCATCCAATAGCGTCCCATCGTTTCCGTGACGTCGTGGCCAACGCGGGAGAGGATTTTGCCTTCCTGTGGATATTTGCTTTATTTTTCGACTTTGACTTAGCGTTGTGGAAGCCACGAGAGGGAGATTAGAGTTTTCCCCCTCTGATGAAAACAAATACGACTTTGGGGGGTTAGGTTCCCCCTCCGATGGATACAAAGGCCACTTTCAGGGGCTCGGTTCTCTCTCCGATGAATACAAAGGTCGCTTTGTTAAAAAGTGGGGGTCGGAGACAATTTGGGCAGCACTCTGTAGCCATTATGTATTCATTGAACCGGAACAAGGGGCGTCTCCAGGGAACTATTCTTTCGACTGTGTATAGATTTGAAGCGGGCGCATCACGCTTATGGGAGGAGCTTCTACTACCTTCTTGACTTGTAACCGACTATAGTTGGCAGATGTTATGGCTTATAGGTCACCTAGGTTTTTTTAGAGGTGTGTTCCTGGGTTGTCGTCTGTTCTCCGAGTCGGAAGTTTTCGAGAGGGTTTTGTTATTCATTGCGAAAGAAAGTGTCTTGAGGTCATAGCCACTGTGAGAAAAAGCTATGCAGCTGATATGATTGTGCCGACCGTATACCTAAAGGTGCCCTGAGAAGGGATCTGATATTGCCCAAATACGGCGATAACTCACTCTGCGGGCTCTAAGCATCCTACAAATTCCTAAATCATAACGATGGGCGGCCGATTTCTCTATGAAAAATTGAACCAAAGGTCGAACACACTGAGGTCATCTCCGACGATGGGAGGAGCATTCTTCCGGCAGCCAAGACGACGTGTGACCAGTAAAAACGCGACATCTCGTTGAGATTGCACACGCTGTTATTACAAAATGTGTATTCTTTCGTACATCATAAAAGCAGATAAGAGCATGGTCGAAGAAGGTGAAATTTCCGCGGAGAGGGAACATAATACCCCAATAGTCGTCTAAAAAACAACGCATTATGTTTTTTTTTTATGTTTTGTTTTCCTTTGCTTTTTGTTTTTCGCGGGAGTGATGGTGTCCGGTCGTCAGCTCTCGAGCGTGGGCTCGCTGAATTGAATCGTCGTCCGGGCTGTGCGGGGAACGAGCTGTGAGCATGGGAGATATCCTCCCGCGGTTCCACCGGTCTGAGGCGCGAGGATTCTTTGCTTGCTATTGACTGACAGCGGTCCTGATTTCGGAACATGCTCCTTCCGTCGCCGGAGATCACATCGGTGTGTCGCGATCTTTGATTGCTTAAGCAATCAAAGATCGCGACGTATCAAAATCGCCAATGTATCGCTATGATTTAGGGATTTCTATGGTGCAAATCCAGTTATCGCCATATTTATGCGATCTCTGACACCTTCTCAGTGCACCTTTAAGAGGTAATTCGGTTGTGTCCACAACGAGCATATCCGTGAAGAGGTTGGTGACGTGACAACGTTCGTCTGTTTGCCGATGAAGCCATTGCGTGGTGCGAGACATTGTGATCTCATGATGTTATCCTTTGGTGTGTTGGAGCCTGACATATCTGGTGGCGATTGTCAGATATAAACCGTTTTGTCCACACAACTGGATACGATAGCTACGGCTTACAGTGTGCTCATCCAAAATGAGAGGAAGTAACCGGATACAATTAATTTTCATAAGGAAGACATTAGCCAAAAATGTTAATGTTTGAACCGCATTTCTGATTTAAATTACATTTACAGGGCTTGTTTCTGTTGATGTTGAGAACATTTATACCAAATTCTGTTAACGTGGATGAAGAACAAAACAAATTACAAATGCTCAAAAATTAAAGTGGGCGTGTCTGCGCAGGAAAACTATCGTTTTGAAACTACTTGTTGATTTGTCGTTCTCGTAAGCTATATTGCTTTCGGACTGTTCAGAGCAGATAGCTATAGATTTATATTTCTATATTATCCTATCTTTCACGAGGAAAAGCCACATAAACACAAATACTGTTTTTTTTTGGATTTCTATCTTTTGTCCAACATTTTAGTTCTTGATCATGAAAATTGACAAGAATAAATAATACAAGCTCATTGCTATCTTCCCTTAAAATACAATTCCAGAAAAACTCATAAAAACTAATCCAAGTTAGGTAAAAGGGAAATCTATGCCAAAGGAGGAATGTCGAAAAACCCCGCTCAAAATCTCTCCACCTCTACATTTTCTTTAGCATCGTTGGGTCAAAAATAATTAAAAGAAAATTGACTAGGCAATGTAACCTAGTAAAACTTTCTAGGAATATGTACTCTCTAGCCGTTGGTGGATGTTGTTGTTGGTGGACTTGAACACTGCATAACACTGTTAGCGCGAACGCAACATCAATGCTGTTTCTCAATTAAAAAAAAATGATATCGTAAAAAAAAATGGTATAAAATGGTACTGTAGCGCACCTAATTTTACCACTTAGGTCAGTGCCCTAAATGAGTAATCTCTATGACACTAACAGTTTTGAGAACACCTTTTTTGATTTCAAGAGGACACATTTTGATTCTAACTTCGTAAGGCCAACTTTTCGATTCCATCGTACTGTAGCCCCCTGCGATCGGACGTACAGTAAGAGGGAGTACAATCCCCGGCAGCGTGGCCAAGAAAGGGCTGTTCTTGACGTTGCCAATCACTGGGCTCTACAAAGAACGGTCTTGGCGTGTGCACTGATAAGATAGCGATTATATTCGTCACTGACTGACACGAAAAAGAAAAAAAAACACGCAAGCGCAACCAAAAAGACACTGAAATGAATTGAGAGTTTGCAGTTGCCGACACCTATTCTTGAGGAAACCCTAGGAGAGGAGTTCGTGCGTTTTTGACCATAAACTGGCTTCGCAGCGCTAGGTAATAAAGAAACAGTCCCGGTATGCAATTACTGGGTCCGGATATAACATAGATATCCGGTGGCAGTGGCCCTTGAGAATAGAATCTGCAGCGACAACAAAGTCGAAATCTGAAGACAAAACGTTAAAGAATTACGAGGGCGCCATTCTCTCGAATACGCAGGTACGGAGCTGCAGCTTTTGAAAAAGTGTTTTGGAAGCACGTACCATTGAATCGCTCTTTCTGCTGGCGGTAAACGTTCCGCAACAATCGCTCGGATCTGTCTTCACAGCCGAGTGATTGTTATAGAATCACTCCACGAACGACGAAGAGACCGCTGGAAACACTTTGCTTCTCTTGGGGTTTTGACATTTGAATGCATGATTATTGTTATATTTTTGCAAACAATTGGCCCCTTTTTTGCGCTCTCATGATAAAGACAGAGGCAATTCAGAATGTATTGTGCGACTTCGCGGTGCTGTAGCACAGAGGAACTTGAGACGCATTTGATGCTTGGACGGCGCCATCACTCTCGTGCGTAGAGTTTCTGAAATAAAGCTCTGCCACAACTGGAGCTCGAGCGGGTGTAGAACGCCATAGGTTAATGAACTTCTTGCGGTCGCACACTCCAGTTTTGATCATGCTGTAAAATGCTTTACAAGGAGAATACATTATACTCCGCTCATTCGCATTAGACAGCGTGCTTCCAGCCCACTGTTTTAAACACTACCGAAAAAAAGAATGTAACGAAATATGTTACTCTATATTAGTGAGTAAAAAGAAAGCGTCGCCGACCTACGTTATATCAAAATAAAAGGAACGCGTTGCAGTTACCGCCGCCCATGAAAAGTAATGCGCGTTAGTTTTGCGTTACTTTTTATTTATGAATTACACGTGTTTCTGTATTGACGTTACAGGTTAGCATAAGTGCAGTATTTCAAAAAACCTTATATCCATGCAGAAACTTAACATAATTAACTCTTTTTTTTTTTACGGTTTTACCTCGATTTTTTTTTTTTTGGTTCCACCAACAGGGGAAATATTTTGAAGGTATGTGGGTTGAGTGCGAGAATTCGTATGACTTGGCGCCTAAAAACTTTCGGGGTCTTTGAGAACTTGCAAGGAGTAACGTAACTACGTTACCTGTTACTCAGAGTGAGTAGCGTAAGTAAATTATTCGTTTTATATTTTACGACTACGTTACTAGGCCACCGGCAAACCTAACGCGTTCAAGAGCACGTACGGACATCGCTAGCTTCGGGCTTTTCACGCCGTCGCTCTTCCGTGGTCAGCCGAGGAAGAGTGCTGCCGCCGACCCGTCGTGACACCGGATTCGTCAGGAGAGCAGAGACGGCTATCTCCGCTGTCTTGACGACGGCAGCGGCCAGGAACCACCCTTCCTAATTCAAAGCGGAAAACCCAGAGGCTGTGCGCGTCAGTCCGTTCGAAGTACGCGTAAGCTGTCGCCTGCGAGTCCACGGGATTTTTTGCGGAGCAAGACGTGTACCCTAGTAAAGTATTTGCTGCGAGTTCACGAGTCCCTCTTGCCTTCGAAGCAAGTGGTTGTCTCTACCTTCTTGCTTCCTGCACACTTTCTGCACCATATGTGCGAGCGCGTTCGCTGGACAAGGACCCGTTCACAGGGTAGTTTTAACTGCTTTCAATCGCAACGAAATATCCGTCGTTCTGCGACCTCGATAACGCTCGCGCGAAAAAAGAAAGAAAGAAAGAAAGAAAGAAAGAAAGAAAGAAAGAAGGTTGTGGATTGTAGAGTTCTTTACTCCCTACGGGAGCCAGAGTTGCATGTTTAACACAAATGCCGGCTTTCCTGCACGACATTCGGAGTCTGCTCCTCACGTGACTGAATTCGGTGAATAGCGGCGCCGCGCGTTCGAGGCACGCGGCGCGCTCAAAAGCAAGGGGACGTACGTCGGGGCGCGTGCTACGTCTACTCTCCTTCGTGACATTTGAGTCTGCTCCTGATCGGATCTCGGCGAATAGCGGCGCGGCGGCACGTGGAAAACAAACGCGCAACTCTGGCTCCCGTAGGGAGCCTATACAGGAACGGGACTGCCTGGGGACTGCAGTCAGAGTGCGTCCTCTGTCCGCAGATTTCTTGCCTCACGCGAGACCATAGAGATCATACATACTAACTCTAGAGGAAAAGGTCCGCCATTTTCCCATGCATTCTGGCTGCCGCAAGCGGCGGAGTATGCAGGCAGACCCTCTGGGTCCCACATGGTTACCAACTGCCTTCGATTTCACAAATATATCATCAGAGCAGTGTCATGAACTTCAACAATCCACGAACTTACCGGTGGAAAGATATTCGCGTTCCTTTCGAAGCTTTCTTTTTGCATAGCGCGCACATGTACGGCCTCGAGTCAACGCTAAACTAAACCAGATACCCGGCTTCGCCAGTGGGGCGCGGGGGGGCGCGGTTGAGGAATACGAAACCGCGCAACCACCAGATTTCGGAGATTTTGACAGAAGAGAAGTTAATGCAGCGTAATGGCTATATTGCTTTTTATAAGCTTTAGAATAGCTCAGAATTTAGTTTACAACGTTAAATTATCACTGTTTATATAGCTGAGAGTTTTCAGTCTTCGCGTTTACCATTGCGACTGTCGTCCTTCAGCTGGCAACGTTGCTTTCTTTTTCTCGTGTTCTGTCGCTCTCTTTCGCGATCGTTCACTCGGGACCCAGGATGTCGGCGCACGGGATTTGCCACTCCTCCTCACCCACCTTTACCCCCCTGCGCGAGACCGATGACTGCAATGGAGACTCTCACCACGTGAAACAGGCTTTACTTTGAGCAACGACCGCGAGTCAGGGGGGCATTCGTGCTTCGCTCGGAGCTTGTCAACCAAGTCAAGGACGAGCTCGTCACACGACATAGGAAGCACGGATGTGCGTGCCGGTCACTCGAATTCGCATCACGACGTAGAGTAGTCGAACGCGGTGAAGACTGGGCTAGAGTGCATGCTTCAGTGGTCGGCTGGGCATCGTGTTAGGTCAGTAAGTACTCGTGTTCTAGCCAAATGCTGAACTCTCGATAAAGACCACACTTGGCGTTTCCCTACAAGTTGTGGGGAACGCACAATATACGTGTCACGAACGATGTGCTTCGTCGCCATTCGGTTCCATGCGCTGCTCATTTCAGTGCGTAACCGCCGTTCGCTTCCAAGGGTTGCACGAGCAGTGTTGGCGGCAAAACGTTACAAGGAACGGCGTTACCGATAATGGGGTGCTTTTTTTGGTAATGTGATAACGTACTGGTTACTTTTTCAAAACAGTAACGGGTAACGTGCTTACATTACTTATTTCGAGTAACGTGTAACGTAGTTACGTTACTCGTTTCTTCTTTTTCCCAGGACCTAAAAAAACTACGATTTCTTTTTTTTTTTTTCGTGTTTTTAGGCGCCAAGTTACGTGATTTTTTGACGAACGAAAAGTTAGGGCGCAAACAAGCTGGTGAAGGTTTACCATTTTTGACAAAACCCCGAGATGGGGAGAAGGAATGACAACACAACACAAAGTTTCAAACACAGGTTTTTAAAGCTTTTTGCGTTTTTTTTTTTAAATTTTTATTGCGAGTATTTAGGTGAAACGGTAAAGAGATAAAGTAATTATGTTCAGTTTCGGCATGAACATAATGTTTCTTCAAATATGTAGCTTGTGCATACCTGTATCGTCATAACAGTAAGACGTTTTAATTCATAATTAAAAGAAAGTAAAATGCGTTACTTTTATCGGTAACTGTAACGCGTTCCTTTTATTTTGAGATAGCGTAGGTCGGCAACGGCTTCCTTTTATTTGCGAGTAATGAGTAACTTATTTCTTCACTGCTTTTTCGGTAACGCCTACAACACTCCGCATCACGTACGCGTCTCGTGCAGTGGCACATTATGACGGTACTCGGAAACACATGAGAGGACAATCTGTACCCAGCGTTACCCTCCGGCAGCGTGCCGTTCTCGGGCGGCCTTCTAATAGCGAGTTCGTTTCACACGCACTGGCACCGTTCGAGTTCTCTCCCAGAATGCATCGCACTCACAGAGTGTTGCACGGAAAACTGGACTAATACGAACTCGCCAAATGCACCGAGTGCAGATTACTGATGCTGCCGCCATCTATGTTGTAGAAAAGGTACCGACTTCAAACCGAAACTAGCGCCTTTCTGTTCCGAGTGATGCGTGCATGCGAGAATGCAGTCGCTACCAACGTTTATCTACAAACGTTGGCAACTGCAGCCTGTAGTTTATAGTTGCGATGGCTTCAAGCAGCTCGGCTGCCGTAGAGATAGTTACAGACGGCGTAGATTTCCGCAACCAAAGCAGCTGGTTGCGATCTTTCAATCTTTATAACCGTTTACACTGAAGAAAACTGATGATGCTCTCCGAGCAGAAGCTTGATCCGTTTGAGCATGGTATTATGCGTGAACCACTGAAAGGGTACGCCTTAAAACTAGCCTGTTGGAATATCCAGCAAAACTGGGACTTTCGATTTGGATCGTCATTATAGGTGGATCAGATATTAGCCTTAGTGAGGGCGTCGAGAACGAGAGCTTTCTCGAACAAAATACGACGGGGCAAGTTCGCTGCGTAGGTAAATGTTAAACATGATGATGTTGCCCAATCCTCGGGTAAAGTCAGCACTTTAGCTTTCTCTGATGCTTATTGGGCAGTCAGAGGTTTCTGCTGGAGGAGTTTTATCAACAAATGTTAAATTTTTCACCCGCAGACGGATGGTGATAAACATCTCGGGGGCCGCTGTTGCGTTGGTTCTGAGCATTTCTTTACACACTGGTATATTTCAGCGTTTGTACGGCAACAGAGCGATTTAAAACCTGCAAATAAATCACGGGTTGTCAATTGCTTCCTTCGTGAAATAGCATACACTCACAATTCAAGCTCGCGCTTGATTTCGTTGCCCGCGGGACGCGATTTCTATCAGAAAATCTACTTTTTTTTCCGTTCGGTTCCGCGACACATCGTAGCAGACGAACCCTCGTCGTCTGCTCTCGCCGGCCCCGCCGGAGCGAGGCATGACGGGATTGCATTTTGGCGCACTCCCGATTTTCTCGGTGCAGCGAGTGCATGCACGCGTGGGGTGCCAGCGCTGAAACGAACTCGGAGGGTGCAACCACACGTGGAGCGCCGGCCGAAACGAACCCGTTCCACGCTGCGAGTGGGCACGCGTGGGCACGAGTGCTGTGAAACGAACTCGCTATAAGTAAGGGTCTTTTGCTCCATCTACCCAAATCCTTAGAACGCCGGCAGTGTGCCGCAAAAACTACTTCTTCAAAAAGGTCCAAAAAAAACGACGAATAAAGAACGGCCTAATCGTTTTAACGCATCATCCGAGAGCTAAAAAGCCTGCACCCCCTATTCGAGGAAGTCGGTTCGTTACCGCCTCTTCGGGTTGTCCTAGATGTGCGACCAAAATGAAGCGTTGACCTGACAAAGACCGGCAGAGGCGGTGCAATTTCAAGGAGAGCGCGACGACCAGCGGAACTCGGCACGTTCAACGGGTTCGTTCAGCGCAGGTTAATCAAGTCAGAAGTCACGAAGAGTGCCATTCCGGGGTCAGAACTTTGCCATCCCGCGCGCTCATTTTAGAATAATGGTGATTGAAACAACGAGGGCTCACAAGTATTCCCGACCGGTATGCGACGGCGGACTTCCGTATATGAAGCAACGCGTTGTTTCGTTCGTAGGCTAGCGGGCTTTGAGAGAAAGTCAGCATGCATTACTGAATGCGTTAAAATGTAAAAAAAAAAGGAATAAATGAGGACGAAATTCTGAACAAACGTTGATGACCAACGGGGATTCACAGAAGATGAATTGGCGGTGAGCCAGCAACCTGGCTTCACCCATCTGTGTTGTTGCATGAAGCGTTAAATTTTCTTCGTTTTTTTCTGATATCCCTAAACTTGATTGCAAAGCTGATTTTAAGTTTTCTCTTTTTGGCAAACATTTGAGAGTAGTGGTAGATTTTCTACATTGCATAGCGGAGGCCAGGGTGGGGCACAGACTTGAAACGAGTGCGACGTCACATTCGACTGAAAGTCGTGCCTTTACTGATTAAACACGGTTTTTAACTTACATACCGAGTTTTTTTGTTTTTCTTTTCGCTGTCGCAATAATTATTAATAGCGCTTTAATTACCGGCTTATGTACATATTTGTATAAAGGCAAGGGGTATTAATACACTTTACTACATATATTTAGTAACGGAATAACACTACAAATTAATGCGACAAATGTGTAACGCATCACGTGAAAGATAACTTGCGAAAGTTTACCAAGTCTGGTTTAAAGTAACGTATACTCGCGGTGTAGTCGCTGCGGCCGACCGTCGCAAACTACATTTATGTTGAGCAGCCTATGCGACTAGCAGAACATAATATTACAAAATTTTGATAGGTTCTTGTTTCTTTAATCGATTTGTAAAGTTTTACAGTAAACAGAAATATAAATCATAATAAAAGAAGTTGCTATTTTTCAGCAAAGTTTAAACAGCGTACACCAGAGTGATGTACGTTTCAAATTTAACTGTTGTTTGTTACATTTTTGTGGGCTATTTACCTTTGTCCAAAGATGAGAAAGAAAAAAAAAAACTGAAACCAAACTCAAGGTGCTAATTTACCTACATAAATAGCGTTGCGTACGCTGATAACAGGGAGCTTTCGTAGACCGCGTTTCTCCCTCCGCTAAGCTTTCCGCCACGAAGAAGCCGCTACTGCGCCTGCGCGCCGATAGCCTTGACTGTAGAGTTCCTGGTATCGTAGCGGGTTGCGGATATCGTTACGGGACGGCGAATACAATGTACGAAAAGTCCATAATAGAAAGTTTTATGGAATCGTTGTCCGATACGTTTCGATGGGCCCTCAGGTACGAACTGCGCATGTGCCAGTCTCCCGCGGTGGCAGATGCGCAGTCCGTAACGGAGGGCCCGTTACGGACTGCGCACCGGTCCCTTAATATTCCCTAGTAGGGACTTTCAGCGAACCGTCAGCGTGTTCCGCGTACCGCACTACTGGAGCCCCTGAAACATGCTTTTGAACGGGCGCCCCGCGGTTACGGTATCACTCCGGGCGCGTGTGAAAGCACCGCTTCAAAGGCTCCGGTAGAGCGGTAGGCGGAGCACGGTAACGGTTTGCTAAAAGTCCCTTTTAAGTCGCTTGCGCCTCAAACGAAACATAGAACTATTTCTAGCAACAATAAATCGACACCACTGTTTACAAAAAAAAAAAAAGATGTTTGCGTTTGTTGACATTACGTGTGGGCAGTGCGCATTCGCAGGAAACAGATTAGCTTGAAGTGGACCATCTGCGCATGCGCCGTGCCGACAACTGCGCCACCTCAGCATCGTGACGCCACAAGTGCGCGTTGGTGGATACCGGTTTTAGTCGAAAGGAATGAGAACATCGATTAAACCAAGATTTCACTATGTAATAAAAACTAATAGGAAGAACTTAAAAACGATTGTTTCCGAGCTCTTCCGGACAGCATTGACAATTTTTGTGCTCAATAGGTTTTTACTATAATTGGTTAACTTTTGTCACCTTAGTTTTTATTATATTGCATTTATAACTTCATTTTGCTTACGCGGTACTCTTTGAAAATTGACTTTTAAATTGCGCTCGAAAGGTTTTGTTTATTGCTTATATTTTTGCTAACCTTGCGCTTATTTATCGCCTCTAATAACTTCTAGTGTGTAGCGAATTAGCGTAAATTTTCTAGAGCCGAGATGGATTGTAATGAATGATGTGGCCGTGATCAAAACCATCCCGCTGCGTGCCTTGAGTGACCACTTGGTGTTAGTCACGCCTCTTCCTGCAGAGATCCATGTCCACGAAGAACCCGGAGAGCGATGAAGATTCAGGGATCGACTTCGCAGAGCGTCCCATCCAGAGGGTCCGTCCCGCATCCGCAGCATCCAGGGATCTTTGTGGCAACAAGAGCAGGTAAGTAAATGGAGGTCGTCCTGCACTTTTTAGTTGAGTAATACATATCCTCTACTGTTTGATTTGCTTGGTGATTTCCCATTTTAAAGTGTAATATAAAGAAATGAGGGTAAGACAGCATCGTTTTAACTCCAGATACATTCTGATTAGTGTTGTGTAGAATAGGAAATGGCTTGAAAAGTATGTTGACAACATTAAGGTCCTGCAGTTTTGTTGTTTTTTTTTGCTTTTTTTTAGTGGGCTTAAAGTTTTATAAACACGGGAACTTGCGTAAGGGAATTCTTTTATCCTTCGGGCTAAGTTGGTATCTACGGCGGCCAAAAGAAAATAGGTAAAATTAGTTAATTATTTAGATAATCAAATAAAAAATATCAATTAAATTTTTAAATTTTAATGTTTGCGGGAATGATGTGGTTGAAGAGTTGACGCTCAACCACATTATGGTCTAGCCGTGACGTGAAATATCGATGAAAAAATCTGTAGTAAGCACTACGGGGCGACAAATGTCACCTCTCTAGACGGCTTCAAATTGAAGCTCTTGTGTGCGAAAAGAGCGTACGTAATGTGGATCCATCCACCTGGAACCGCGCAAAGGCGCCATCTGCGATCCTGCTCATATCGTGCGCGGAGTACGTAATGTTTGAGCTGGGTAGTACTCGGCTTTAAGTACTTCTTACAATTTCTCTATTCAACTCTGCTATAAAGGCGTACCTAGCATTGTGGGTATCATTTTAGTATTTCAGAGCATGGAATCCTTCCTAACGGAACACCTTAAACACAGACTTTTGCACGACCTTCACGGTTTGTCCGGCAGCGCATCTCCCCGCCAAATTTTGAGAGTAAATTGCTGCCGCGTGGCCTGACGTGATGCCAGGATGTGACGTGAGGCCATGACTTTACACCTCGACTTGAGGTCACGTGGCCCGACGTTACGGGTTATTTCCCCGCTAAATGTAGCGGAAAAGCTGACGAAGCTTTACTTGACGTCACTTAACATCATGATATCGCTTGACACAACAACTAGCCCAGTAGCCTTACGTGGCTTGACGTCATAATACGCCACTTTGTAATTTGTGGGCTTTACACGCCAAATTTACGAAGGACATCTGGTACGCCCCAGCGGATGACTAAGGATCAATTTCCACCGACTGAGTATCTTTTGACGTGCAATTGTCCAAATCTCGGCAAGACGGTGCCTTCTTCGCAACAAGCCTCCGTCAGATTACGGTCATCCTCGGCCAAGATTCGAGCCCGCCACCTGGTGATCCGTAGGCCGGTGGTGCTTTGCTTCGAAGACACTGTGGAGCCATAATACGCGACGTCGATTTCCAAGCTAGATTTAACGGGGAAACTAGCACCCCGTGACCTGACGTCACGCCGAAATTTCCCCGCAATATCAAGCAAATGTACTGACGTCACGGTTTTACGTGACACCATGACGTTACTTGACGTCAGGTCACGTGACGCCAATTTCCCTACTAAAGAAAATTTTTCACGACATCTGGGCAACCTGAGGGTCAAAAGCGTTGGACCACGTTGCTCTAATGAGAGATCGTCCGCGGTCATTTCCACCGCGAGGGAAGCCAAGGGCCATTGGCCTCGCGAGCGGCGCTCCGCCGCTGATCGAAGGCTGTCACAGCGTATGCGCGGGGGGGGGGGGGGGGGGGGGGGAGGGGAGGGGGGGGCTCTGTGGATTGCGGCACGGGCGACGATGGTAAGTAACTGACTACGTTTTATTCAACCAGTACGTTGTATCATTCTCCGAGACGTGTAGCGTCAATTACCACACATCGTTGCCAGGTAAATTTCCTCGCTAGTTTTAGCGGGGTAAATTTTATGTAACGCCAAGTCACGGATGTCAATATCCCAGTTATATTTCGCGGTGAAATTATTAAGCCCTATTCTTTACTCCCGAAACGACTGAGGGATATCTTCTAAACAAATTTACATGATCGCCCCTTCGATAGTTCATTCCATGGATTATCTAGAAATTTGAAAATAGAGCGTGCTGATCGTTTTTTTTTTAATGAAAGTGCTTGTTTGGGATTGGAATATGTTATTGACACATAAAAATAGACAGCGAACATCAACATTCGTTGCATTTCCAAAAAATCGCCCGGCTTAGATAGTTCGTCAAATAAAGATGCGATAGCATTTGATGGGGAGTTTGATGGGAAATTGATGTTATGTGACAATACCTCCACATAACATCAGATTGGCGCCAATTTCCGCTTTAAATTTAGTGGGAAAATAATCATAGTGTCCCGTGACGCCTCAGTTACACATGGCATCACAAGTTATCGGCTAAATGTAGGAGGGAAATTAACGTACGTCATGGTACCACGGGTCAGCACGACTTGAAACGGCGATGTCAATCTTGCCGCCAAATTTCGCGGGGAAATTAAAGTCAGGTGATACCTTGACGTCACGTGACTTTGTTCCGTCACGAAGTCAGATTAAGAAAAGTAAAAGGGCCCGCCGTGGAGGGTTCCCGTATAAAGCTATCGCTTTCAGTATAGTTTTTCAAGCGGCATGTGTTCACTAAATGATCGTTCAATTTTTCTTGCTACAGGAACGTGGAAAGACATCCTTCGCATGCTGAGCTGTCCTGGAGTCATCCGAAAGGACACTTGAATAACAAGACCTCCGATTTCGAGAAAAATATGAGGCGCACTTGCCACGACTTGCTGGCCAACTTGTATTCAGTACACGGACACAGCCGGCAAGAAAGCGTCCGCTTCCGAAGATCTTCGGCGCCTGTTTGCAACAGGCCATCGACGCTGGTCAAGCGACTGTCATTTTCGACACCGCCTTCGCACGGCGTGGAACCGAGGCCTAGCTTAGGATCGACCCAAGTCTCCGTTCCCGCACCGCGATGTGACAACCACTGCAGACACAATCCAGAATTGAGTTCAACACTCTCGAACGTAGCATCAGCCTCCGGCGGATCAACCAACATATCGAACCACGGCAATCTAAAAGAAAAGCGTTCGCGAGCAGTTGAGTGTAAGGTGCCGCATACGACCGAATTTAGACAACATCTTCCAACAGTGAGACATGATAAGTATGTACCCGATCATATCCGAGTTCGAGAAGCAGGTGTGCTAAGCACTAGGGTTGACGTCGCACATAAACCTAGATCTTCTCTTTGCGTATCTACGTCATCACAAGTCATTCAGAGTCTTCAGTTAGCGAAACCAAAGACTGCTTTCCCACCGAAGATGTCCCCGCTGTCACTCCCCGTGTCTGGTGACGTATGTCCTCTAAGGTTCGGGTTGGATTCAGCAGCCAGTGTTCATCCTGGCAGCGGTGAAGGACAAGTCTCAAGGATGTTTGTCTACCCTGAATCCATGGTGTGTGAGAAACTTTCGACGCAATCTTCTATTCGCTACAAGAAAACTCACAAACCAGTCGAAAGCTGCCACCCTCGAGTCATCTCGCCTACTGTTTTTCATCCATCTCTGCCACATGCTTCTGTCCAGAGTGGTACAACCAACAAAGCAAACTCTACTAAATTAAAGACGGAATCCGGACATCAACGTGCTCTCTCCCCAAAAACAGAAGTTGTGAAAGATGTCAGCCGCATCGCAATCAAGTCCAGCATTCTCAATCGGTGGAGTGTTCTAGGTGGGGCCTTTTCTCAAGATCCGTCATCGCCGAGGAGCAGCAGCATGCCAACTCTTTTCAAAGGTAAAGTCGTGCGTTACAAATGTGATAATTGTTAAAAAAGTGGTCAAAGATGTGTGACTGAAAGGTATCTCCCATGAGCGCGTAAATTTTATTTTATAACAAAAGTCTAGCACTGTACAAGCGCATTTCACAACAATTTGGTCACCCCATTCGAAACTGTCAGTGTCAAACTTTGGTAGAGGGTTTTAAGTCCGTCGCCAAATATTTATATTGTTTTGTATAATCGAAGTACATGACAGTACCAAATAACTAGTGACATAGTATTGTTTTCCGGATCTGCCATTTATAATCCATGTATGTAATAAATAACCTACTCCGGACATTCCACTAAGCACACAATTTGATACCTTTGCATCACGCCATCTTTGGGCGGGTCTCCACTAGTTCATTTCATATCTTAGCTCCGCAAGGCTGACAGGATTCAACAAAGGGAAGATATCATTAATTTATATTTCACCTACCTTTCCGGCGCACTAAGAAAGCTGCGCCTGCCTCCTCCATATATCGCACTTAAATGTTCGCCAAGTACTTATACGTAAGCCCCAAATAAGTACGTTACTTCAGTTGCAATGGCTTTGTCTATGCATGTACCATTCTGAAAAAAAAAAAAAAAGAAATCCGAAGTCCGGAATGCGGTTACTAGTAAGTGAATCATTTTGGGCCAATTCTGTTCACGTAAGGGAGCTTTGAGCCCGTTTCTAACACTTGTTAACCAGTTGGGTGTAATGTGAAAATCCCGGAGTAAAGTTCAACCCATTCTGCTCATCCGTAGCCTAGAAATGAAGCCGGCGTTATTATAACGTAAAACAATATCCTAGTTGTCAATGTTCAAACCAAAGCTGCCATTGCTGTAATAACGAAGGGCTAAATACACATATATGTACATTGTCAAGCCCGGGTACGTCCCACAGTGAACCCAGAGGGACACTAAGCCTACTTTACCGCCCATTTCTCAAATAAGGACCACAGGTTGTAAAGCGTTGGAAACCGATACTTAGCTGCCTATAATTGCTTTGGATATAGCCCACGTTGGTTCAGCAGGGGCTATGTAGTACGTACATTTTATATGCTGTGTGGGCTGTTTTTTACGGCTCTAGTGAATTACCATTTTGGAGCCCGAACACTCAAGAACGTCATTTTAGAGCCTAAACAGTCTAACACTCTAGGAGTGTAGGAATGTTGCTACTGTGTCGCTCAAGTTCGCTGCCTGTGTAAACCTCACCTTTGGGAGTGTGCTTGCGATGCCACTTAAAGGAGCCAACTAACAATACATCGGTTATGTTAGCTGGCTTTCCTAAGTGGCATCTTAAGCACACTTTTAAAGGTGAGTCTTACACAGGCAGCCATATACAGCATAAAACTTACACTGCTTACACAGATTACAGGCTTAGACAGTCTTGCACAGTTGAAATAACTAATGGAATAATATCAATACAGCTCAGTATACCATTACACCAAAGACAGCAGTTATCATATAAACAAACCTTAAAGCTTGATCAGGATTTACTTAGGTAGCGAGAACTCAAAGCACCCCTTCCTTGAAAAGACATAATGCAGAATTTCTCCATTAATTCCCCGTGGGACGTTGGATTTTCCAAAACATCTATTTTGCTCCGTTCGATCTTGATGCGCCATTCTAAAAGCTGGTTCACACAACGTGACGGCTTATGATCTAGTGCTTGTAATCAATGGACCCTTTTCAAGAACGGTTCTGCACAGGCGCAGGCATTCCTCTCACAACGGCGAAAGTTTAACCTTCGGTTGGCGTCAGGAAGAACGGTTGCACTACCTCTCCTGCCTCTTCCGGGACTCCAATCAGCCGCAGAGAAAGCAGGGAAGGTATCACAGCTCTCATTTCATCCACCAACCGTAGTTGGACTTTTAGCCGCTTGGTGCCGTCTTTATGCGAAAAAGGTCCATTACGACTATCAATTACGGTGCCATCTGCACATGGGATTTCCGTAATTTCCCAACTTTTTCGCACATGATTTTTTTATTTTTTGTCTTGAAAGCATTTTAACGGTGTACAAAACAATCATTTCGCATAGATATGACGTATATTTCATCTCGCAAATACCGCCAAACCTTTCATCTAGTGAAGGCAGTTCCACAGTCTCTTCATAGATGGCGCCAGCGTAGTCGTGTTTTCTCTCTTAGAGATCACAAGAACTCGGTCGCAAGCAAACACAGGTGTGTAAACGGGCGTCTATCGTGCGTGATACATTTAAATTTCGACCGCGGGTTACTTCGGTCAGTGATTTCGCAAATGTCGACAGAAAACAATCGCTTCATTACGCGTCATATACAATGATTCAAAAGTATGACCTCAGCGTGGTTTTAGTATTAAGCCTCAATGTTCGACCAAAAAATCCACTTCCTTACACTTTTTTTTGTTCACTTGTGCAGAAGGTGAGGGTAAATCAAACGAACCTACTGCGTGGTTCAAGTTAGGGGGGCAACATTTATCCAGCGCAGTACGACTGCTAACTCTTTAACGTGCATCAAGCAGTATACATCCTCGAAGACACACCCATTTGACTATCATTTGTATTAAAACTGGCAGGGCAAAATTGGGGACAACGGGACATGCCCAAGGAGAGCCTTTACTGTTACGATGCTAAAGCACACTTTGTATTGTTAAAAACGCAACGTATTCACCAATTTAACAGATAATCTGACGTTAACAACCAGCCTATTGGAGAGACGGTAAATAAATATGATACTATGAAGGTTCGTATTAGTCCTGTTTGTCTTTGAAAAGGAATGCTAAGGCAATTGGCACCGAATCATTACATTGCGGCACAATCATAAAAAATCTGGTTCACCCTTTTCAACTCACGCCCCCTTCTATGGTGTCATACAAAGCCCTTTATTTCGGTAAACGAGCTTTGTGAAGTCACGGGGAATTATCTAAAGAAAAACAGAAAAAAGAAACACAAACTTAGCGCGTTTTTAATTGTGTTGCGTGTTTGTTGAAACAGCAGGAGGTTTATCAGCCCTAATGGGCGTCTGGCGTCTCTGCTGTTGATGAGAAATTTGGTGAGTGCAGTGCCGCTCCTAGCCTGGGGTCCTCAACCTTCACCATGCAGTAGCGTGTACACGACTGCTTGCCGGAAGAATGCATATCCAATTTAAAACTGACAGGGTGGGAGTTAAGACAATACCCCCCCCCCCCCCCCTTCTCTCCTCCCAAACGTCGTCACTATGGGGATCGGTGCGGCGCGTCGACACATCAGCTACCGATCCCCCTGGTTGACATTGCCTGTTCTATAGAACATGCTAGAAAATATTTTGTTATACTATTTATGCTAGAAAAGCTATTCGTATGCACCTCAACGCATAAATAATTTCAGTGAATTACAGCGTGCCACCGGGAGAAAACAGTGCTGTTGTCTCGATTATCTAGAAAGGGCTACCCAGAGGTGAGCGCCACGCTCCAACCTCAAGTTATCTCAATTGTCGATTGTCCAGCTCTGCGGCTTGGACGTGGTCGAGTACCTCGATAAGATACAATTGTGAAGCGAAATGCGACATGCCTCAGGCGGGATCCCCGCGAAACACGTCATGCATCGTGCCAAAGTGTATGTGATGATTTTCCATGCAACAGGTCCTGACAAGCTGGGCATGGGCGGTGTGAATCCAGCGCGGGTCAGGAAGAAAAAATGTGACGTCTCATCAACGATTCTACGCATCAAAAGCACGCCGTGTATTATGGAGGATAATTTCAAGTCGTCTTTGCCGTCTGCGAATTCGTTTCACACCAGGTAAGAAATACCTGTGACGAGCAGGGAGTATGTTGAGGTTCGCAATCTCGAGATTGAATTACTATTATCATAAACATCGTCATTCGATTTTGTTCGAGATGTTGAAAGGGCGGTATATGAGGAAGTGGCGTGTAAGACATGGAATATAATCGACACGGAGCACGTGAGACTGTAGTGCGTTGTTTCTGTTGTTTATATGCAGTGAAAATGTTAACATAGGAGGGAATAGGGTGGATAATGACCTTAGATCTGATTTGTAGAAACGGCCGAAAACAGAGAGGTTATATGTGAGACGATAACAAATATTATCTGAAATTGTAAGTTCGATAAAATATTTGATGAAGTCGAGGCTCAAGAAAGAGTGTGTTAAAAATTGCTGTTTGACATAATCCTGAGATGCTTAAATACACGATGCGATACATCTCAATACTGTGCATTACGTAACTTCTTTTTTCTACATAAGCATGCGAGTAATGGCCAGAGAAAAGATAGCAGAAAATTAGCTTTTCTCTAGCTACGACACGGTAGAAAAATCTGATGGGTTCAGAAAAGTAGTTCGACGTGATTGCGAGTCAGGTATACATGAGTACGCCAACCATGCCATCAAGGAACAAAGGCAAAGTAAAATATTAACATTGAGAAAACATTTTGTTCCTACTGCTTCCATATAGTGATTAAAATACTCATTGGATAGGAAAGATGAAGCATAACGAATTCACTCTTTTCTATTATTAGTACTACACTTCGGCACTTGCAAATGACAGAGATGTCTAGACAAGCAATATTTACTTTTTTTCAATTGAGATAGCTGAAGACCTGTATCGGTTCATTCATATGCGCAACATGGATAGGAATTTAGCCTATAATTTAAACAATTTTTTAATATACATATGTATATTATTTTAAAATAAGAAAAAATATTCTTCACACTAATTTATAAAAACATAAATGAAAATGAAAAAGCGAATTATATAAAAAGAAAGTTACGCGTGTTGAAATCGTGCAGCTGCGAAGTTTCGTGCGAGCTTCTAAATTCCTTCGCCCTGTATGTCATCGGAAAGACCGCGAAATAAACCAGCCCGGTGAAGGGGTGCTATGAAAGGCGCGTTGGCGCACCATGGAAGTCCTTTTGTTCCTAACAATTTTTTTCTTTTATTATGTGACACCATTCTAAAGCGTTTGAAACAATAAACGGTAAGGGTCTTGGGGTTGTCAGTGGCGTTTTTAGAAGTGCACCGCTCTCCCTCCGATTAGTCACCCAGGAAATCTTGTCTGAATATCACTACCTAAAATAGAAAGAATAAAAACCCGGATGACGTCCACAGACAGCCACACTCATTCAGTTAGGAACGACGAATGCTTATTTTCGGGCACGAAAAATTCGCGTGTCAACCAGGTCGACGCGCGTCGACGAATGTTTATTTTTGGACACGAATAATTCGCCTGTGTCGGCCTGGTCGACGCGCGAATTTTTCGTGTCCGTAAATAAACATTCGTCGTTGGTATCTGAAAGAGTGTGGTTCGCTGTGAACGTCCTCCGTGTTTTTATCCTTTCTGTTTTAAGTATTCATAATTACGACATGCTCGCTTGAACCAGCTATCACTGTTTCGGTGATATTACTACACGCTGTCCCCTAACTCGTTCGATTTATTTGCACCATGTGTACTCGGTGCAGACCGCCGTATATTCGATTTACGAGTGCAGCCTATCTGAAAACATAACCGGAAGTACATTTCCGTTTTCCTTTCTGTACCGCGCTACACTTTTCTGTACTGGTGCGGGCTGGTGGAGGTGAATTTAAAGAGCACAGTGGACATCATGCAACGTTCACCTTTTTCACGTCATAAGAAGAATGGAACAATGCAATGCCAGGTTCATTATCTCGCCCAAAAGAAGAAACACTCTCCCCGTTTTTTTTTTTCTTACTGAAAGAACGAACGATAAAACAAAAAAAAAAAGTAAAGACGTTTACAATTTTTTGTAATGCCGAATTAGAGCGTAACTCTTGAGGAGGAGGAGGGGAGGGTACGGAGGGGAGGGTATGCCCCTCCTCCCTCTCAGTACCTTCCCAGTAACTTCCCAGTAACGTTTGCCCACTAAATTTAGCGGCGAAATATTTCTGCAAAATTTAGCGGGAAATTCCCGTTCAAGCCAGAAATAAACGCCCAAAAGCTGCGTTAAAAAAAAAAAAAAGTTTAATTTAACAGTACAACTAAGAGACAAGGACCTTGTCGAAGATGCCGTTATAGGTTCAGAAATGTTTGAGCTGCATGATCACTTAATAGCCGCCGCGAAATTTAGTTGTCCACTTATTCGGCAGATTCTTTTTAACTTTATTTCTGTGTGTATTTTGTGTGCAGTCGTCTAATTGACTGCTAGTACGTTGTCCCTCCAGCTATGCCGTCTCTTCAGGGGGCCTTTAAGATGAAATAAAATGAAATAACTAAATAAAGTAAAAATATATACTCAAGTGTTTTTCTTTTTTTTTGTGTGTGTGTGGTTTCAATGTTACACTATTTTGTTGAAGGTAGTGCGTTTTTAGTCGTGAATATTAATTTCGGCATTGAAATAAAATAATAACCCCTAGTAAGTATATAAGTGTTAAATGTATGTATCACGTTATTATCGCAAGTAAAAACGCATGTTTTGTTTCTTGAACTCATTGAGGCCAGGTTTTGCAACTTACGCCACTGCCCACGTGCAGCTTTTTTTTTGGGTGGACGTAGGTGTACTAAAAATGCAGTGCTGTGTCTATTACCGGAAATATGTAACGAAATAGCATTAATGGTCAGTTCGTGAAAAGTTGACGCGTTACTGAAATTCCTTATCGTTCAGGAAATATAACAACTTTACAGCACTTTTGTATAACTTTAGATTTCAGAAGTTGGCAGCAATAAGCCGCTCATACGAACTTGGACAACAATTAAAGATTCACAGAGCGATTTCCTAGTTGAATTCTTTGTTTATCAAATTTATAGAACGCAGCGAGGCCTCGATGGCGCATTTACCTCTAAAGGGATAGAAAACGTGACTAATTTTAATCAAAAGTAGCGAGGAACGTAATTGTGGTAGACAACGCTGTAAAAGAGTAACGAAACTACTTACTCGTTAGCCATTTCGGATTCCGACAAGCAAGTTTGTACGTTACCGGAACACCAAAACGTCATCAGTACCTTCATTACTTGTAACGCGTTACTTCCAACACCATTAAAATGCCCCAGCGTGCGCTTTCCGACTTTGTACGCTTGCAATCTATGCGGTGTTTTCGTCGTTTTAGGCGTTACCGCTAAAATGTAACAAATTATGCTACTCGCTATTGCAAATAAAAGAAATGAGTTGCGGACCTATCTTACTCGAGAATAAAAGGAACGTGTAACAGTAACTGTCACAAATAAAAAGTAACGCACGTTACTTTTGTGTTATTTCTAATTTATAAAATTAAAACGGTTTATTAGTTTGAGGTTACCTAGTATGCATAAGCGCCATATTTCAAGAAACATTATGTCCATGCAGAAACCTAATATAATTCTCTTATTTTTCGAACGGTTTTGATTTTGAAGTTATGTGCGATAAGTGAAAGAATTGACATAACTTGGCGCCTAGCAACACGGAAAAATTGAAGTGTATTTTTTTTAACTCTTGGGAAGATGTAAAAAGCAACGTAACTTCGTTACCAGTTACTCAAGATAGACAATGCAAACGCGCTACCCTTTACTGTTTTGAAGAAAAAAAAGTAACGAGTGCGTTACTGCGTTATATATATATATATAAAAAAGAAACACGGGCTACCTGTAACGCTTTTACTCGTAACTTGTTGCCGCCAACGCTTGAAAATTTAGGCTGGCTCTAAAATTGGCCGGAAAACTTGGTGCCTGCTCGTAGCACTCTCAAACTAACCTAAAAAGGGTTTCTTGGTAGGGCGTTTTACCTTTTCTCATATCAACACGTCGTCCCCGTGAATGAAACAGTGCCTTGTCATGCTGAACGGCAGACGGCGACCCAGATGGGAGAGAGCGGCGATTCGAGGGTTGTGTTTGTGGCGCCATCTCCTGATACGTGCGGCGAGCAGACGACGGCGCCGTCTGCTTTCGACTGAGTGCGTCGTACGCCCACTGTGTCTATCGGGAGATGGCGCCACAAGCACAACCCTTGTTTAGGGAGGCTCTAATGAGGGTGGGTGCAACTCAAAACCTGGAGAGCGTTTGCAATTTAATGGCGGCGCCTGAGACAGGGGATTCGAGCACTGATCTCAATGACAATTGCTGGATCGCGCTTGCCGCTCCCGCAAGTGAAGCCACCGGACTTCACTCGCTTGGGATACGATTTGCCGTTTTTGCTAGCCTTTGCTGCGGTTTTCCAGCGTGCTGACGACACGTTTTCTACTCGTTCGTCGTCATTCGCCGAAGAAGCTTTTGAAGACTCTGTGTATTGTTGAGACTTTCCGTCGTGAACACGTGGCAAATTTTACGAAAGTGCAGTGTCGCAGGAAAAAGGCACAACGCGTCGAAAGGAAGGGCTGGCGGCGTGTTCAAAGCTTCCTTGGCACGCCGAAGTGCCGTGTCTCTGTGCCTTCGCACGCTTGGATACCGACCAAGAATCGACGCCGTGTGGATGTGTTTTGCGAGTGCAATGTGCGTGAAGCCGTATCAAAAGGTACAACTCGTCGAAAACCAGTGTCGCCGGTGTCGCGGCGTGATCAAAGCTTCCTTGGCACGCCGAGTGATGCATCTTTGTGCCTTCGCACGCTTGGATACCGGTCAAGAATTGACGCCGCGCCAAAGTTTTGAACGTGTGTCGCGCGTAGAAGCCTTTAGATCATTTATATATATCGGCCACGGAGTTCTGGATCGTCCAGCTGTTCCGGTGAGTTGCTATCAATAAAATGGAGAGATCTGTACGTGTTCTTATGTACTATATTAACCATGGCTATGTCCCAAATCTACTCTAATAGATTCCGTGGGAGCACGAATAGGGCAACGTTGTGGAGCCAGGGGGGTTTTCGAAAGCAAAAGTACAAGACAGCGAGAATGAAAATCTTCGAAGCGCGGCCGATATGGTCGTGTGCAATCTGCTGACCAATTACAATTAGGCGAGCCGCGCTCAAACGTCAAGTGCAATTAAGTAGGTTGATAATAAGCCAGCACTGATCAGTGATGAGGAGCTGTTGTGCACGGTATTGTGTAAATCGTCTAAGGACGAAAAAAAGACTTACCTTCCCCCCATCTTCCGTCGCTAGTGGACGCTGGATTAAGCTCGTTCCTAAACCGCGAGGGGAAAAGACGCTGATTCAGAGGCACGAACAGCTTCACGCACATTGCACTCGCTAGACACATACACACGGCGTCGGTTCTTGGTCGGTATCCAAGCGTGCGAAGGCACAGAGACACGGCACTTCGGCGTGCCAAGGAAACTTTGAACACGCCGCCAGCCCTTCCTTTCGACGCGTTGCGCCTTTTTCCTGCGACACTGCACTTTCGTAAAATTTGCCACGTGTTCACAACGGCAAGTCTCAACAATATACAGAGTCTTCAAAAAACTTCTTCGGCGAATGACGACGAACGAGTAGAAAACGTGGCCACAGCACGCTGGAAAACCGCAGCAAAGGCTAGCAAAAACGGCAAATCGTATCCCAAGCGAGTGAAGTCCGGTGGCTTCACTCGCGCTGCAGCGAACAAGCAGGGAAGCGCGATCCAGCAATTGCCATAGAGATCAGTGGATTCGAGAAAGGTATGCGCCAATGTTGCCTGCAGGAGAGCAGACGCCCGCTCTGTTGTAACTCTGTTGCTCCATGCGCCTTTCCTCCTCTCGTCTCCCATTGCAAGCAACGAGCGCCTTGGCGCAGCCTCTCTCGCTTCCTTCTCGCTCCGAGAATTGCAAACGACGAGCGGAGAAAGCAAAGTTGCCAGACAAGCAGCAACGTCTAAGATGGCGGAATTTACCAGTTTTGCGTTAAAAAATACTTAACCTTTCGCAACAAAACTGGTGGCTATGGAAAAGTAATAATTTATACCTTGTGTATATTATTCAAGCACCTTAATGGGCTCTTATGACCTGAGTTAGGAAATAAAACGACCCTTTGCCCCATAGACTCGCAGCAAAATTTAGCAATTAAATGGCGTCCATGTACCGTGATCCCCGGTCTAGCAGTTCCACCCACCCTCACTTGAGCCTCCCTACCCTTGTCAATTCGGCCACCTGCGTTGTCGTCCGCAGTTTACCGTGGCAAGGATGTTCGTCCCATTTTTCACAAGAAGGAAGATGGGCCTTGAAATTTCTCAAGCTAAAGTGCTCCAGTAAATACACCCTCGATGAGAATTGGAAATATTTACGCGTAGCCGCTGAGTTTTCCGACCGATTTTAGTGAAAGCCTAGTGATAAAATTTTATATGCAATGTCCTTCCGCCCCCCCCCTTTTCCGCGCCACAAAGGAAAAATTTTTCTTTCGTGCACAAATTAGGAGAAAGATATGTGTCGCCGATTGTTTAGTTTCCGCTTAAATGTAGCGGCGGTGGTCCGGACCAGATGCGAGAGTTTTAGAGCTTATTGTTATCTAGTTTCCAAGTTATGAGCAATTAAAAAAAATTTAATGGGAAAATGACGGCCGATGAAGTCCAGGAATGCATAAAGCTGAATGGCGTCAGCTGCCGAAAACGGGACGCCTTTTTCCAATCAAAGTTTAAGAGAATATCACGTAACTTTTGAATCAGATAACGGTTAGTAATGAAACTTTAGTATCTGGTCCTGACCGCTATAGCGATACATTAGGGCGGACACTGGGCGATCGGCGAATAAAAAAATTATTTTTGCGTATAAAAAAAATTAATTTTCTGTTTTTAGAGGCACGTTGCGCTATTGTCACTGGCAGGATGAGAACGGCTGGGCGTATCTTTCGGTTAGCCGGTCTCCAGCACACGCATGTTGCTTTCCACCGTGCTTTGGATGTCCATGCCCGTTCAAAGGCTAGGGGACGTTATCCAAGCTAGGAAGCTCGCGCTGGAGGTGAGGCAACTGAAACTTAACTTTCAGTTCTAATCCCCTCAGTGACTATACTTAACAGGCATGCGGAAGTAACTACTTTAATTTGTCTGACACGCTCTCTTCCCAATCCAGCGACTCCGTCCTGTACCGCGGCACGAGATCCACTTGCTCTCTCAACTCCGCGGCGTCGTCGTCCCTGTCCGAAGGCTCGTGGACGCTTCGGGAACGCTTCCGGGGTCTGCGCCGCGGCGCCCAGTCGGCCCTGCTCAGGGCCTTCAGCACGGAGAGCATCTACAGGCCGCAGAAGAGCGAGATCTCGGCGGCGGTGGCGACGGAGCAGGAACGGCAGAACGGAGAAGAGCCGACGCCGCGACCGAAGTCCACATCTCGGGTGTCTGGGCTCAAGGAGCGGATGAGCTTTCGTCGCAAGAAGAGGCACCTCACGTCCCAGGGACCCGCTGTTCAAATCAGTGCAGACAGGTAGGCCTTACAGTGACTGCGGTGTCAGGTGTGTTAGCGCTAACATCTGGCTGTTACTTATTTTCGACAATAGACTTCTTGCATTAAACCTAGAGGAAAATGTCCGCAGTGTTAGCGTCGATTTTCGGTCGCCTCGGAACTATAGGACATAAAGGCAGGCATCTGTGGTCATAGGAGATCCAGATCGCTAGCGATAATTTTCTTTTTTTAAAAACAAAGAAGTAGCTATAAATATCATTCGCAAGATCGCACATCGTCTTTTCGAGCTTCGGTTCGCAAACGAAACGTCAGGCATCCTACACTGCGTCAATAAAAACGAGGTTTACAAGAGAACCAGCACCTTCAACTCGCCAATAGGGATGTAGCTAGCGATACTGCCGAAGTTCAAATTTAACCAAGTTCGACTGTTTCAAACTTCTAACGTGAAGTTGGACAAAGGTTTGACAAAAGTTAGACTTTTGGGCGCACGCACGTAAATTAAAAGAAAAAAATATTTCTTACGCCACTTTGCGGACAAAAAGTGCAATCCAATACTTGTGGGGTATCTTATTTCGTTTTACATTTCGTTTGAGGGTAATTAAAATTTCGATAACAGAAAGGCATTTAACGAAACGCCGTAGTGATATTACGTCTATGCCGCAAAGTTCAATGTGAATAGTTTTAGTTTTCTTCAAGGAATTAAAAAGAAATGGAGAAATCCAGGACTGCAAGCTGCTTTTTTTGCAGTTTTACGATCCCTGACAAAACGTTTGCCGGAAGAGCCAGTAAAACATTTAAAAAAAATTATATAAAAGTATGACTATTTGGATTATTAAGACTAGGTACAATAAACATACCTAAATTTAAAAAAAAAAAAAAACACTTAAATCTATACCTGTTTTTACCTCAAAAACCGTAGTAAAAAACGTCCGGCTCCACGTGGAGCATTACTAATTTCCCTCTTTATCTTGATAATTAAGATATATGCAGGTGAATTTTAGATTACATATATGCTATCTTGCCAAGACGCAAGCGTTTCCAACGCTAAAAGCATCACTTTTCCCCCTGACAACCAAATCTCGTGAGAACTACTTCGCACCGCGTATGAACAATGCTCAAAACTTGCTTTTTTCTTGAGGTGAAAACGGGTATAGTGTCAATGAAAAGACACAGAATTAAAACCAGACTCTCTGTGATACGATGTTGCTTTGGTTGAGATTTGTTTTACCCCAGTGTGGTTCATATTCTTTTTCTTTTTTTTATCAAGCTCGTACGTTAGACTATAGATACGTCAAAGTGTATTTGCAATGTCTAAAGCCGTAATGCCCGTGTCCCACTAGAGCAACAGACAGAAACGAAAGACAGCGACAAGCCTCACACCCATGCAGCATGCTCGCGATGGTACCTTTGGCAGGCGTTTAGTCGTTCGGTGCTCGTGAAGTAAGCGCGAGCGATTGCGAGTCTGCCAAAGGTACCCTCGCGTGCATGATGCTCGTGATTGAGCATAGCCTCCTTTATTCTACGAAGCCTCTCAAATCGCGAAAGACTCTGGTTTGAGGCATGTCGTTGTCGTTTGTTTCTGTCTGTCGCTCTAGTGGGACACGGGCATAATCAGTACGCGGATATGAAATCCACCCCGTCTTACCACAACGAGTGACATAATTCTACAAAAAAAAAAAAACAAAAAAAAAAAACGTAGGAAAGCTTGGTGATTGACTGCCATACTTAAACCCGAAGCTAGACTTGCGTTTTTCGTATTTTTTTTATCTTTTTTTTTTACCTCAGATAATACTAACTCTATTTCGTGACTGATGACAATGCCAAGAAAGAAAATCTTGAGGCCTCGGAACCATTAAGTAAAGCGAGATTCCTTGAGACTTCCCATGGCGTAACCTAATCATTTGATGCGCATCAATTCCTCTCTTTGCTTGCCTTTCATGCTTCCGAAGTGACACCGACCCACTGTGGACGGGCGGGCAGCCGGCACATGTGTGCGGACAGCTCCTTCAGGGAAACGCGGACGGGTCCCACGTGGTCGAGTTGAGTCGGCCTCAGGGACAGTCCTTCGGGTTCTTCCTAGCCCGGGGTCGCATCCGAGACCACCAAGGCGTCTTCGTGTCCCGCATGCACGACGGCCACACAGAACAGGTATGGCAAATTGCACAGTTATCGTTTTACTACTCTATAGCTAATTAGACGCGGAGGAAAAAAGAATTTGGGAAATGAGAACTCGTAAGCATACGAGCTGCAGTGCTCGGTCAGACTGAAGAAACTTCGAGGCAAGAAAAAAACGAAAAGAAAACAAACACAACAAGGACTCAGAACACCACTCCCAACATATGCTCAGTTTTATTTAACTTTTTTTTTTGCGTGTTTTGTGTTTTGGATTTGCTTGCGTGATTTTTTTTTCGAACTTTTCTTTCATTAAAAAAGTAATGAGTTTTTTTCCTTATTAATTTAGGCGAAACGGGTAGCAATATTTTCTTTTAATTACTTCGGTGTTACAGCTGGCTATATCGAGACTGACTCGTCAAGGCTATGCTGGGCTTCTTATCTATTACACTCGCTATCTCGAACATTCGGCCTAGAATGTTCGATACTGATTCGGTAAGGCCATGCAGGGCCCCTTATCTCAGACATTCGGCCTAGAATGTTGGAGCGTCGAACATTCGGGGTATGCCTAAGCAGGACTCTTCAAGAAGTCCGGAGAAGAGCGAATGAATAAAAGTAGCGTCTGGCGCCAGGCATCGAACCCCGGGCGCTTGCGGGAAAGCCACGCGCGTTCTCCCTCTCGGCCGAGCACGCGGCAGTATTTTCAGATACTTTTGACCAGCATCTGCAGCGACTTTCACAAATGCTTTCTTGCCGATCGCTAACGCCGGCTTATAACGAAACACAAGAAAGTACCCATTCGCAGTAAAATCTATTGAGATATTCGGTTACCTTGGTTCTAAGGACGGTATAGGTGCCGACTCAGACAAGGTCGAATCCGTGTCAGAATTTCTTCAGGCTCCGTCCCTGGTCTTAACCCAGTAGGACGTTGGTGCGTCCGAGGAGCTAAGGAAAGTATCCGCAACACCTCGGTCTCTCAGCCACACCTGGTTGCCGGCAGAAAGACTAGGCAGTGGTTTAGCAGCACGACGCTTGTCAAAGTACGTTTTCTGCTTCTGCAAATACTCTTCGTCCCTCTTCTTCCAAGAAGAGTTTACCACGCGCGGTTTGAGCTAGGATGGAGCGCAAGGCTTTCTTGAGCGCAATCGTCGGCTCACAAGAAGCTGTGCGGGATAAACCCTGTAGGGTCTGGGTTATTTCTGTAGCTTAGCAGAGCAAGGAAAGCGTCTTCTGCTTTTTTTCAAGGGGAGCTTGAGAGTCCTTACCATTCGTTCAGCTTCACCGTTTGCTTGCGGGTACCGAGGACTGGATGTCACGTTCGTGAACCCGTATCTTCTTGCGAAGTCTTGGAAAGGGGACGAGGAAAACTGTGGCCCGTTGTCCGAAACCACGGTCTTCGGGATTTTGTGCCGTGCGAAGATGCTTTTCAAGCGTTGTATGACCGCCACAGATGACGTGCCTCGCTTCAGCAAGGCCAGCTCTGGGTGCCTGGACTGATATTCGACAACAGCAAGGTGCATCTCTCCCTTTAGTTCAAACAGGTCAACACTCAGTTTCTCCCATGGGCGTTACGTTGTTTCGGATGGGATCCTCGGTTCTGAAAATTTTACGCGTTCAGTAGCGAACTTACGACAGTCGGACACGACTCTAGCTATGTCTTTGCTGAGTCCCGGCCACCAGATCGATGTTTTGACTTTTTCCTTGCAGCGAACGATGCACGTGTTGCCTTCATAAAGCATTTGGAGCATCTCTTTCCGGAGACTTCTTGGGATGATAAGTCTGGTGTCCTTTAGCAGCAAGTCGTGGCAAACCGTGATGCTGCCTCATTGTGCCCAGTACTGCTTGAGTAGCTGTGGTAATTTGTGTCTGTCTTGCCATCCTTGTCGGCAGGCTTCAAGTAATGATGAACACCCTCGATCGTTCCTTTCCTCTTAGCGTATACGGTCTAGAAGACTATTCCATGCTGACAGTCCTCGGATGAGGGCGTCGACGTGCGCCGATATTCTTCCTCTGAGAGCATCCCCTTTGATGGTACCGAATGCCTCTTGCTCGTGAATGTGTATCTGCCATGGTAATGGTTTTACCTGGGACGTGCGTGAGGGTGTAGGAAGGCCTCATAAGACGCATTTGAAACCTCTTATTTCTTGGGGGTAGGGAGTCGAGTGGGTCGCGGCGGTGCAACGGAATATAGGTTATGATCTGTCTCGAAGAAGAAAATGAGACCTGTCAGGAGCTTGTCGAAACGTTCTGCTGCCTATGTCAGAGCAAGGGCCTCCTTCTCTATCTGGGAGTACCGCTCTTACGTCTTCGTCATCCCTCGATGGCTGGTTTCGGTGCAGTATGGTGCCGAGGCCGTACGATGAAGTTTCAGAGACAATCGTCGGATATCTTGGGTTGTAGCGTGCAAGCACTTTTCCGAGCATAAGGCGTCCTTGATTTTGGCGAACGCCCGTTCTTGTTGGGGACCCCATAACCAGTAATCGTCTGTGCATAAAGGGCTGCGAAGGTGTGCTGGCATAGATGCGGCAACAGGAAGAAACTTTGCAAGGTGGTTTACCATGCCCAGAAGAAACCGAACTTCAGCTACGTTTTGCGGATGGGGAAGTTCTCTGATTGCCCGAACTTTTTCGGGGTCGGGACGTACTTCGTTGGCGTCGAAAATCATGCTAAAAAAGGATATTTTTTTCGACGGAGAAGCAGCATTTCTTTTGTTTTGTGTCACGCCCTTTTGTTGTAGCCTTTCGAGCACCTTGCGCAGGCAACTCTCGTGTTCAATTTTGTTCGCTTCATACACCAAGATGTCACCCATGTGAACGGACGCCTTCTAAGAATTCCAAAACTTCGTGAACTCCCTGTGGCTACCCTTCGGCGTGACTTCAGCCCCAAAAGTTTCCTTTGGAAGCTTTTGGGGCTGAAGTCACGCCGAAGGGTAGCCTCAGGTAGCAATACCTCCCATGCGAAGTTAAAGTGGTGAGCTCCTGACAAGCCTCCGAGAGGTGGATCTGGTAGAATCCAGAACTTGCGTCCAGCTTTGAAAACACGCAAGCTTCTTGGAAGCTGCCCATGAGCTCCTCTACAGTTGGAAGCTAGTGGCGCTCCCGTCGTACGAGCTTGTTTAGGTGGGTCAGGTCGACGCAGATTCTGACGGTACCTGAAGGCTTCTGCACCGGCACGATTGGGGCGCACCACTCTGTTGAGTCTTCAACCCTTCGGATCATTCCTTCTAGCTATAACTTGTCTAGCTCCTTCTTTACCGTTTCCTTCATTGGTACGGGAATCCAGCGGGGAGTGGACACGGCGTACGGAACGGCATCCAGTTCCAAGCGTATCGTGTGTTCTCCAGGCAGGGATCCTATATGCCAGGGGTGGCCAGGTTGACCCGTCCTAAGAGCCGCAAACAAAACCACGAAACTCCCAAGAGCCGAGGGGGGGGGGGGGGGGGGGGGCAAACTTTTGTCCTGAGCAATAAACGAAACTCGAACTACTTTCAACATATCTGAGTCAAAAGCAGTCCAACTGTACGTAAGGTAGCAGTAGCACAAGGCTACCAAACCGCAACCTCTCTTTCAATTTAAAACGCGTTTAATTAATTTTTTTGGGAAAGTGCTCCTGTGATTGGGAGGAAAGCGGGGGAGTGGGGGGGGGGGGGGGGGGACGAAAGCCGAGTTCACCAGAATATTAAACTGCAAGAATAAACAAAAGAACGCGTATCTCCCGGGAATCGAACTTCGCGTGGGAGGCAAGCGCGATAACCGTTCGTCCATGGCCGCGCTGCCTACTTGGCGCGCGACAATATTATTACCACTTCTTACCTGCTCAAGAGTTCACGTCTGTTCTTGGATTTTCACATTGAGCAGTCGCTCAAGGTATCCATCCTTGGATCTGCCCGTCTCGTCCTCACACTACTGATTTTGGAATGTTTGAACCTTCTTTGTAAAACGTTTGTCAACTCGACAAATTATGTTAAATGTACCCCGGTAGAGGTTGATCGTTACACCAGAAAGAGATGCATCCCTAAAACTTGCGTGGATAATGGCGATTCCTTATTTTTTAACTCATTTTCAATGTCATGCTAAGAGTATCTTTTTTTTTTTTTTTAGTGTACCGAATTCTCAAAATCGACTGTCGATAACTTTGGAAAGACTTCGGGTCGTGTACTTTTTGGGTGAAGTTGAGACGTTCCTCTCGCTTTTCGTATCGTTTCGTCTTGCAGCAAAGACTACACGCGTTTGCGCTTCCGTCTTGTAAGCTTTGCCGCTGCGCGAGCACTGGATCAACGGTGGCGCTTCAACCGCCTCATATCCGAGCTCGGTGCTATACTCTAAACCAAAAACAAAAAATCTGTTCTTAAAATACCTCTTAAGGGTTCTTCGGCTTGATCATAATTTGCACCCTAAAAAAAGTTCTTTTAAGCACCCCTTCGAAGGAATCTGCCTGAAATAGCTGGGAGGAGTTCTTTTAAGCTCCTTTTACGATGCAAAAGACTTCGTCGCCCAGTTGCATTTCGAGGGGGGGGGGGGGGGGGGGGGGGGGACCGTGGTCGATGCGAAACTGCTCTCCGCGATACTGAAAGAGTTCATGCAGCGTGAGAAAACCTTTCAAGCACGGATTTTTTTTTTCCTTATAGAGTACGGCGCTTGGAACGCTCCCCCGACAGGTGTGTTTAGCGTCCTATTCCGCCCATACATCAGAAGCCGTTCCGAAGTGGCAAAAAGTGACGTCACAGAAGCCGGAGTGTCATGCTGTTGCCTGACGCGATCCTGGCGGTCGGTGCTAGAAGTCCCGGTGAAAAGTACGAGCGAACGCGAGTGTCACTGTCGTCGCGGCGTGCCAGCTACTGACTGATGAATCTTCCGTGGACCGTCAAGCTGAAGAGGCCTCTGCCACATGCACCACCGCAGCGGGGTAAAGGTGGGTGAGGAGGAGAAGCAAATTCCGCGCGCCTACATCCTGGGTCCCGAGTGAAAGATCGCGCGAAAGAGAGCGACAGAACACGAGAGAAAGAAACCAATGTTGCCTGCTGAAGGACGACAGTCGCAATGGTAATCGCGAAGACTGAAAACTCTCAGCAATATAAACAGTGATCATTTAACATTACAAACGAAAATCTTAGCTATTCTAACGCCTATAAAAAGCAGTATACTCATTACGCTGCATTAACTTCCCTTCTGTCGAAATCTCGGAAATCTGGTGGTTGCGCGGTTTCGTATTCCTGGGGCGCGGCCACCCGCGAAGCCAGCGAAGCCGGTTGTCTGGTTTAGTTTAGTGTTGACGGGAGGCCGTACATCTGCGCGCTATGCAAAACGAAAGCTTCGAAAGGAACGCGAATATCTTTCCACCGGTAAGTTCGTGGATTGTTGAAGTTCATGAAACTGCTGTGATGATATGATTATATTCGTGAACTCGAATGCAGTTGGTAACCATGTGTGGGACCCCGAAGGTCTACCTGCATGCTCCGCCGCTTGCGGCGGCCAGAGTGCATGGGAAAATGGCGGACCTTTTTCTCTAGAGTTAGTATGTATGATATCTATGCACCGCCGCTGCTGGGACACCGCCAAGATCGCGCACGGCAACAGCATGACACTTCTATGACGACGTTAGGCGAAAATCGAGGGAGCACTTTTTTGGACGGGGTCAACCATAGCCTCCTATATACTAACAAAGCCTGGCAGGTCGCCGCGAGAAGCGGTTGTCGAAATGGAACAGGTGGAGCGGCAGAAAACATATGACAGGAGAGCCACGTGACTGGCGCCCCGCTGCGGCGAGACGCCGAAACACACTTCTCCCGAGCGAACAAGTGTGTTTCGGCTCCTCGCCGCTGCAAAAGCTGCGCGCTGACGTCCAGGTTCCCCAAGGAATGGCTGTTTGATGCTCTGTGCTACCAGATCCTCGCGCTCCCAATCTGCTACTCGGCACTCTAGGGTTCCGTCGTCGAACCTCCAGGCTTTGTTAGTATAGAGGAGGCTAGTCAACACACAAGTCGAAGACGCGTTCCAGGCACCATAGTGGTTCCTCGGCTATAGTAATTGACTAGATGAGAACGGCGGGGCGTCTCTTTAGAATGCTCCGCCTTCAGCACTCGTCATTGCCCTCCACGGTGCTTTGGCTGCCCGTGCTCGCTGTCGAGACGCCGAAGCGCTATCGAATGAAAGATGCTCGCGCTGGAGATGGGACAACTAAAAGACCTTCCTGCCGTTATAGTCCTGTCGGTGCCTATGAAGGAGCAATGTACCGTCCCATAACCAAAGACCCTGCGGGAACCTTTCTTTTCGAACTCTTTGCGGGGTTTAGTTAGCTCCCATCCCACGCCGCCGAATTATCAGCCGAAAGAAAAAAGTTCGCGTTCGGTGCTCACCAATACCGACGAGGCGACATGACCGCGCGGCTTGGCGCTACTCCCGAGTTTCAAGCGGGGGTCCAGAACAAAAATTTTAAGCTTGCCTCGATCATTCTGATAACCCCGGGGAGCACAGAATGTTTCACGCTTGAATTATCCGTGCATTATGATTCGCTTAAGGAATGCTTTGGGTGGTTTCCGATGCGGTACACGCACGACGTACTCACTTGCTTCCTGGGTTTATATAAATTATTGAGACCAGTTTCAATTTATTCGGGACCGCTGGCGTCATGAAATTACTGGGAGACAACGTTATTAGATTACCTCAGCTGTGGAACTTCCGCGGAGGGGGGCACCTCCCCCTCCCTCCCCTCCTCCCTTACTCTCTTCAGCCCGCGTTACGTCGTTTGAATCGCCATCTAGATTTTTGTTTAAAAAGTGTGTGTTCCATAGAGTGCGGTGAAACACCACCTTTATAGGCTGTGCTTCGAAACGTACATAACAGTCACCCAAAGCCGTATATAGAAAGAGTTTGGTCAACGGGAGGGGTGGGCAGAGCTAGGGCGTGCACCAGACGCAAAAAGAGGGCTTGGCAAGCTCTCTTGGCCAACCAGAAGTCGAAAAATATCCCCTAGCGGTGGTAGCTAGAAACAGTTTTAATAAGCGCGTAAGAGTTAAAGGAAGTAACTTTTCGTGGTTGAAAATATGGTGCACGTAATGTTTCGATTATGATCATGCAAAAATATGCAATAATCGAATATGCCGCTCGAACTCCGTTCTGCTCAAACGGAGTCTGACCCCTCGGACGGCAGTGTCTTGGCCCTCAGCGCCTGGTGTATGGATTACGTCGATCGTTTTGCTACATTTTTATTTTGCACGACCGTGATTGAAAAATCACTCCCACCATATTTTCAGTCCCCGAGAGGTACTCCAACGCACTTTTTTTTAATTTTGTCTCCCGCGACCACCGCCAGGGTATTTATTATTCGCGGCTTCTGGCTGGCCACATCCAAATTTGTGAAGACGACCTGGAACACGGCCAGCCCTCTTTCGGCCAATGGCGCCTCCTCATTTGCCTCCTATACTTCCCAATGTACTACGGTCAAACTCTCTCTATAAACCGCTCTGCAGTTACCTAGCAGCCGTCCTTCAAACACTGTGGCGCGTCGAACGATGGGAGGAGAGCCGCAGGGGGGGTGGGGGGTACTATTGTTCGTTCTGTAGCCGAGCTAGTCTAGTAACGCTGCTTAAAGAGCTACACTTCGTTATTCGGAATCCAGCTGCTCGCGACGACACTCGCCTCTACTTTTGTAGGCACTCTCGAGTCACACCTAGTCGTGTTGCTCGTGCTTCAGCTCGCCTCCTACTATGTCACCGAGCAAAGGCTTCGGGTTGCAGATGGCACGGTCTGAAGTCTAATTCTCACTGCGCCGCTCGGTTCAATCTCTCTAACAATGGTTACAGTCGACTAATTATGACTAATTTTACTTTTACATGCTTTGTACGCGTATGCACATCCCTCTATGGTATATATGTTCTTTATGTTGTCCCGACCCGCTCGCAACCGATTTTCGTTACACTAGAGCTTATTGCTTTTGCTAAAGAAGACCTATGCTGGGCACACATTGAACGCGAGTGTGACGTCAGCCTTCGGTTGGGACTCGTGTTCTCACTGATTGGACGCCAGCCCCAGCCCAACGCTGACGCGGCTCTCGTGCCAAACCTCCGTCTCGTGTCGGCTTTCCTTAGGTGACGCCGAAAGTTCAGCACTACAACTTTGTTATCGAGGAGTATGTGGTGCCTGGAACGCGTCTCCGACTCATCTCTTTACCGTGTTCAAGAAAGTGGTCCCTCAATATCCGCCTTGTGACGTCACAAAAGTGTCACGCTGTTGCTGACTGTGATCCTAATGGTGTCATGGCAGCAGCGGTGGATGTGGCTGACGCCTGTTCTGCTGCAGGTCGCTCTTTAGTTTGAAAGACCACGAAAGCTTCGACAGCCAGGAGTTGGGACACAGCGACGACAGCGACACCCACGTTCATTTGTCGTAATTTTCGCCGGGACGTCTACACCCAACCACCAGGATCGCGACATCCGACAGCGTGATACTCCGGCATTCGTGACGTCATTTATTGCCACTGCGGGACCGCTTCTGATGTAAAGGGGGGGGGGGGGGGAGGGGGGGATGGGACGCTAAACACACCAATCGGAAATGCGGTCCCGCCACCACTTGGTTTCGCTTTAAGTCCAGGCACAGCCGACGCTACGAGCTATTGGGACCGATCAGACAGCGTCAAAAGAGCACCCACGTGATGTTTGTCATGTACCTGTACGTGTCCTATCATCGCCGAACCAAACACAAACAGAGAAGGTCAAGTGACTTGAGCGTTTGACTCCGCTTGATTGATCCTAGAAGCTCGCAGCGTCGTCTGCCTCTAAACTTAATATGACAATGAAATAAAGAAAGAAAACGTTAAAAAAAACAACAACAACAAAGGACACGCCTTAAAAAAAAAATTGTTTCTCAGAATTTTTTTTTTTTTTTTTTTTTTTTTTTGCGCGATAGTTACGTTGTTAGGCGCAATTTAGATGGAGATTCTACGCTTAGAGGAACCTAAAAAAAGAAGACACGGAGCTCACAAGCTCGTACTGGATTGCACTCTTTAGCATTAATGGTGGGTCAATATTAATAGTGAGTTTTGTTCGCCATTTGATTTATTATAAAAAAATACAGCGTACCCATAGAGTGTAATAAGCCAGGACAAAAAGTTTACGTTTACATTGAGCAACTTTATTTGATATATTTAAGATACAATCTACAAATATGCAAGATAGGGGTATAATATAACTCGGTGAATGATTGAGCCTTGAACTTATAATAAATAAATTTTGTTATTACAAACAGATTATAGTTTCGACATAGTAACGTTCCGTCGTTACAAGCAAAAACTCAGCAACAAAAAACACTTCCAACTGTTGTTGTTTTATCTTTTACAGGCGCTGCGAGGACTATTGGAAGTCAATGACGAGATCGTGGAAGTGAACGGCACGGATGTTCAACACGCTGACATCATGACCGTCAATTCCCTCATGACGAATCAAAATACTCTGCTACTCACTGTGCTACCTTACATCTGCCGCAAGGACATTTGACTATGTTTTGAGACAAAACGCCGACACTTGGCAAAGACGAAGGACAACGCGACAACACAAAGTGAGACTACGTGTTTATTGCTTGTCCTTCGCATTTCCCCAGTCTCGGTGTTTTGTATTAAAATAGTATGTTCTACCATCAGCAGCTAGTTTGCTTCCCAACTGCTTGTACATTTGATTGCTGGCGTCGAAGGGACCCGGAAATATTTGCATTTTCAAACCGCTGACAACTGTAATGTTCATCAACGCCTGACCTGTGATATATCACCCGTGTGAAGTCTCTTCACAACAATGTGTGTGTATACAAGGTGTTTGACTTGTTAATTTAAACAGATTTATGTATTTGTTATGTATTTATTACGCTCATGAACATTAAATCAGAAGAAAATCGTCAGGGAATGCTAACAAATTAAATTAAATGTGTTAATGTGCTTTTAATTATCGCTCCTAGGGCTCATTTTGCAAATGCAGTATTGACGGTAATTAGTATTGGGGAGGCAAGACCGCTGTGAAGAGTTATCAAGAAATTAATGATTTGTGGGATAATATTCTACCGAATTTCGCGTTTCTTCTCCCTGCCTAAAAATTGCGTGAAAAGAGAGCTCTACAAGCCCTGTCCACAATGACGTTTAGAAGAGTGACGTAACCTTTTCACTGACGTCGTCACCTCTGTTGCCGGTGAACCCACCAGGGACACGCTGCCGAGATAGTGACGAGATGATTGAATCTAACACGTCACTCTTGCCATCGTCATTGCAGGCCGGGCTTGAGGCGCTTTTTTTTCTTTGTTTTTCTTAGCGCACTATTTAAAATCGTCTTGGAAAACGTGGAAATTAATGGATTACTAGCTCAACTATAATTACATTTACTCAAATTTCTTCCAGTGGTCTGGACTCTAATAGTAATTTCGGTCAGTACTGCAATTAACACAGGAGCGCCGAAAAGTAATAATTAAAAAGTTAATTAACGAGTCTTTGTTATTTCTTCAAAATACCACGATTATTATTTTCTCATCTAATGCCCGCCGAGCCTGATAAAAATAACGACACATCTAAATCTGACCTTTTTTTAATATGTTGGAATGAATATCACACACCCCGCATGCTACTTCGTAACAGATTGCGTATTGATAATGTATGTTGTGCTTCAATTGTGTAGAATAGAAAGTCACTAAGCATTTTTTTTCAGAAATGCGTTGTTTGTTGTGTTAGCTTCGTTCTAAATACTCGTGATATTTCGTGCAACATGTGTCTCAACGTGTCTGAAGAGGTCGCGAAAATAATTGACGCTTCTATAGTCATATAGTCAGAGACAGGATGGGAAGTGCAGGGCGTCTCCTTCGAAGGCTTGGCCTCGAGCGCGCCCTCGGTGCCCTCCGGAGTGCTTTGTATGCGCGCTCGATCCTCACGAGACGCCGAAGTCTGGTAGACTCCGATGTCTCGTAGACACCGAAGTCTTTTAGATGCCAAAGTCTTGTAGACACCGAGGTTTGTAGGCGCCAAAGTCTTGTAGACGCCGAAGTCTTGTTGACGCCGAAGTCTTACAGACGCCGAAGTGAGGATAGGAAGCTCTACCGAAAGCCGTGGGAAAACTGAAACTCCTCTTTGTCGTTCTCATTCACTCTTTGACTATATCGGCTTAAGAAACGCTGGGCGTCGCGTGTCCTGAACATCTAATTAGTACTCCGCAACCGATCAGAATGCGGAATTAGCAGACAGTAATATAATGAGATGTACAACACGCACCAGACCCCGTGTCTATTTTTTTAGTCTGTCAGTGAGTACAGTACTTTCAGATGGAAACCTGACGTGTTATTAAAAACCAGCGAAATATTTTAGAAGCAGAGGCTCTTTGCGATACGTCAAATGTCATTCAAGAACTTAAAAAGAAAGTTGTGCCTACTTTTGTTTTTACTTTGTAAAGAAGGTTGCAATATTTATTTAGGAATATTACCGAGTCACCCGTGTTGCTCGCGTATTTTTGTGCGGCCTGATACGAGCATACGATATATTTTTTCAGTCATTCGCTAAGGTACGTTTTATTAAGCGCGTATGAACGCTATTGTTCATAACGTATGCATGTCTGGACAGCGAACGAACGGAACTGAAATGTCGCGAAGCCTTCTAAGATTACAATCGTTCCGGTATCTAACGACCCTTTTTTTTTAATGTCACAGGGTGCTTTAGAGAGTATCAGCAGTAACAGAACATACTTATTCAGATGGGTTAGACGGGAGACTTCGTATAGATGCGTATCAAACGTAACTTTCGTGTTTGGCAGCGGCACGCTCGTAATTATGAATGAATATTTCTATATTGTTATGCTACCTAGATCCGGATGCTCAGTGATGTTATGCGTGGAAGATCTGATTTTTTATTTAGTGTGCTGAGTGCATTAAATAATGACCCCTGATCAATATCTGTCGTGACGATTTTTTAACTTTGCGCGCCACATGCAAAAAAATATGAAATAACAAATTAAGCTGGTACTATACTTTGTTTCAGCTTCGGTCTGAGCGCGGCCGATATTATGAGCCGAAGGGCCAATCAAACACAGCAAAAAGCGCAGCGTCATGGCGTGCTCTCTGTCCTTGATAAGACTAGCCGGCGGAGGAGCACGCACAGAGAGACGGCGAATACCGGCTGGTCCTATCAACTGCAGAGAGCACGCCAGGACGTTGTGCCTCTTTCGCTGTTTGATTGGCCCTTCGGCTCATAACATTGGCCGCGCTCGGACCGAAGCTGAAACGAAGTATAAATGTCAAAATGTAAACTTCGATAAGATAAACTGATAAAACAGCTGGGAGACATTGTCGAATACTTAAAAAATGATGAAAAACGACCTTGCACCTGTTTGAGTATGACAACTAAGATTTGTGTGTAGGGCAGGTATAATATTGTGCTCTATAATTCCCCCATAACGGTCAAAGTGATGTCCGGGTCAACCTGCCGAATCGGCTGCCAAAATAAAAATGCGAAAACATTTCACACATACACCAGAATAACCTACACTCCGGACATTTTTGACGTTAAATGCTGAGGATATGGGCTGGGTTCTCAAGAAAACATTTTCGATACAGAAAACCCATATTTTAGGATTATTGGCACATGCTATAAAAGCAATAATGTATCGGCGCGCGGGCCTATCGGCGTGCCGGTCTATCGGAATATTTATTTCTTGGTGCATAGATCTATATGGGACAATACTCTAGGGGATTCGACATATTGGTCCGTCTGTATATGAGTCTATGTATTCCTATTTCCACGAAGTACGATTGGTTCACCGGGAATTTTTTGTTGTCAAAATAATTGCATTTGTTCCAACGTTTATGAATGTTCGGCTTTATGCGCACCAAACCGGTTCCACAATGGTACAAGAAAAAAAAAAAGTCGTGTTCAATGGAGAAAATGTTTGAGAAATATATATTTTATTATTCGGATACAAGTATTCAGTATGTTTAAAGCTTGAGAAATGCAATGTGGCCTATTGTATCATAATCGTTTTATACGTAAAAAAAAAAAAAAAAAAAAAAAAAAAAACAGAGAACACGAAGTGCCATGTGAGGAGGTGTGTGGCAGGTGCAGTGCGCTGAGGGATCGGTCGGCGACAAAGCTGGAAGCAGAAGGACGATTTTTATTGGGACACTCTGGTTCCAAGTGGTCCTTCCTCCTGAAGCACTAAGCTGCCAACCTGTCAGACGCAAGCTCAGAAGGTGACCAGCCACAGTGAACGCCATCGCTTCCATGATACAACCACTTGACCTTCTGGTGGATCGATTGCCCGGCGCTGCTTCAGCAACCGTCATTTGCAACTTCCTCCAGTGCCACAGCTTCTCGCAAGCCTACTAGCACGATGACAATCAACTCTACGGCCGGGACTTTGTAACCTTCGAGCTCCGGCAACACACTTAAATAATTACCGATGTGTGAAGTGTCCGTTATTTATTAGACTCATCTGTGTATAGTCATTTGTATCTTCAGCATTTCGTTTACTTTTTTTTTCATTGTACAGTAAATGGTTTCCCAGAGTCTCGGAGTATCTCCTGTCATTTGCCCTATCATAATCACGAAGAGTATCCCAAATGGAATGAGGAAAACAGTGAATTAGCCAAGTAAAATTACAGAGATCGTAATGCAAGACTAAAACCAGAAATTACATTATGACATTACTCTATACACAAATGCAATATGCTTACTTCATTCGGGGTAATGCACACAGTGAATGTCTAATATATACAAGGAGAGCTAAAGGACTCAGTTCTTTTCAGGTAAGTATAAAAAATCGCCTTCTCACGCTCTGACGCTGTAATTTAGCTCAAACGTGCAACTGGGTGGTGCATTTGTTTTTTGAAAATATAAAAAAAGCAAGCTTGCAACCGTAGACTTCACAACTAACACATAATTTCTATATAGCGCGCGGATTAACCTTCGTGTGCCAAAGTAAAAAAAAAAAGTTAAAAACATTTTAGGAATTTGAGAAAAAAGAAACGACGGAGAAGAAATCAAGTCTGACTTTGCACTCGTTCACACTTTTGACCAATAAATTGCTCGAATGTCCCACAAAAACTCTTTTTAATTTTTAGCTTAAAAAACTTAACTGCCTACCGATTGAACCAAAGCAAATCGTTGTTTTTTTTGTTTTTTTTTTTGCTGTAAATTTTGTTTGAGGAAATATTGCTCTTCCATAATTTCACAAAACAAATGCACTGCCCAGTCAAATCTTTTTTCTAAACACAGTATCTGAGCATCCGAAAAAGTTTTGTGATTTATTTAAAGTGGGTTCGATCGATTTCTCAATGGCTCTAAAAGTAATTGATAGCTAATAGTGAAAAGACGGTGAGAGTGCAGGCGAGCTGGTGGTAGCTAATCATGTCGTATTACACCTGAGACTGCGGTGGAAGAAATCGGAAGAACTTTCAGTAGAAGGAACAGACACAGAGAACGTCTCAATTGAGACGTTCTCTGTGTCTGTTCCTTCTACTGAAAGTTCTTCCGATTTCTTCCACCGCAGTCTCAGGTGTAATACGACATGATAGCTAATAATTCGATTACTGGTTATGCGTAAAGGCACAAACCTGCAAGTTGGCGCTTCACCAAAGCCAATACAAAGAGCTACATGATTTTTGGAACAAGCGCAGACATCAACAAAGTGATACGGCTGTGTATTCCTCACCGATATACAGCATGCACACCAACGCTTGAACCACACTTGGGGCGGTCCGCAAAAATCAGCTTCTCAACGTATCGCCCTAACATTTGCTAGAGGGGTGCAGGCAGGTGGTGCGCACATAAAGTTGAGAGAAGAAGACGGTGACAACACTGATGCTGATAACCCTTTTTGCGTTTCTGAATTTCCCTTACGTAGCCGATAAATTGCGTGTTTAAACAGTATTTTCGAATATTACCAAGTAACAGAAAGACACAGAGTCTTCGTACTCAAAGGACTTCCTGAAGGGAAGCGAGGACATCAACAAATATGACCTCGGACATCGAGTGATCGAATGCACCCATGTCCATCGACACGGATAAAGCTCAGGCAAGCACATAAACGATCATCAAATACGGCTTTGTGCTTCCGCCCATAGACTGCACCGCTGAAACAATGAACAGTTTGTCATAGACAATCGTCTCTACTAACGACGAGTTGCACTCCGACGACGGTGACTACGAGGTCGTTCATGGCAAGAAAAGACGAAAGACAAGCCGGATCTCAGCATCACATTCTAAAGAAAAAACCAACCTACAAGTCGGATACACCGTACTATACATGCCAACTGACACCAGCAAAGTTGGATCGCTCAGCAAATTTAAACTCAGTGACTACCTGAACAACGTCGCACCAGTTCGCGTCAACAAAGCTCGTAATATCGTTGTAGTTGACGTTAAAAAGCTTGCAATCAAAGCCGAACTCCTGAAGCTAACCAAGCTATGCGCACTGCCGGTGCGGGCCTTTCTACCTAGCGACCGCGCAAATTCCTATGGCGTCCTTAGAAAGATGTACCCTGATTGCACAGAATCCGACATAGAAACGTGACGACAGTCGACCGCCTGCATAACAGAAGTGAAGCGCCCAAGACATCACCCGTTGTGCGAGTATGGTTCGCAACAAAATAGCTCCTCAACATGTCAATGTTGGTCCTGTACGAACGGAAGTAATTCCTTGCCGAGCACGCCCCTTGCAGTGTTACAGGTGCTAAAATTTTGGCCACATCGCAGATGCTTGCGCAGAAGAAACCCAGTTATGTTCTCGGTGTGGACAGTGCCACAACGACAAGTGCAAAGCCAAGCCCTGCTGCGTCGATTGTCACGGAAATCACGCCTCCAACGCACCTGAGTGCCCAGTGAGGGCAAGGGAGGCAGAAGTAGTGAGGCAAGTTAGAGCACAAAACTACATTTTGTGAGGCAAAAAGTGCTGTGCATGAAAAAACGCAAGCAAACAAAACAATGGCTTCAAACAACATGCCAGAACCTAGCGCCTTCACAAACGATACTCCCTCTCTGACTGCTGAAGACTTCCCTCTTCTCAAAGGCGTAAAGCGCACATCTGCAAATCTGGTCATCGCTGAATCTACCGCAACAACTGCACTCACAGTTTCTAGGAAACCTTCTTTTTGGGACAAACCACACATCAAAAAGATCACTTCACATAAGGCCTCCAACGTGAACCTGACAGAACCCAACCAAGAAAGTGGAACAAAGACTGACTCGTGTTTGAAGTCATAATCCCACTTATGTTCACCGCTCTTCGCAAGATACTGGCCACAACGTTAAAGACACCAGCACCTCATCAAGTGCTAAAAGCCGTCCTCTCATTAGAGCCCATTATTACAATGCTATGCTAGAGCTTTTTCAAAAAGGTCTTACTTGTCAGTACAAATATTTTCTTCACAGTAGCTCGAAAACTAAATGGCATCAAACAAATGAACCAGATAAAATTGAAACTCAGCCTGTTGCATTGCTGTGGGACAAAAGCTGTTTATCAACAGTCCTTTAGCCACTTTTATGATATACGCTTCGTAAAACGCACTCATCAAATCATTTAAAGTACAAACACCTAGCTCATACACCAGTATGAATCACACATTTCAAAGCTGCAGGACAGCAATCTTTCACCATTCGCCTACCCACACCAACTCATCCACGATGGGAGACGTGAATAGGAGGACCACCAAGCGCCTTCAACCGCTCTCCTGTTCAGTTCTTCAATGGGACTGTAACGGATTGAAAACGCGACTCCATGAGCTCCGCAACCACCTCGGGGTCAACTTTTACAATGCAGTAGTATACCCCAGGAACCCAGAGTGATAGCCGGCGACATACGCATTCCGGGTCATGTAGTGTACGCCAGCAAACCGCATGTGGCAAGAGAGTTTCCGCGTGCAGCACTACTAGTGCGTCGAGAGGTGCCACAAAGTGAAGTGGACATCAATGGTTTATGCACTGAAAGTGCAGAGTGTGTGGCAGCGACGGTGGAACGAAGAGGACGCCCACTCACCATCGTCTTGGCATACGTGGCCCCGAACGCACCCTGGGACACCCACGCACTTGCGGACATTCGAGTGCGAGCCAGGGGGACCTTATAATAACCGGAGACTTCTATGCGCACTCCAAGTCATAAGCAAGACTCCTCACGGGGACGGGAGCTAAAGGCAACGGTCGAAGCACTTGACCTGAGAAACATCACAACTGGGTGTGAAACGTTTATCAGCCCTGCAGTGACGGGAAGCGTGATTGATTTTACTTTACAACTTGGTCCCTGAGGCTCAGTACAACCCCTCAAGCGGACAGCTGGGGAGTGATCACCTTGCAATTGTCATTGCAAAGCCGCCGAAATCCCCCTTAGGACTTGCCAGATCGACTGGGACTGCTACAGGACACTGCTTGGAGGGGCACTAGAGGGGGGATTTCCCTTCAATTGAGAAACATTGTCGCGCGTGAAGTCAGAGTACCATTAACGCACCCTAACCCCGACCTCGAATGGATTAAACTCCGAGCGAAGAAACGACAAGCATAGCGAAAGTCGTGGGTCACCGGAAAAGCGGAGGATATCCTGGCCTATCGGCGATTGGATGCCAGATTTAAGAAACACGGAAAGGAACTGGCGCGTCGACAATGGCGTCTAAAGTGTACTACTCTAGACAGACCATCAGGAGGAAGCCGGGCTTGAAGGATGTCGAGAACACTGGCGGGCCGCCCGATTCCCTATAACCCAGTACTTGGAATGACCGTTGCCATGAACCTCCGACCGACAGATATGGTGGAACTCGTCGCGGATACTTTCACTGAAGTTCCGTTGGTACCGACAGTGGAGCCGCCCGCCGAGAATTGGGACAAGTACCGTCATCCCACGGTACCTCTGATGCAACAACCGGACACCGACTTTACTCTACACGAGCTACAGTACGTCCTTGATGCCCTTTCCAGACACCGCTCGGCACCAGGACTGGATGGAGTCATCGACTAGGCCCTCAGAAACGTCAACGAGTCGGCACTCCCGGCGATGCTAGCTCTCATTAACCATCTCCGGAGGACGGCTGAGCTGCCAGACGACTGGAGCGTAGCAGTCATAATACCACTGCTGAAGCCCGGCAAGTTCCACGACCAACAAAGCTCATACAGGCCTATCTCCTTGACCCCATGCATCGGCAAAGTGATGGAGCGCATGTTGCTACGCCGTCTTGTTTAACCCCTAGAAGGGGCAAGGGCTTTACTCGACTGTTTTTTCCGGATTCCGGCACCATCGGAGCACGGTAGATGCAGTGGGAGATATCGTCAGCTCATTGGAAGAAGCAAAAGCGCAGGGTTGGTCTGCGGTGGCCGTCTTTCTGGACGTCCGCAAAGCTTTTGATGCCCTCCCCCACAAGACCATCATTTCAGTCCTACGCCGTATCGGGGTGAACGGGCGTACACTGAAATACATTTGCGCGTTTCTTAGTGAAAGTACTATATGTGTAAAGGCCGGCAGCGCGGTGAGCAACTGCCGGAAAATCATCCGAGGAGTTCCCCAAGGAAGCGTTGTTAGCCCGCTATTCTTTGCTTTGGCCGTTGCGTCGCTCCCAGCGGCGCCAAGAATTGGAGAACCGGCGTGCCCTATCAGCATGGCCGTTTATGCAGACGACGTGGCACTCTGGTCCATTGCCCCCAGCTACAGAAGGCACCATATGGTATGCGCTCTCCAGCGAGCCCTGACAAATACAGTGCATCGTCTCCACCAACTGTGCTTGGCAATATCAGCGGAAAGAACGATTGCGCTCTGCTATTCTCCAAAGAGGCCAAGCCAAGTTTATGCCCACACTACACACTGGGGACACTCCAGTGAAACTGGCAAAAACGGCCACATATCTTGGCGTCACGTTGGGCTGGAGGCTATCCTGGGGCCCAGCAATGAAGGAAGTGCTCCAAAAGATGCGGACCCATTCAAACATCCTTCGGATGCTCGGCGGAACTACCTGTGGAACCTCATCTCACATGATGCTGCAACTGCATAGGGAGCTCATCCTGGCCCGCCCATAGTACGCCCTACCGTTCGCCACGCTCAGTGCCAACCAGATAAAAAATCTTGAACAAGCGCAACGCGTGGCACTTAGGATTTGCGTCGGGGTTCCCCGCACGGCCTCCCGTCTCGACACACGCTCACAGGATCCACGATTAACTCTGTAGGAAACCTCATGCAAGAACGGGCGCTGGGCCATCTGACTCGAATGAGCAGGCTTGTACGTAATCCGTTACAAATAACGATATTACTTGTAATCCCTTACACTTACCAGTAATTTAGTAACGGAATAATTACATATTTTCTAAAGTAATTTTAATGTAATTCCCACACATTTTTTAAGTAACGAATTCCTTGTAATCCGTTACTTTTTTTTTAAGGCCAACCCCCCCCCCCCTTCTTTCTAGAGGAAGGGTTGTTTTTATTTTGGTAAAGTCGAGTGGCAGTTACACTGTCACGCGCAAAGGGAGGCTGACACCCTTCTGTTCCGCAAACCTTCTTTGTTTGCAACACCAAGCCCCTAAATCTATTTTTTTAGAACAACATGCAAAAAAAAAAACTAAATAAACTACTTTACAAAAAAAGAAAAAGGGGGGGGGGGGGGGGCGGCAAGTATCCGCTTTTTTTTTAGTCCTTTTTTTTCTTTTTGTGATCGAAGATGGAGAGAGGAGGACGCGAAGTGATTGTGCACCTCTTCGAGAAGCTCCAGACGGTAAGTGCAAAGACATGAATTAACAATGTCCTTCTCGTTTATAATGAGTACGACCATTTTCATAATGTCACAACACCAGACAACGCTTTGTATGTATACCCCAAAAGTCCACTAAAAGAGATGTGATAATATGTGAAGGTGCTATTGCCAAAAGCATCCTCGTTCATTGCTGCACACTTATCATCTTCTCAAAAACAGGATGTATCTTTTTCTAATTATAATGCAATTAAATGCAAAGGGGCAAGCGAGCTCGACAATAATGATGAAAATGATGAAAATGATCCCTGGAGAAGGGGAACAAGAGGGACAAGGGACAAACATAAATCTCCAAACACAGCTAGGTGACTGGTGAGCGACCGAAAAAATCCGCCTGGTCCGGGTATCGAACCCGGGACCTCTCCATTACAAGTGGAGCGCTCTACCAACCGAGCTAACCAGGGGTTAGACGTCAGTAGAGCGAACGGGTTTTAACAGCTGCCACCAGTCTAACACCAACAAGGGTTAAGCTTGCAATTTAATGTTATAATTATAATGCAATTAAATGCAAAGGGGCAAGCGAGCTCCACAATAATGATGGTTTCTTTCACCTTATTTTTATAGTCCAACTTCTAGAGTTGGCCCACTTTATTTGTGAATTCCAGCAAAGTTATCTGCATCTCTGTCACCCTTTTTGTGAGTCAGCTTTTTGCGAGCACTTCGAAAACGGAAATAGTCTTCCTTTATTCTTCCTGTTTTTCTCCAAGCAGGACGCATCTTATCTGGAGCAGATATTTGTACAAATGAACATAGTAGTGGCTGACGTAGACTTGATATTATCGTGCTCCGTGCGTTTTTGAACAGCACCAGAAAAGGTACGCACGGCAAACGTGCGTTTACATTTCATTTTTCTTTAACCGACGTTATAATTAATTGTTGTTATGAGTGCCCTTTTTTATTACTTATATTTATTTACTGGAAACTTTTTTTTTATTCACCAAAGTCTCAAGTGAGGCTCGACCTGTTCAGAACCAAAGGAAGGAGAATATCGAGCCAAACCTTATTTACTATTTAATTATCGCCTTACTGTTACAACTATGTTTTGCTATTGTCTGGCAATATATGCCACTATGGGATGTATGATGACTTCTACAGCTTTGCAATTGCGAGAATGGAGAATTTTAGTCGATCGGTCCGATGACTCGATTAACAATACATGATACTCCGCCGCCGCCTGTGCGCAAATAGAACAGGGTGCAACAATAAGAACATGAATAACAATCTTCCCTTTGTTTCTTAATTGAAGACAATACTGTTGAAAGTAACGCCACGAAAGCAACGGATTACTTTTTGGGGTAACGGCCACTTACTTTCATGGAAGGGTAATTGTAATTGTAATAAATTACAATTTAGCCTCGAGTAATTGTAAATGTAATTCCTTACTATTTTCAGTAACGTGTACAAGTCTGCGAATGAGCAACTGCGACTTCACCATCACGCTCCTAATGAGGATCGCCGAGCGCACTAAATCAAGACTAGGAGCGTACTGTCGTGAGCAAAAGTCTGGATAACACGGGAGCGCCGACCGAATTGCATCGCCGCGCTCCCTGACGGCGCGGCGCCTGGTGCCGAGACCCGCGCAATGCGCACGCGCGTCCTTTCTTATCTGTTGGCCCACTCGTTCGCTCGCTTCTACACGATGCGCTCTTGAGCGATTAAATGGGCGCTAGGTGCCGCCCCGGCAACCAAGATTCCGAGAGCCTCGCTCACCGCTCGGGACGAGCTCGCGTGCTCCGCGGCACGCGCCGTTCGCGCATATCTTCCCCGCGACTCGGCGACGCGTTAAAAACTGTCGCTTCTCTTCATTCGTTATTTTTAAGCTTCCCCCTATATTTACCCCGGCTACAATGCAAACAGCTGCTGCTCAATTTATTATGCACGCGTTGTAAAGGGTCAAGAAGTCAAGAAAACAACGAGAAAAAAAAACAGGGTACGGGCCACAAATTCTCAGCATGGTTGTTCGCGAAGTGACCTTAAAATGTTCAGTTTGACATGAGCTGTGATGTCTTGTACCGGAAGTCATAAAATAAAGCCGCTATGCAACGATTTCCGGACAATGGCCAAATAATTATAGGAGTTGTTCTCCGACACTTCTAAAGTAAAGAACAGAAAAGCGATTTAATCTGTGTGCCCTAATTATAATTTTAAACAATGGCAAAGATTCAAGTTTCCGGCACCCCTCAACTCTCCGAAAGACGTGCTCTGTGACGTCGAGGTGAGGATGCACCGGTTTCGGAGCGCTCTCCTCAAGGATGTTTACTCTTTCTCTCTCTACTGCTCTTCGTGAAGCGTTGAGCTGCAGCGATCCCCGCGTCACTGTCACGGCGCGTTTCCCATGGCCACCGCGCACGGCTGCAGAGGGGAAATATTTCCATTTCTGCTTTGCGATTACACAACAGAATTGCAACATTTTGCAGGAAAGTGATGCTTTTTCGATTCTTTCTGACGCTATCAGCAATATAAAAACTACAAGCCACCCAAACTGAATCAGCGCCTCTTTTTCCTTTCGCTTTGTTTCTTGTTTTTTCTTGGGAGGGTGGTTGAAAAAGTTTCGTTCTTATTTGGCGTTTTCTTTTTGCTCGTCATTCACCACTTTACCGCGCGTGCATGATCACTCGGAAAGAAGCCCAAGGCTGCCTCGAGTACGCGAATACAAGTTCTACAATTCATTACGGCTGCATCAACAGAAGCGACAGTTTTTAACGCGTCGCCGAGTCGCCGGAACGCGCGCGAACGGCGCGTGCCACGGAGCACGCGAGCTCGTCCCGAGCGGTGAGCGAGGCTCTCGGAATCTTGGTTGCCGGGGCGGCACCTAGCGCCCATTTAATCGCTCAGGAGCGCAACGCGTTGAAGGGAGCGAACGAGTGGGCCAGCAGATAAGAAGGGACGCGCGTGCGCATTGCGCGGGTCTCGGCACCAGGCGCCGCGCCGCCAAGGAGCGCGGCGATGCAATTCGGTCGGCGCTCCCGTGTTATCCAGACTTTTGCTCACGACAGTACCTTTGCACCCTTGGTGACATAGCTGGCACACCAGGACCTCTCGTCCCACTCCCAGAGCTGCTCAAAGAGCCCCACCCTCTGCGGATTAGCCTTCATATCCCTGGATTGCGAACCTAGAAGAATGTAGCAGTAGCAAGGCAGCTCATGGAAGATCACTTAGTTACCCAGCACGATGGGTGGACCCGAGTGTACACCGACGGATCAGTGGAACCCTCTGGAGGCACAGCAACAGCAGCGGTTTTCTTTCAGGCAGCCGCTGTGGGTACCAGTGGGTGCCTGGCTCATCAGGAATCCTCCACAACGGCAGAGCTAGCAGCCACACGGCTCGCCCTCTCGAGAACTCGGACAGTCTGCACACAGGCCCTACGCTGGGTCATCCTGAGCGACTCAAGATCAGCCCTTGAGCTGCTATCTAGACTCGAACGGGTCACGCCCCTGGCCCATTCAATCACGCAGGATGCGGTCGAGCTTCAGCAAGAAGGCAACGACATTGCCTTCCAATGGCTTCCAAGCCACTGTGCCATTAGAGGGAATGAAGTCGTTGATTTTCTGGCGATTCGGGCTCACAAGGAACCCGAGTGCCCGTTCGCAACCGTTCCCCGCTTCTCAGACGCCAAGCTTCTTGTGAGAAGAGCCATCGCCCTACAGCACCCGGACCCGGTAGTGGTGGCGGGCAGGGGCGGATCCAGACCTCCATTTTAGGGGGGGGGGGGGGGGGGGCGGTTCCTCGGTGTAAAACGGCGGGGGGAGGGGGGAGTGTTTATATTTTTTGTGGAGTTATCGTTTTTACTAAACTCTGATAACATAATAGAGATCTTGAGAGCTTTTGTATCGGTTTACCTGTCGGGGATGAACTCTTTGAATTAAAACCTTTCGGGTGACCACGCTAGAGGTAAGTACCTCAAAAATTGTGGTGACACTATCCTTTCTGAAACTTGGGTTTCAGACCGACACTACGTGAGCAGTAGCAGTCGATTTAGGGCAGCTAAAAGATATTGCCTTGGCAGACATTGTGGTTGGAGCTAGTGCTCAACTGCTGCGGCAACGGGAAGAGCGGCTGAAATCAGCGGAGCGAGTACGTCGTAAACAAGCGACAAAAATGTCCCGGCGGCTTCGACGCTGCTCGCGGCGTCAAAACACGGTTGACACAGCGAGCGAAACGAACGCTGCCATGCAAGTTCGTCGGTTGTTCGCCGTATATTTGGAATGTCCAGAGCTCAGCACATGCGGCATTGCCAACCCAAACTCGTGTTTTCACGTGTTCTGGATGCAACTCAAGAGAACGAAAGCGAATAATTGTTGAATATTTTTGAAAGCATGTTGCAGTTCGGCAACTATAACTTTTGAACTTAGACAAGACCTTAAACCAGCAATGGATCCTTCCAAATTATATTCAATTGCACTTCGTCTGGATATTTTCTGTATCAAAGGAACCCTTACTTGTTTCTGGGTAGTTAGCTCATTCGTCAGCGTCGAGAGGACAGGTGCAGAGATATGATAGGGCAGAGAAGGTCGGCGAATCTCAACTGGGCTAAAGGCCGATCACGACTGGAGCATGGATGTTTGGGAGTCGGTGTTCACTCGAACGGGCACAGGCACTGTCTATTTAATTTATGTATAGCCGCATCTTTGAAAGGGCCTCGTTTTCCCCAAGACCGTTCGACACACACATATTCGCTCCTGCAAAGCCGCGTGAAAGCTCTGCCGTCAATCCGTAGAAGCCGCGTTTAACTGGAAAAGACGGCGCCAAGGGGAGACAAGGGGTAGCGGGCGCCTTTCCTAAAATACGTCGCGCTACCCTAAATTGAAACGGCATTGTATACAAATAAATGCCTGCGGCGTCAGCTTGAGGACCCCGTGTAAGCAGCCTCCAGCCTTTAGAGTGCTCTTACCGTTTATCTTTCTTTTATTAGCTTCCCGCCACGAGAAGTCGTACCGCAGGCAGTATGAAGCCCATTAGTGGAAACATCTCCCCCTTCTGGCGCTCGTCGGCTTCTTTCTGTATTCCGCGCTGCGGCGCTGATCCTCAGTGAGGGATGGAGGCGAGGGCGAAAGCGGGCTTATGTTTAAGCCAAGGTCGTGGGGAAGTCCGGAGCGTCTTAGGATAAGCTCAGACCCAGACTTCACTGTACCTAGAGCATTTGCTTCCTCTCTCAGTTGAGAAGAAAACCAATTGGTCTCCTGGTTGTACAAGCTGCACCCCCCCCCTCCCCCTATAACGCCTCCTCCCGGTACGTCCCCTCCGCACTTCCCTTGGCACTGAGCACACCGTGCCAATAAGATACCTTTAGTGAGCCCGTGGGCGACAGGATCTCAAAGCAAGCCAAAAAACACATGCCAAAAGACAAGCCCAGAACCACGGAGAAACCATCAAACGAAAAGTGATGAAAAGGCGGCCGCTAGAGAGGAAGAATAATCCGCTACCCTTGAGGAAGGCTGCTTGACGTCTGCGTTTAAGAGCTCTCAGGGCACACATTTTTCGCAGACAACCCCCAAAGAGAGAGAGGGAAACAGAGAGAGAGGGAAAGGGCACTAGATATGTTGAAGGTATTTTCCCCCCGTGCTCGACGTGCTGGCCTTGTTTGGAAGTGTGCCTGCAGCCGAGGACCCTGATATTTGGTGCGCCTCCCCTCTGTCTCTCCACTTCGAAACTCCTGGCGCCGCCCCTGTCGGAAAGACGTACCGTGACCTTGACGTGACCTGCGAGGAAATGGCCGACGCCAAACATCTCCTCCTGCACTGCACTGATCACGAAGACAAGCGCACCAACTTCCGTGATGCCTCTTTCCGCCTAGGGCTACCTAGTACTAACTTGGAGGAACTCCTGCGTCCAAGAGCGTCACGAGCTACTACAGGCAAGACACTCAAGAGTGTAGTCAGCTTCCTAAGGAGCACGGAACTCCTCCAGATCCTCTAAGACTTTCAAGAGATCTGGGTAGCTTGTGGCTCCTGGGGCTTCTGGAGATCTTACATCTAGAAGCTTTCAGGAGTTCCAGGAGTCGCGAATCTCTACCGAAAGCCGTAGGAAAGCTAACACTCTGAAAAGATCCGCTTTCCCCTCACCCCTCTCTACTCCTCAATCTCTTTTTTTCCCCTATTTTCCTTTCCCATCGACAGTGACATGTGCGCCCAAAGCGCAACTAACTACAACGTCGATTTACTAATAAACATCGCTTCAACAACATCATAAAGTTGAAATATCAAGGGATAAACTTACCTCGTTAAAAAAAAAAGAAAAAGAAAAAAAATCTTGTTTTGGAAACTGTGCGGCGCAATTTTACGGGCGACGCAGATGGTGTTCGTTGACTTGGAGACGCTGCCGAGAGATGGCGTATGAATCGAATCCGCAAGTGGCGCGCCGATTCCGGTTTTGATACCAGAGGATCTATACTTCGTTTCACCTTAAGTGCAGACGCAGCCGACGCTACGAGCTGATGGGACGAATCAGACTGCGCCAAAGGCACACCATCATTGTGTTCGTCATGTGTCTCTATGTGTTATATCATCGTTGAACCAACCATGAACAGAAAAGGCCCAATGACGCGTTTTTAACGCTGCTTGACTGGTCCAATTAGCTCGTAGCATCGGCTGCGTCTGGATTTAAACGCCCAAGGTTGGGGGAATGAGAGAAAAAAAAAAACATTTTTGCCCGAGGGATTGGAACCTTTCCGAAATTCAGCCTGCTCACTTCACTCGCTATCATCATCAGAGTGTTGAACATTTGTGAGAACATTATGGCTAGTGAGCATACATTCGTAGTACTTTGTACTGTAGCACTGCAAGCGGGCGTAGAAGAAAATGGTCTCGGAACAACCGGTCCCAAGTGCAAGGTAGAAAAAAAATGTTTGCAGTGAAAACAAAATACAGCAATGTGAATTTATTAAATGGAAATACAAGCTCCCCCAGGTAAATAGAGCAACAAAAAACTGGAGATTTTTTTTTCTATTAACGAATACACGCTAAGCCTTTTTGTGCGAAATCATCAATTGGCATATTGGGCAATCGTGGTGTTTATAAAGAATGCCAAAAAAAATGGTGTAATAAAAAAGAATGAAAAATTTACTTATATATCATCTTCAGTTAGTCAAAATAAACACGGCAGTAACCCAAAGATCACTTGTTTACATGCGATCGGAGTATAGAAATTGTAGATTTTTGTTTCTCTGTACCTATTTACATCGAAATTTGTTTAAAAAGCGTATTTGGTGTTCAATTGAGTCTTGCCGCCTTCAGGTTCTCACTGTTTATTTCATGTGCTTCATTGTGCTGTGCAACTGTTTCAGTGCATGCTTATCTATTGGATAAATATTTGAGACCTGCTAATCTGTTACGAATGAATGAGGTTTATAAAATGTAATTTCAATAAGAGTGGCGGGGACGAATAAGCGAGTGCGGTGACAGTGCCAGATATTTTTTTTATTTAATAATTTAAAGCTTTCTTTAGATAAAAGTTCTTACTCAAAAAGGAGTCTCTTAAAGTTCTAGGTTTGGAATATCTTCTGATAAAAGTCACCTCCCATCTCAGTTCTTATTTTTCGTCGGGAGTTGTCTACGGCTTGCATGTATTTATTCTCCACTTTCCCCTCCTTTAACATGACAGGCACTAGAAATAATACTCTATACAAAAGAGGCAGGCAGAAATGCTGTGTTCGACCGCACGAGCACGTTGATAATTGATGAGGGTTTCAATTCTTGAAATCCCTTTAGTGGACAGCGAGAGCTGTCGCTAGGAGCGGGGATCACCAAAGCAAATTGGTGGCCTGCGTAGAGCTATCAGACGCTAGCTGTTTTGAAGATAACGACAACTAGAGGCTTGCACTGGCCGATATTTAGGTCATAGAGCACTGCACGGGCCGGAATTTCAAAGCTTGGCCCGACCCGGCCCGGTAGAGACACGGCCCGGGCCCGGCCCGAGCCCGACAGAATATTTTATTTCTAGGCCCGGCCCGACCCGGCCCGGTAGAGACACGGCCCGGGCCCGGCCCGAGCCCGATAACATTTTCAAATATGAGCCCGAGCCCGGCCCGAGCCGGAAAACTGGGATCGAGTTTTTTATATCATAAATATGTCGACCAAGAACATGTTTGGTCGAGATTATGGGTGAAATATGCGCATCATTCGCGACAGTCTTTGAACTCATGGCACACCGACAGTCCTTGAGACAAAAGTGGGGAATTCTTTTTTTATGATTTTATTGAAGAGATATTGCACTTTTCGTTGTTCTATTCAATTCGTTTAAGAGAAATTTCCTTCCTACATATTTTTCGGGAGAAACAATCAATTGTCCATGGACTCTCTCTTCAGGCAAGTCCGTTTTGCTTGCATAATGTAGCCCGCCGCGCTAAAGTTCCGTACGCTGCTAGCACTTGTAAGAGGGATGCACAGGATGCGTTTGGATAGAATGGACAGTTTCGGGAATTCTTTCTCGTGCGCTCTCCAGAAGTCACAAAGCTCAGACACTCCTGAGCACGAGTAGTCTCTTGCCGTGTAGATACTCCTCCAATTCGTCGGTGGCTACCTTGTCCTCCTCCGCGTCATACCAGTCTTCAAACAAACCCTGGCACCTTCTTTTTTATGCGGGATCTCGAACGTCATCGCTTGTCTCATCTTCATCTTGGGTCATTGCTTCGGTGACACGGGCAAGTAGCTTTCTGACGTGCGCGTAAACTTCAAGGTGCTCGTCCTCGGGCAACGTGCGGAGTTGGCAGAACTGAGGCCGGAGAAATGTGGTGGTCTTGTGGAGGAGGAAAATTCTCAGCTTCGTGTCCAGGAAATGACGAGCACGGGACTTGATCTTCTCGATTTCCACTGCCTCTACAGCAGACTACGCCGCACCAGGTTTAAGATTTTCTTCAACGCAGAAGCGTAAAGGACAACCAGAGGAAGTGTTGGACGTATTTCCTCTTCGAGCGCGTCGGTAGCATCTTTGAAGGGTTGCAGGAGCACGATTAACTCGTTGAGTGTTGTCTTGTTCACGCTTTCCATCAATATATTGTTCCTTGACTCCAGTAGAGCTTCTATCTCCTCGAACTGAGAGCAGACGGACTTTAGCCATGGATACCTTTGAATTTAAATTTACGGCACACGACCCGGGCCGACGCGATTTAAAATTTACGGCACACGACTGACCAAGCACGGCCCGCGGCCCGGAAATTTTTTTTCAAGCCCGAGCCCGGCCCGGGCCCTACAAAATACGTGCTACCCGGCCCGAGCCCGGTTCGCGGGCCGGGCTGGGCCCGGGCTTTCGGGCCGGCCTAAGCCCGTGCAGTGCTCTAATTTAGGAGCCCGGCCCAGCCCGCGACGCCCATTTTTATAGGCCCGCTGAGGCCCGCTCAATTTTCAATATGTCAGCTTGCTTGCCACTGCTACACATGTTGACTGCGGAACTTACAATCAATGCAATAAGCATCCTTTTTCCTTTTTTGCTTCTATGATTAGCCAGACAAATATGCTGGCTTATAGTCGGTGACAGGTGAGGAACGAAGTGCAAGCTCCTCCCACCTCTCCTCCCCTCGGCAGAGTTAACGCTGGAATGGATTTGACCTCCTTTCCGGGGTTCGCTCTGTTGAAGTGGAAAGAGCTTCTACCTAAAAAGAAAAAAAAAAAGAAAAATCCGTTTAACATTAAATTTTTGTTTTTTGCGTTCCAACCTTGTATAGAAAATGACAGAAAAATGGAAATGGCAAACAACAGTGAACAAACTCATCTGCCCAAGTTGAAAAGGAAGGGAAAGTCACGAGGAATTCAAGCTTCGAACAAAAGACCGGTAAATTTATAAATTTCTCGCACCCGCTGTGTACAACCGAGAAAAGTATGTAAAAAATACCGAAGGCTTTTGCGGTGGTCTGCAAGAAAGTTTTTAGGGAAAGCACCCCTAAGGGGAACCTCCTCATCCACATTGTGGATGCACTCACTCGTTCTTGCAGATGGTGTGTTCCTTCGAGGGTGCGCATTGTGCAGGCGCGCATGTGTGTTTGTGTTGTTGGTGAAAAGTGACAGTACGCCGACGCGTCGCCGGCGACAAAAGTAAAGTACGAAAAAAAAAAAAGAAAACGGACGAAGAAACAAGCTTTTCCTCTCTCCCCTTTTTTCACACACTTCTGAAAATGAATGCCTCGCAGGGTTGGGCAGAAATACTCAAAAATGTATTTGGAAATACAAATACTGGGATACATTAAAATAGTAGCTAAAATACTGATACTGAAATATATCTGTAAAAATGTATCGCGATACGTATCGGAAATACATTTCAAATAGAGGCAAAAAGTATTTGGAAATACAAATACAGGAATACATTTTAGGAAGGGCAGAAATACAAATACAGAAATACTGATATTGCAATACATTCTTCGAATTTGCTTCAGATGCCAAATGAGGTGAAGCTTGAAGTTGGAAGTGGAAGTTTTTGATCCCGAGATTACTTTCCCGTAGGCATGGCACTATGCCTTGAAGGAAGTGGTTTCGAACGGCTAGGAGTCTTCAATGGAGTCAAAGGAAACGTTCCATCTAGGACTGGCCGCAATCCCTTCTCTGACATCTCGTCTGTCTGACGAGGGATGCGAAAAGACTTCGACCTCTAAAATCCGATGTCACCCTAAATCCCACCAAAACGTCACAACGCCCCTGACCAATAAGGATGTCCCTGTCAACATTGATCACATGACGTCACGGCGGAATGAACTCGTATTCTTTATCTGTTGGTGTGGTCTTAAACATGAAAATTTACCACGCTGTTGTATGAAAGGACGATGCGTACTTTTGTTGTAGGTTACCTCGTTGAAGATTGTGCAGGCAGTGTCATTTGGAATTTTTGAGAATAGTGGACCACCTGAAGCATCCTGAAACACATGTCTTATCGTCTGTTACGGCAGAAAAAATGATACGTTAGCATCCATGTTGCGAAGGCCCTTTCTGCCGACCCTCCGCCACCGACGCATGGATTGCAGTCCTCAAGTCTCACCTTGCATCATCCAAAGAGACCTCATGGATTGCGACCTTATACTGCCGGCACAGGTACGAGCTCTCCGAGAAACAGCGCGCTTGAGACGAGTCGAAACTGTACGGAGTCTGAGTCGGCACCGCGAGGCCACGTCTGGCCTCCTTCCTGGGTTTCGGATCGTCAGAGCAGCGGGTCACGTTCACGTCGGCTGATCACGTACCCTTGAGCCGTGCAGTATTACGGGCGCAGCCGCAGACGCATTCGAATATGTGTTAAACTTCACTGCGTGAGTGATCCTACTATTTCAAGCCAACCACCGCCCGGCTCGTGCTGCAACAGACTGTGACTCAGCTTTTCCCGCTGGGTGAACTGTGTACGCTAAGGCAAGAGAGGCGGTTAGCAGCGTGCTTTGGATCCCAGCAAACAATGACTCAAGAAATCCCTACCTAAGGACCTGAAACACAAGATGCTCCGACTCCACTTCTGGCACGCCACCTGGTTCGAGTCCCCGACTACGCAGCACTTCTCAGAAGAAAGAAGACGAAGCATATAAAAATAGTTCGGAAAATCGAAAGGAGCCTTTGTCAGCACACTAACAATGCCCCAGTACCACCTTGGCCCTGGTGCCCTCAGAAAAAAAAAAAAAAGCGTCTGGATTTTTTTTTTTTCAGAGGGGGGGGGGGGTGTATTTCTCAAGAAATGTAACGAAATACATTTCATCCTGATTGTATCGCGATACAAAGAAACATACCAAGTGTATTTCGATACAGGAATACAGATACTAGTGAAAAACATGTATCGCGATACTGCCCAACCCTGATGCCTCGCCGCTGGCACTGCGTGGAAGAGCATTCAGTGCGCACATTTAGCACCCTACAAACACACATATATATACACACGCACATGCTTTCAGCATTCGGTTCTCACCAAACTGTTGTCTCTCCCCCAAACCCCCGAACGAACTTCTAAAAGCATTGCAGCTGCTAAAAAATAATAATAATAACGGTTGCCCTGGGCCGCTGTGAACCGCCTTGGGCCGCTTAGAGACTTAAATGCAAAGCCCATGCCCGGCCGGAACGCTTCTTGAATGTGGGCGTGAAGCCAGAGCCCACAGGCTGGCCCGTACTCGTGCCGAACTCTACCGACAACGTAGAAAAAAGGCCGAGAAATTGCCTCCTAAGAAGGAGGGGGCCAGTTTCACTCTGCTAGCTTCATTAAATGAAATAAATCTTGTGTCACTGTGGAATACGTCCACACTGTATGTTCGAGTCGCGAACCGTTATGCACATAACGGTTCGCGACTCACGCATCATTTGGCAGCCGCGACGGCACCTGGCACGTCTTCCTAAGACAACGCTCTTTTGCAGATTGCTTGGACGGCATCTATCGAGATTATTCCGCTACCCTGCGATCATCGACTGCCTGGGTAGCAGCAGGTTTTGCAAGTCACCGGTGGACGAAAGTGCTGCTTCTCTTCCGCGGCTACACGGCAGTGCTGCTTCTCTTCCGCGGCTACACGGCATCCCGGCTTGGAAGTTTGCGTCGCCTGGATTGGCCTACTCTACAGTATCGCCCACCACCGTTGGCGCTATAAGAAGAAGAGTTCTTTCAACACGCATCATTTGGCAGCCGCGACGGCACCTGGCACGTCTTCCTAAGACAACGCTCTTTTGCAGATTGCTTGGACGGCATCTATCGAGATTATTCCGCTACCCTGCGATCATCGACTGCCTGGGTAGCAGCAGGTTTTGCAAGTCACCGGTGGACGAAAGTGCTGCTTCTCTTCCGCGGCTACACGGCAGTGCTGCTTCTCTTCCGCGGCTACACGGCATCCCGGCTTGGAAGTTTGCGTCGCCTGGATTGGCCTACTCTACAGTATCGCCCACCGCCGTTGGCGCTATAAGAAGAAGAGTTCTTTCAACACGCATCATTTGGCAGCCGCGACGGCACCTGGCACGTCTTCCTAAGACAACGCTCTTTTGCAGATTGCTTGGACGGCATCTATCGAGATTATTCCGCTACCCTGCGATCATCGACTGCCTGGGTAGCAGCAGGTTTTGCAAGTCACCGGTGGACGAAAGTGCTGCTTCTCTTCCGCGGCTACACGGCAGTGCTGCTTCTCTTCCGCGGCTACACGGCATCCCGGCTTGGAAGTTTGCGTCGCCTGGATTGGCTGGCTCTACAGTATCACCCACCGCCGTTGGCGCTATAAGAAGAAGAGTTCTTTCAACACGCATCATTTGGCAGCCGCGACGGCACCTGGCACGTCTTCCTAAGACAACGCTCTTTTGCAGATTGCTTGGACGGCATCTATCGAGATTATTCCGCTACCCTGCGATCATCGACTGCCTGGGTAGCAGCAGGTTTTGCAAGTCACCGGTGGACGAAAGTGCTGCTTCTCTTCCGCGGCTACACGGCAGTGCTGCTTCTCTTCCGCGGCTACACGGCATCCCGGCTTGGAAGTTTGCGTCGCCTGGATTGGCTGGCTCTACAGTATCACCCACCGCCGTTGGCGCTATAAGAAGAAGAGTTCTTTCAACACGCATCATTTGGCAGCCGCGACGGCACCTGGCACGTCTTCCTAAGACAACGCTCCTTTGCAGATTGCTTGGACGGCATCTATCGAGATTATTCCGCTACCCTGCGATCATCGACTGCCTGGGTAGCAGCAGGTTTTGCAAGTCACCGGTGGACGAAAGTGCTGCTTCTCTTCCGCGGCTACACGGCAGTGCTGCTTCTCTTCCGCGGCTACACGGCATCCCGGCTTGGAAGTTTGCGTCGCCTGGATTGGCTGGCTCTACAGTATCACCCACCGCCGTTGGCGCTATAAGAAGAAGAGTTCTTTCAACACGCATCATTTGGCAGCCGCGACGGCACCTGGCACGTCTTCCTAAGACAACGCTCTTTTGCAGATTGCTTGGACGGCATCTATCGAGATTATTCCGCTACCCTGCGATCATCGACTGCCTGGGTAGCAGCAGGTTTTGCAAGTCACCGGTGGACGAAAGTGCTGCTTCTCTTCCGCGGCTACACGGCAGTGCTGCTTCTCTTCCGCGGCTACACGGCATCCCGGCTTGGAAGTTTGCGTCGCCTGGATTGGCTGGCTCTACAGTATCACCCACCGCCGTTGGCGCTATAAGAAGAAGAGTTCTTTCAACACGCATCATTTGGCAGCCGCGACGGCACCTGGCACGTCTTCCTAAGACAACGCTCTTTTGCAGATTGCTTGGACGGCATCTATCGAGATTATTCCGCTACCCTGCGATCATCGACTGCCTGGGTAGCAGCAGGTTTTGCAAGTCACCGGTGGACGAAAGTGCTGCTTCTCTTCCGCGGCTACACGGCAGTGCTGCTTCTCTTCCGCGGCTACACGGCAGTGCTGCTTCTCTTCCGCGGCTACACGGCATCCCGGCTTGGAAGTTTGCGTCGCCTGGATTGGCTGGCTCTACAGTATCACCCACCGCCGTTGGCGCTATAAGAAGAAGAGTTCTTTCAACACGCATCATTTGGCAGCCGCGACGGCACCTGGCACGTCTTCCTAAGACAACGCTCTTTTGCAGATTGCTTGGACGGCATCTATCGAGATTATTCCGCTACCCTGCGATCATCGACTGCCTGGGTAGCAGCAGGTTTTGCAAGTCACCGGTGGACGAAAGTGCTGCTTCTCTTCCGCGGCTACACGGCAGTGCTGCTTCTCTTCCGCGGCTACACGGCATCCCGGCTTGGAAGTTTGCGTCGCCTGGATTGGCTGGCTCTACAGTATCACCCACCGCCGTTGGCGCTATAAGAAGAAGAGTTCTTTCAACACGCATCATTTGGCAGCCGCGACGGCACCTGGCACGTCTTCCTAAGACAACGCTCCTTTGCAGATTGCTTGGACGGCATCTATCGAGATTATTCCGCTACCCTGCGATCATCGACTGCCTGGGTAGCAGCAGGTTTTGCAAGTCACCGGTGGACGAAAGTGCTGCTTCTCTTCCGCGGCTACACGGCAGTGCTGCTTCTCTTCCGCGGCTACACGGCATCCCGGCTTGGAAGTTTGCGTCGCCTGGATTGGCTGGCTCTACAGTATCACCCACCGCCGTTGGCGCTATAAGAAGAAGAGTTCTTTCAACACGCATCATTTGGCAGCCGCGACGGCACCTGGCACGTCTTCCTAAGACAACGCTCTTTTGCAGATTGCTTGGACGGCATCTATCGAGATTATTCCGCTACCCTGCGATCATCGACTGCCTGGGTAGCAGCAGGTTTTGCAAGTCACCGGTGGACGAAAGTGCTGCTTCTCTTCCGCGGCTACACGGCAGTGCTGCTTCTCTTCCGCGGCTACACGGCATCCCGGCTTGGAAGTTTGCGTCGCCTGGATTGGCTGGCTCTACAGTATCACCCACCGCCGTTGGCGCTATAAGAAGAAGAGTTCTTTCAACACGCATCATTTGGCAGCCGCGACGGCACCTGGCACGTCTTCCTAAGACAACGCTCTTTTGCAGATTGCTTGGACGGCATCTATCGAGATTATTCCGCTACCCTGCGATCATCGACTGCCTGGGTAGCAGCAGGTTTTGCAAGTCACCGGTGGACGAAAGTGCTGCTTCTCTTCCGCGGCTACACGGCAGTGCTGCTTCTCTTCCGCGGCTACACGGCAGTGCTGCTTCTCTTCCGCGGCTACACGGCATCCCGGCTTGGAAGTTTGCGTCGCCTGGATTGGCTGGCTCTACAGTATCACCCACCGCCGTTGGCGCTATAAGAAGAAGAGTTCTTTCAACACGCATCATTTGGCAGCCGCGACGGCACCTGGCACGTCTTCCTAAGACAACGCTCTTTTGCAGATTGCTTGGACGGCATCTATCGAGATTATTCCGCTACCCTGCGATCATCGACTGCCTGGGTAGCAGCAGGTTTTGCAAGTCACCGGTGGACGAAAGTGCTGCTTCTCTTCCGCGGCTACACGGCAGTGCTGCTTCTCTTCCGCGGCTACACGGCAGTGCTGCTTCTCTTCCGCGGCTACACGGCATCCCGGCTTGGAAGTTTGCGTCGCCTGGATTGGCTGGCTCTACAGTATCACCCACCGCCGTTGGCGCTATAAGAAGAAGAGTTCTTTCAACACGCATCATTTGGCAGCCGCGACGGCACCTGGCACGTCTTCCTAAGACAACGCTCCTTTGCAGATTGCTTGGACGGCATCTATCGAGATTATTCCGCTACCCTGCGATCATCGACTGCCTGGGTAGCAGCAGGTTCTGCAAGTCACCGGTGGACGACAGTGCTGCTTCTCTTCCGCGGCTACACGGCAGTGCTGCTTCTCTTCCGCGGCTACACGGCATCCCGGCTTGGAAGTTTGCGTCGCCTGGATTGGCTGGCTCTACAGTATCGCCCACCACCGTTGGCGCTATAAGAAGAAGAGTTCTTTCAACACGCATCATTTGGCAGCCGCGACGGCACCTGGCACGTCTTCCTAAGACAACGCTCTTTTGCAGATTGCTTGGACGGCATCTATCGAGATTATTCCGCTACCCTGCGATCATCGACTGCCTGGGTAGCAGCAGGTTCTGCAAGTCACCGGTGGACGAAAGTGCTGCTTCTCTTCCGCGGCTACACGGCAGTGCTGCTTCTCTTCCGCGGCTACACGGCAGTGCTGCTTCTCTTCCGCGGCTACACGGCATCCCGGCTTGGAAGTTTGCGTCGCCTGGATTGGCTGGCTCTACAGTATCACCCACCGCCGTTGGCGCTATAAGAAGAAGAGTTCTTTCAACACGCATCATTTGGCAGCCGCGACGGCACCTGGCACGTCTTCCTAAGACAACGCTCTTTTGCAGATTGCTTGGACGGCATCTATCGAGATTATTCCGCTACCCTGCGATCATCGACTGCCTGGGTAGCAGCAGGTTCTGCAAGTCACCGGTGGACGAAAGTGCTGCTTCTCTTCCGCGGCTACACGGCAGTGCTGCTTCTCTTCCGCGGCTACACGGCAGTGCTGCTTCTCTTCCGCGGCTACACGGCATCCCGGCTTGGAAGTTTGCGTCGCCTGGATTGGCTGGCTCTACAGTATCGCCCACCACCGTTGGCGCTATAAGAAGAAGAGTTCTTTCAACACGCATCATTTGGCAGCCGCGACGGCACCTGGCACGTCTTCCTAAGACAACGCTCTTTTGCAGATTGCTTGGACGGCATCTATCGAGATTATTCCGCTACCCTGCGATCATCGACTGCCTGGGTAGCAGCAGGTTTTGCAAGTCACCGGTGGACGAAAGTGCTGCTTCTCTTCCGCGGCTACACGGCAGTGCTGCTTCTCTTCCGCGGCTACACGGCAGTGCTGCTTCTCTTCCGCGGCTACACGGCATCCCGGCTTGGAAGTTTGCGTCGCCTGGATTGGCTGGCTCTACAGTATCACCCACCGCCGTTGGCGCTATAAGAAGAAGAGTTCTTTCAACACGCATCATTTGGCAGCCGCGACGGCACCTGGCACGTCTTCCTAAGACAACGCTCCTTTGCAGATTGCTTGGACGGCATCTATCGAGATTATTCCGCTACCCTGCGATCATCGACTGCCTGGGTAGCAGCAGGTTCTGCAAGTCACCGGTGGACGACAGTGCTGCTTCTCTTCCGCGGCTACACGGCAGTGCTGCTTCTCTTCCGCGGCTACACGGCATCCCGGCTTGGAAGTTTGCGTCGCCTGGATTGGCTGGCTCTACAGTATCGCCCACCACCGTTGGCGCTATAAGAAGAAGAGTTCTTTCAACACGCATCATTTGGCAGCCGCGACGGCACCTGGCACGTCTTCCTAAGACAACGCTCTTTTGCAGATTGCTTGGACGGCATCTATCGAGATTATTCCGCTACCCTGCGATCATCGACTGCCTGGGTAGCAGCAGGTTCTGCAAGTCACCGGTGGACGACAGTGCTGCTTCTCTTCCGCGGCTACACGGCAGTGCTGCTTCTCTTCCGCGGCTACACGGCATCCCGGCTTGGAAGTTTGCGTCGCCTGGATTGGCTGGCTCTACAGTATCACCCACCGCCGTTGGCGCTATAAGAAGAAGAGTTCTTTCAACACGCATCATTTGGCAGCCGCGACGGCACCTGGCACGTCTTCCTAAGACAACGCTCCTTTGCAGGTTCGTATTTTACTTCGGAGATTTATCTTTGTGTCTTCGCAAAACTGCCGTCGCTGCTGCCACTTGTGTGTTTTCTATAACAAGGCGTGCATTGTAACAATGACGAAAGACCTTACGAAACTTTTTGCGGAGCTTAGAGATGAAATGAAAAACGAATGGAAATTGATGAGAGAGACACTAGAGAGAGACTTCCGTAACGAAATTCGTGAACTCCGTACCGATATACGGGAAATGAAGTCCAGTATGGATTTCATAAATGCCGAATTCGAAGGTATCAAGAGGAAGCTTGAAAGTGGAGCTACGGTTGATAACGAACTAAAAAAAGAAAACGAAGAGCTGAAAGCTAGGTGTCTAGCACTTGAAAAAGAAATGAAAACAAGCCAAATGAGCATTGTACAATGCAAGCAACACTCACGCGCGTACAACCTTGAAATTAAAGGAGTACCAGTAATCGCCAACGAAAATCTGAACGAAACGCTGCGTCAGCTCGGAGAAGCAGTTGGCGAACCGATTGATACGGCGGACGTCGAAATCTGTCATCGAGTCCGCACACGAGAACGCGGAAAGCAAAGCATTGTCGTGCAATTCATGCGCAGGGAAAAGCGCGACAGGGTGCTTGCAAAGGCCCGATCAAAACGAATCACGAACGAAGACCTGGAACTTTCCGCAGACTCACCCGTTTTTATAAACGAACATTTGTGCCCAACTTTGAAAAAATTGCTTGGTAAGACTATTGCCAAAAAACGCGATGCTGGCTGGAAATTTGCATGGGTAAGGAATGGGAAGATCCTAGCCCGCAAATCAGAAACTACCGACTTTGTGTCGATTGAACACGAAGACGATCTCCTAAAGATTTGTTAAAAGTAAAAATTCACGGATATGGTATGACTGCATTTTAATCATTCGAAATGGCTGTAGCTGACTTGTTTTTACCAGAGGATATCCGTAAGGATGTAAATAAAAAGAAGTGTCACCTTTTGAAACTGTTCCACTTGAATGTTAGATCGGCTAGATCTAAGTCTGACGATCTCATGTTTCTTTTTCAATCATTTCAATGCACGTTTGACGTGATAATGTTCACTGAAACCTGGTACCAAGACGAAGCAGATTTTTTTATTCTTCCCCACTATCAACATTTTTATCATAACCGGGCATCCGGGCGTGGGGGTGGTGTCGCCATGCTAGTAGCAAACCATGACTGTGAAATTATTGAAGACTATACCTTGGTTACAGATGATTACGAAGTACTGTGCGTAAAACATAATCTTAACATTTTTTCGGTTGTATATCGCCCACCAAGTGGCAATGTCGCGAAGTTTTTTGCTTTTCTAGACAGGTTATTATGTTATGCAAACGAATGCAAGTATTATATCTTTTTAGGCGGAGATTTAAATATTAATCTTTTAGAGGAAACCCCCAGCACTGCTGAATTAATGTTGTTGTTAACGGCAAATAGCTTCTCGAATGTTATAACTTACCCGACTGGCATTACAGCTTCTACATCAACATTAATTGATTTGTTTATTACAAACTATGAAAAGGAAAAGGTCAAGGCTGGTGTAATAGCTTCAGATATAAGTGACCATTTGCCCATATTTATGCTAGTCAACACAACACGTGAACCACGTAAGCAAGACACAACTACAATAACATTCCAAAACATTACACCAGCCACACTAGACATGTTTCGAAATAAGCTAATTAACACAAGTTGGGAATATGTATTCCATACTGGTAACGCGCATAGTGCCTATAACAAGTTCATAGAAAAGTTTAAACATATATATTTTGACTGTTTTCCAAATAAAACCGTAAAACTTGCTCGAAAAGGACGGAAGCCTTGGATGACATCGGCACTCTTAAAAAAAAAATACGTAGGAAATACGAACTTTATCATTTATTCCTTGCGACTCGGGATGAAATAGTGTTAGCCCAATTTAGAGACTACAGAAATAAATTAACCACGGAAAATAAAAGAACTAAAAAGAATTATAATTCCAGTATTTTTGATGCCGACTGCCTAAAAAAGGCCGATATACTATGGGAACGTATAAAGAGCGTTTTTAATACCTCGTGCAGATTAAATCCGATTGAAAATATAGAACATAATGGTGAAGTTCTTAATAGATCGAATCTTGCAAATGTATTCAACAATTTTTTGTTAATATAGGCAGCAGTTACTATAAACCCAGAAGCGTCAAAAAATATCTTATCAACTCCAGAATCGCCCTTTATATTCCCAACGGATGAAAGTGAGGTCTTTTCCTCTATCATGTGTATCAATTATAGTCGGAGCCGTGATGCAGACGATCTACAAATTAGACCAGTAAAATACGTAATTGATATCATTGCCCCATGCCTAACTTTTATATACAACCTCGCCCTATCATCTGGTACTTTTCCGCAGAGCATGCAAGTTGCGAAAGTTATAGCTTTGTTTAAAACTGGAAACAAAAACAAATTAGGGAATTATCGTCCCATATCTATACTTCCAGTATTTTCGAAAGGTTTAGAAAAAATAATTCACTCGCGGATTGTAAATTTTTGTGACAAACATTCTCTTATAACAGACTATCAATTTGGCTTCCGGAGAAATCGGTCTACAGAAGCAGCGTTATTAGTTCAGAAAGAATGTATACTTAGAAACTTCGAAGAAAAGAAACTGACGCTTGGAATATTTATAGATTTCAGCAAAGCTTTTGATTGCATTAATCACACTATTTTGCTAGATAAACTCTTTGCTTACGGTATTCAAGATCTTCCGCTTGCACTTATAAAATCATATTTACAATATCGCTCTCAGTTTGTGGTAATTAATGACCAAAAATCAACCCTTTCAAACATATCGTCAGGAGTTCCACAAGGAAGTATCTTAGGGCCCCTTCTTTTTATACTACATATTAATCACTTAGTAAACATTGATCCAAACTGCAAATATATCATCTATGCAGATGACACTAGCATATTGTTTTCAAACAGTTGTGAGCAGAGCCTAAGAAATAAAGCCAATGCATTTCTTTTAAAGTTGAAGGCATGGTCAGAATTAAATTGCTTAAACATTAATGTGTCAAAAACAAAAGCAGTCATGTTCCGACCTCGTAGTTCGGGTGAGAGACTTTCCACACCCCTCAACTTTGGATCTTTAAGTATTGAGTTTGTACACAGTATAAAAATGCTTGGAATTATTTTTTCTGAAACCTTGCTATGGAATGATCACATTAAATGTCTTTGTGCTAAACTTGGAAAGGTAGTAGGAATTATGAATAAACATAGACATGTTCTTCCCACGACTGTAAAAAGGGTGCTATACAATTCATTATTCTATTCCCATTTATGCTATTGTAACTTGGTGTGGGGCAATACATCCATGTCAAATTTAAATGCTATACATTTACTCCAGAAAAAGGTCGTAAGAATAATTGCAAACGTTCTTTACATACATCCAACACAACCATTGCTTAAAATTTACAAAATTCTTAACATACATCAAATGCATGATTATCGACTGACACTCTCGTATAAGTATGCGGCACATGGACCTAACGATATAATTTTTGAACTCGCTGATTTAAAAGAAAAAAGTTACTATTACTCATCTAGACATCGCCAGCCTTGGCAGATTCCCAAATGCAGAACCAATTATGGTAAGCAGAAAATGAGCATGCACGTTACCTATGTTATTAAATGATTATTTTATTCGGAATATAGATGTTATTCAGCTTTCGAAGAATAATATCCTCGAATTGTTTTTTTCTTAAATCTTGATCGTACATGTGTTACTTATGATCATATATAAATGCACAAAAAATGAAATGTTCATTGTAAATACATTTATGTGTCGTGTCGCAGCTGCTGAAATGGGGGGTCCGGAGCTTCGTCAAGCTGCGTTCATGCAGCTTTTTCTCTGGCCTCCCATTCACGACATGTATCTGTGGTGATGAATAAAGTTATTATTATTATTATTACATTAGAAGTCTAAAAAGCGGGGATTTTTTGGACGCTGTGGTTCATGCGGTCGGGCAATCCCGCGACAAAAATGACATCTGCTTTCTGACATCGCTTTGAAAGCAAAAGATCACCCGGCAAACACGGTAATAGGTCCTCCTTTGTCAAACGCAAGCTCGAACTTGGCTCGCAGACACCATGAGGGGCCCTAAGCTCGTCAAACACTAAGTTGGGGCCGAAGTTGACTGAGCGCACTGATTGGACAACCACGACGATGACTTCGCGTTTTTGTCGCCGAAGTCCAATCAGCGCTCTCCGCGGACTTTCGGCTCCAACTTTTTGTTTGACGAGTTTAGGGCTCCTGGGGGTGTCGCTCACCTCAAAGTTTGGCAAAACAAAAACAAAAAAAAATATTTGTTTTGAAAAGTCTGTTTATTTTTTTGACTAGGAAGGGGCAGTATAGCCCATTGAAGTTAGACAAAGCGGGGGCGGCTATGACTGCGTGGAACAAATAGGGGGTCCTCTTGGTGCGTGACGAGCAGCCTCTGGATTCGCTGAGGTTTTGACTGAACCCTATTAACAAGACTGCATGTAGATATTGTTGACATTCTTCTCTCCATCTCTGTCTTCTTTCTAATCGCAATATCGTTCCTTACCTCCCTCTTCATATCTATCTCTCTTCTTTCTTTCGTATTTTCTCTGGATCGTTTTTTCAGGCCCATCGGAGCACTAACATTTCTTGTGCACCGATGCCGTTCACTTGCTGCAACTTGTTTTCGAGCGTGACTGCTGCTGCGTAAATCCGAGAGTCCAGGATGAGTTCCACCACCTAAAGCTGCCTGAAGCGACAGTCAAATACGATGCTTTTCTGCTTCTCAAAAACGAGTCCAGATATGGATTCAACGAACTTCGCGTCAACAACGAAATGTACAAATTCAAGCGTTCGCGAACCGGTGATTCAGGAAACGCTATCGTCTTCAGCAGAATAATCTGATAAAACGTAAGCGTCGAGTTTTGAGTTTTAGAGCGCAGCTCTTAGGCGCCCGTTTCCGGCTTGAGCGGCGTCGCCATCGGCGTCGGCGTAACCGCGCGTTGCATTATGGGACGTTTTCCATAATGACGCTACACGTGGCGTCATGTGTGACGTCACGCGGTCCATGAGTGACGTCACGAGGGTCACTAGGGTAACGAGTGACGTCTCGAATGGCGTCATAAAGGTCACGAAGAAGGTCACTACTTTCACAGTGAAGGCCACGTGAAGGTCACGACCTTCACAAAGGTCACTAGGGTCACGAGTGACATCATGAATGACGTCATGAAGGTCACGACGAAGGTCACGACCTTCACGTGGCCAACACAAGACGTCACAAGGGTCACTATGGTTACGAGGGAGGAGGGAGGGAGGGGAAAGGAGGGAAGGGGAGGAGGAGGATGGGGAGAGGGAGGAGAAGAGGAGGACAAGGGGAGGTTACGGAGGAAGAGGAGGGGCATACCCTTCTTTCCGTGCCCTTCCCTCTTCCTCCTCAACAGCTGCGCTCTAATTTGGAATTACAGGTGATTGTAAACGTCTTTCATTTTTTTTCAATCCCTTAAGCGACTTATCCGAATGACCTAGGGATCTAAGCCCGCAAGTCGATAAGCGGGACTATTTTTGGGATCGTTACGCTTCCGTTGCCCAAACTGGTGTGCTGAATTCATCGCATTCAATTACAAATTATAATTATTTAAGAGTAATGTTTTAAATGATTTCTCGTCCTTGCCTCTAGGTATGTTGGTCGATGATTTTAATCATTTTTACGTAATAACATTACTGAAAGTTTTTTTGAAGACTACCTAAATTATTTTTGCATCATAGGGGAGTTTTTTTCTTACACACCAAAGACATGGGAGGCGGGTCCACACGCAATACAGCCCCAGGAGGACACGAAGTTGGCTCTGATAGCGCGCATTGGGTCGCAGAAGCCGTAGCTTTTGTCGTCTTCGAAGTTACGTGGAACGGTGTGTACGGTTGTCATCGTCAATCGGGAAAAGAGAGAAACGACGCCCATGAGTGGATCAAACACATGAAATTGTATATTTACAAGAAGGAAGATAGGAACGTGTCAGAAGCAAAACAATAGGCAAAGAATTAGCAATAAGAAAAGCAAAACACTGAAGGCAGATAAAGTCACGTCAATACACTCATAGCCCGTTCCCGCTACAGTCCTTGCCTCAAGTTCAAGTCTTTCCCCTCGGTGCCTTGCGGAGCGTCGCCGCTTGATGTGATGATGCGGAAGACGGTGTCTCGTACTCCCCCTGGAGTTCCTCGTAGCAGGCGTCGCCGTCCGTAGCGGCTGGTCCTCCCTCCGAGCTCTGGAGTGCTATGTTGCGCTTTTTGCACCCCCAGGAGACTTGGAAGAGGGAAGTGACGTCAACGACACAGCAAACGCAGATTGGATGTTGACAGAAGAAAACGAAATCAACACCCAATCTGCGTTTGCTGTCTTGTTGACGTCACTTCCCTCTCCCTAGTCTCCTGGGAGTGCAAAAAGCGCAACATAGCCCCCCTGGTCGTCGCCGTGCGTCGCGGCCCGACCCTGGCTTTCACTGCTGCTTCTCCTCTCGCGCCCGCCGTTCTCTGCTCGCGCTCGCCATTCTCTGGAACGCGCACGTTCCCTTCCGCTTCTTTTCTTCTTCCTCCCGTAATAATCGTCACAGGCACGTGACAACGGTAAACAACTTGGTTTTCCTAGAGACCTACGTTTCGCCAATTTATTGATTTGAAAATAATCACGAAAACTTCGTCTCGCAAATAATTCATTCCATGGTAACGACTACAGAACAGTGTAGTATCTTGAGAAACAGGCCGTTGGGGTTCTTCGCTGGAAGATCTTCACTGCAGGACTGCTGGAGTACGGCGCATAGCCACGGGTGTGAGAGAGCGGCAGGCAGTAGCGGGTGGTGCGAACGGTACGCTGGCTCAGATAGCTATGGCTCCCAGGAGCAGTGCCGCGAGACGCACGAGCGCGGGCTCGCTGTTGCCCGCTTATTGTATCATCCATTCAACACTCCCCCACACTTAGTTCAGCACAGTAATACCATTTGACGGCATTCCAGTACAATGCTCCCAAATTAGCACGAGATGACAATTCAACAAAAACACGAGAATAATTGAAGTTATGAAAAGTTCGAAGGTACAAACAGGAGAAATAATTACAGTTCTGAAAAATACAAAGCCATCGTTTTTTTCTCTTCTTTTTTAAGGCGCAAACCTATCAGGCTCACGCCTTTGCCGTTCGAATACCGGCGCTGTGTGTCTTGCGGCTGGGCTGGAATAGGACCGGACACTGGAGTTGATCCGATGTCTAGCCCCTCTACCGCCGGTGTGATGTCCGAACTGGAGGCAGCTCGTTCACGAGCCCCCTTGCACTGGGGTTGGCGATGATGGCAGGACATTCGGCATAAGAAAACCACCTTCCTCCGCCTCTAGGGTAGAGATCTCCCGCAACCGCAGGTGGTCTTGGTGTCGCTGCTGCATGAAAGTCCCCCGCGGTGTGGTCACGCGATCTAGCCATGACGACTCTGTGCAACCACCCCTCACCCGGCCGGAACTCCTTGACGTACACCTTGTCACGAGACTTGAAGTGTCGGTGCTTGCCACCGTGCTTCACCTGTAGCACGTCCATGCTTCCGGTAACAGTTTCCTCTGCAGAGGATTGCAGTCTGTCCAGACGGGTAGTGAGCCACCACCCAAGCAGCAACTCCACAGGACTCTGAAGGGTTCTGGCGTGCGGTGTGTTCCCGTAAGCTAACAAGAAACTTGTTAGTCGACGGGACAGAGGCCGGCCCGGCATTTGTTTTCGTAAGGCCTCCTTCAGGGTGCGAATGAAGCGCTCAGCCAGCCCATTACTTGACGAATGATAGGGGGCGGTCCTGACGTGCCCATACCGTTCTCTTGCAAGAAAATTTGAAATTCTTGAGAACAATATTGGGGGCCACTATCACTGACAACAACATCTGGCGGACACATAGTTCAATCAATAGTTGCTTCAGCCGATGCGCTGTTCATCAAAAAAACCTCGGGCCACTTTGAGCGGCAGTCGACGCTCACCAGAAAATGACGGCCTTGGAAAGGTCCCGCAATATCTAAGTGCAGCCTTTGCCACGTACGAGTTGACCAGGACCAGTGATGCGGTGGAACTGGACCTGGAAGACTCTGCTGCTGTTGGCAGGTGTCACACGACCTTACGCGATACTCCATATCCGCATCGACCTCAGGCCACCATACATAGCTGCGTGAGAGTTCTTTCATCCTTATAATTCCAGGATGCCCTTCATGCAGCTCTCCCAATACGCGTTCGCGCAATCACTGCGGGACCACAACCCTCATTTCCCCACAAAAGGCAATTCAGGTCCGGCGTCACAATTGATATATATTTGTGTAAGAGGGGGTCAGGCTGCGCCTTACTTTGGACCATTGATGTGGTTTACGAGTAATGTTATTGTCGCAGAACCGGTTATTAGATAACGTGTCTAAATTGTTCGCAAATATAACTTGTATTGCATGTGCTGCTACGAGACGACACGAACGCTGAATAAGAGGAATTTGCTGTGTTTGGTTTACGTAATAAAAGTAGTCATTCCTTAGGAAGCTTAGGCCAACACTGCAATAAAGAATCGCAAGAGAAAAACTCTGACTGAAGATTTCCATCTTTGTGCAATGAACAGCAGGCAAATATCGAGAGCCTTAAAAATTCGTTTTTTACTTGTTATTTTAAGCCCACTTATCACATATCAGGCTGTTGTTAAAACTTGCAGCACATAGTAAAGAAAAAAAATTAGTTGAAAGCCCAGTTCTAACGTGACTAGTTAAGGCTTATAAAGCTCCGGTGTCATGCTGTTTTTTTTTTAAATTTCTTTCTTTTTCAGGATTTACAATATATTCTTTCCAAGCTGCTCCACTGCATACTCTCTCTCTATCTTCTTGCCATTTTTTTTTCGTATTTTTATGTACAAATTGAAAAAAAAACCTCTTATATAAAACTGCATGAACTGCAACACAGAAACGTCGCCCAAGGCTTACCGAGGAAGATTAATCTTTCTGCAGTGTTAATTCAAAAGTGCGGCTGGGCTATTGAGGTGAGGCAAAGTTCTGTACGCGCACTCAATCACGCCTGCTACCCGTTGCCCTTGAGACCAAGCCAGCTGAATCTGGAAGACTTGTATGGTTCGAGTGTCTACTATTTTTTTTATTGATCACCCAACTGGCTGGGTAGAAAGCTATTCATTAACGTAAATCGACACTTTTTGCCAGGGTAGAAAACGAATCACGGTTGCTTTGAAAGAAAGTAAAATAAATCAGATTTATCTACTTGAAGATCTTATTTAAATCAAGTTTATATGGTTTAAATTACTTCCGCTAGAAAATAGTCTAAAAACCTAATTTTGTCGCTATGTGCCTTAAAAAAATGACCGCCTGATATAAAATTGTTTTGCTCGAAAATTATTTAATTTAAATACAAAATATGTGCTCATGAAATCCATGAAATGATAAACACACGGTATATATCGGGTGATTCAAGGAGTGGCCAGGCTCTTTAAATCGAACGCAAAATATGGTTTTTAATACCCCTGTCAGACGGGCTAGTTTAGTGTCACTACAAGCGAGTGCACTTCGCCCTTAGTGACATTTCTGTAGTGTGCCACACGGCTCCTTCCTGTGGAACACACTTCGCTTGGAGTGAGTTTGACGAACTCACTTCGCTCGATCGAGTGCATGGCATCAATAGGAGTGTTTCAACAGTAAAACATAACAACACAGAAACCAAAAGCGTGGCGTAAGTTTTATTTTATAAAGAAAAAGAAATTCGTGAAAGCGACGACTTGTAGAAGAGTGGCATTGCAAAAAAAATAGTGGGGTGGATTTGGAGTTTAGGCTGATCTGAATCATGATTAGCGGAGCGCTGAATTGATAAAAGACGACGACAAAGTCAGTCTTTTATGGCTATCTTGGTTAGCAGCGAATTACAGTGTACAGCGAACAATAGAGCCTACTTTTGTTTTAGCATGTAACTATTCGAGACAACACGATAATTATGATCTGATTAGGCAGTGTCAGGACTCAGGGCCTCCTCGTAGACTTCCGTTGAACGAAGCGCAACGCCAAAGCTGGATATGCTTTGTTCTTTATCTTGGCTTGGGATGATCGATCAGAATCATCCAATTTGCATTAAAATCGTTCATTAATGTAGCGTTGTTTTAGAGCACAGCTCCTAGGCACCCGTTTCTGGGTTGAGCGGCGTCGGCGTAACCGCGCGTTATGATGTCACACGTGACGTCACGTGTGTCGTCACATGTGACGTCATTAGGGTAAAATTTTGCCGCTAAATTTTGCGGTAAAAGTTTTTGCTAAGTTTGGCGGAAAATTTTTCCGCTAAACTTGGAGGAAAACTTTTACCCGTGTGACGTTACGTGACGTCACACTTAAAATTTCAGATTACGTGTCATGTGACATCACACGTCAATTCAGCGGGAAAAGTTCCCGACTAAATTTAGCGGGAAATTCAGCGAAATTTTTGCGCTGGCAAAGGAGAGGAGGATGGGAGGGTACGGAAGGGGAGCAGCTGGCATACCCTCCCCTTCGTACCCTTCCTCCCTCCTCCTCAAGAGCTGCACTCCAATTCGGCATTACAGAGAATTGTAAACGTCAATTTTTTTAACGTGTCTTTATTAAGGGGTATCGAAGCCGAGTGGGCTAGCGCCCACCTGATCGGAGTACGTGGAGAGAAAGCTCGCGCTGGAGAAGGAGAACCCAGTGATCCTGAGCTCAATCCCCAGCCCTGCCTGAAGAACACGCTTCCAATAAGTGAGTTCGGGGAGCACACTACGCTCGCTCCGGTAGACCAAGTGTGTAATCTCGATAGCAGTGTTCAAGGAGTTAAAATAATAGAGGAAATTAGCGCTGAATAAAATTAGTATTATTTTTATAGGACTAATATTAGATGCGCACTTGTTTTCTGTTGGCAGGAAAGTAGTGCATTGTAGAAAAACAAGCGGCTAATCTAGTTTCCAGCCTTGGCCCCTGCGCGACGGCCAACCACGGCCAGGAGGCACCTGCACGACTCCACCCGGAATCTGAAGGTGGCAGGAAAGACGCGAAAGGCTTGCTTGAAGTAAAACTCGCCCAAATGGGGCAAGGTGTCTTCGAACCACCGTTCGTTCCTCTGGAAAGTCCACCGTTGTCGACTGATCACGGGTAGGTTGTCGGTCATGAGAGTGGCTATGGTGAAGGCACTGGCCTGCAGCTGCTGATCGATGTCACTTGAAATTCTTGTCTGTGCGTCGGCATCCAGGTCCAGCTGCCTCTTATCTGAGAGGCGTTGGGCTCTCACGGAGAAAAGTGCCCCAACCATGCGCTTCCACTGTCCAACATCGCGGATATCGCCCTCCAGCTCGTCTTCCACACACTTCATGATGTTTCTTTGTGGCGAGTGGCGAGTAGCCGAGTGGGCTCGCGCACACCAGCTCGGAGCACGCGGAGCGAAAGCTCGCGCTGCAGAACCCAGGAATCCTGGGTTCAATCTGTACTCCGTTTCACCTTATGTTGTACCGCAGACAAGGCTATATATGCGCGAGCTCATAGCGTTGGGAGCTGCTCTTAACGCACGAGAGCTTGTGACGCCTTGATGTGCCCTAGAGCAAGGAGCTCGCGCTTGTAGCCTTTTCTGCGGTACATCATAAGGTGAAACAGAGTATCGTACCGGCGTGCGGATGTGTATCACTGGCTTGTAATGGCTGATCATAATGATGAAATTGGAATTCAATTTGGATTAAAACTCGTGACTTAGCGCAACAATGTGTGATAACGTGTTTCTAATAAGACGACAAAGTTATTTATGAAAAAATGCGTATGCACTGTAATATGTTGCGTGCCCATTACTTACCCATCGTTATTGCCATCATTTTGGAGTGACACTAAGTTTTCCCGTGTAGCACCAACACACTTGGGCCCGTTTTCTCGAACGCGAACCGTGGTTTCAAGTTAACTATTGTCCCTAGAAGTCATTTCTAGGGACAATAGTCATTTGTCTATTTCGAGCGTGCTAAGATAGTGGTCTCCACTATCTTAGCACGCTCGAACAAGCGAATGACTTAGCGTTTACTGTGGAAAGCAAGCGGAGTATCGGTTAGTGTTTCATACACGTAAGCAGGCGTAAGCTGCACACGAAGACAACTTCGTCAATCATAAAGTTCCACTTGCTTCCCACAGCATCTCGAACATGTAAAGTCGAGAGCACCTTGCTCACAATCGATTAGACGTTTTACCGCATTGTGTAGCTAAGCTGAACCTACAATCGTCACAGTGTCGTTCATAAAAAAGACTGAAATGCACGTGTGATTGTGAGTGCTGCAGGTGGCCCACAATCTACATATCTATAATTAACAACTCCCTCGAGATATCTCTTCTTGCGAGGACAACTGCACTCATGGACATCGTTAGTAGAAATGACTGATGAACGACTGAGAGATACACGGGCCAGATCGAACACTAAGGGAGCCACCCTAAAGAGAAAGTGAGATAGTAAGAGATAGAGGAAGAAACTGTCTTTATTGTGCGAAATTATCGCACGTCCTTGGATCCTCGAGGACTTGACAAAGCCAACAGGTAGTCAATAGGATGGCCAGAGTCATCTTAGTAAACTCAGCACTTCGAGCTTATCACGTGACTTGGTGCCTTTTGTGTTGCTGCGCCCATTCCGAAGGTCACATGAAACTCACATGGCATTGGACTGGCTCCAGTGGCTCGCAGCATTCGCTGCGGCCCATTGCAAGGTGGAACGCAGCGACGAGGTATATCTTGCGGAAGAAATGGCGACCGGCAGTTACTGGGAATTTGCTGCGCACGTACGGCACTAACGCGCGCGTTCTTCCACGCTTGATGGGGCTCCTCCAGCTGCTTGGCACGCGTGCCCTCACAAGCGGCGACGCGATCGTGAGATATCAACCCCATAGAAAGCGGGAAGAGATTAAAGTTGTTTTATTTCAACTTTGGAGTGAAATCTTCTAGGCCAAGTATTAGTGTTTATTGTTCTTAGTATCATTCTCACTAGGAACGCGTATAAAGGAATCACAACGTCGCTCGTTGTCTCTCGTATACACGTTTGCAAGTCCGGTCTCAGGGCGCCGCCATCTTCCTCAGTGGGGTGCGCTCTAGGGCGCGGCCGTAATCCGATTACGACGCCTTAGCAAGGCTTCGTAATCGGATTATGACTCGACCAAGCGCACCCCAGCCAGGCAAGATGGCAGCGCCCTGAAGCCGGACTTGCAAACGTGTATACACGTCGACACTAAAATCTTGGACCTGTGTGTTTTTAGAGGGCAGCTCGTAGGCGCCCGTTTCCGGCTTGAGCGTCGTCGGCGTCGCCGTCGGCGTAACCGTGCTGTGCATTATGGGACGCGTGTCGTCACTGGTGACGTCATCAGTAACGATTCCGATGACGACATCACGATGACGTCAAATGGCATAACCGATGACGTCATTGGTGACGTCACTGATGGCGTCATCCCGATGACTGCGTTAAGGTCACGTGACCTCAGTGACGTCACGTGACCACCGTGAGGCCAGGTGACCCCTGTGAGGTCACGTGACCCCCGTCAGGTCACGTGGCCCCGATGACGTCACGTGACCCCCGTGAGGTGAGGTGGCTCCTGTGAGGTCACGTGATTCCAGTGACGTCACATGACCCCCGTAAAGTGACGTGACCCCCGTGAGGTCACGAGAATCACGTAACCTCATGGTCACGCCGACGGCGACGACGACGGTGACGGCGACGCCGCTCGGAGTGAGGACTAGCAGGCAGGATGACGAGGTGAAGAGGAAGGAGGAGGGGTATACCCTCCCCTCAGTACCCTTCCCTCCTCCTCCTCAAGAGCTGTGCTCGAATTCGGCGTCTCAGGGAGTTGTAAACGGCTTTCATTTTTTTTCCCATTGTATACTTCATGTAGGTGCGGAGGTTTTCAAAAATCCATAAAAATAGGGTGGCTGAGAAAAACAAAATTCTTTCCGGGAAAAAAACTGTCAGTCACGGAAAGCGTAAAGATTTGCACTCAGAAAAGTACTACCCAACTAAAAATAATTATTTGGCGCCTGCATGAAAGTGAACGGGTTAATACCGGTAACAGTTTAGCCATAACGGCCACCAGTTTGTCAATGGGGCCGCCCTTATGGCTCAAAGGGGTCACCCGTATCAGCCATAACGGTCACCCAGTTGGGTAAACAGGTCTGTCCTCTGGCCAAACGGGTTACGCGTTTGGGAAAATGGGTAACTCGTTTGGGCAAACTTGTCGCACGCTTTCTGATACGGGTAACCATGTTGCACAAACGGTGGACCGGTGACCGGCAAACTGTACCGGTTTAATCAAACGGCTCTCCGAAGCCCGTTAGATACTGAAGGTACAGAGCGGCGGCATGGGCATGCCTGCTTCAGACGTGGCAGCCTATGTTTCCGAAAGGCCGGGAGCGCCGGCTCATCGATTTCAAATCGTCGGCGTAATGCAAGTAATTATATGTATATTTCAGTTGCGCTGATGTTCGCTTATACTGCAATTGCAATAAGCGATATATGTATATATACATATATATATATATATATATATATATTGGACCGGCGGGCGCGGAGATGCAATCCGATAAGAACGCGAAACCTAGAAACGCGTTGAAATTGAGCGTTTTTACGGAACGCCGTAATATACTGCGCCCGCGTTATATCCTTCTATAAAGAGTTGATTTAGTGGTTTTCGATGACACTCAGCAAGTTTCTGACTGGAACCATATGTCTATTTTCATGAATTAAAAAGTTAATTAACGAATTTTAATGAATTAGCTTACTGATCGTTACGATTAGCCCCCTATACTATGTCCCCCTGGCCGTATAACTCACGTACACGAACCACATTAATGAAACGTTCACGGAATTTTTCGAACAAATCCGTTAATTAAAAAACAACACCATGTTTATATATACAGAGTGTTCTTTTACAAGCTTAACAGATTTTTCAAAACAAATGCCGTGAAAGTTACACTTATGTGGTTTCTGCATGTGTGTTATATGGCCAGGGGGACATAGTTAAGGGGGCTAATGGTAACGATGAGTAGGCTAATTAATAAAATTTGTCAATGAACTTAATAAATAATTAAAATAGACATGGTCCCAATGAGAAACTCGCTGGCCGTCATTGAAAACCACTAAACCAGTAATTTCAGAAATACTTTAAGCGCGTGAGAAGCGTAGTAGTGCACTATTTTTTGTTTGTCTATTAAAGTGATGAGTGAAAGGCAGAGAGGTAAGCCTGGACTCCTGTCCTAGCTGGCTACTGTGCACAGGGGAAAGGATTGAGGGATGGAAAGGTGGGATGAGGTGCTTAATGAATATGAGAAGAGAGAGCTGAAAGGATGATGGGTTGAATAGTTAAAAATGTCAGTCTCTGCCTACAGGGATTTCATCAACCGAGTGTCCTCGAGAAATAGTATCAGGGCTTTTGTGGCTTTCATTGAATGTTCCGTGGACTGCCAACACGCCAGCATTTTGTCACAGGTGAAAGGTCGGTCGTCTAGCCTCTGAATCGTTTTGTGAAGGTCTTCTCTTTCCACGGCGTAGATGGCACATTCACAGATAAGGTGATTTGCAGTTTCCTGGACATCGCGCTAAAGTTACCACTCGTGGAGTAGGTACAAGACTGGGGTTAGATAAGAGACAGAAGTTAGTAAGTTAAGACATCTGAAGCATGAAACAGGTGCCTTTTATTGCTACGTAGCAGAAAAACATAAAACAAAGGTGCCACACCACTTAATTTTGGTCAATTCATCAAAACGTGCCAACTAAAAAAATAAAAAAATGTTTTTCTTGAGGGTCTCGCGGACCCCAGAAGTGGCGTCGCGGACCCCCATTTTAGAACCACTGCTCTAAGAAAAAAAAAAAAAAAAAAAAGAGACAGCAACGGCGCGTTTTCCTCCCCTCTACTGATGCGCCCCCAAGCGGACACGAGAAGCGAGGAACGAGACGTTTTTCTCCTCCAGGCAGACGGGAGGAAAGTGGAAAGTTCGCCACCCGCCTCATCTTCTTTCGATGTTGTTTTGCAATTACGTCTCGCACGTTGTTTAATAAACGTTTTTGAGTTGATCGTTCTTGAGCAGCAGTGAAGGCAGTCTGTAATTCCGTCTCCCAGTCCATGCATGCAGAACATTTCGGTGGCATTTACGTTTTTACTGCTCATTTTATAAAACGAACAAACGGAGGTGTTCGAAAGAGCGAAGTTCCGGAGCAGTGCTAGCAGCGCTACGTGCACTGGGCTAAGATGGCCGTCTCTAGATTGGGGAACGACGTGACGACGTCAATTGACAACGTCATGGAAATTGCAGAAGCTGCGTCTAAGACAGGCAGGTTTTGCTGCTGGGTGCCTGCGTGTCTTCTGTGCTGCGTTCGGCGGTTTCCTGACATCAAGTGCCAACGAACAATCAACCTGGTTTTGTGTCCCCACCTGTCAGCAGCATAGCAGCAGCATCCCGATGGCAGTATTGTGCGTTGTGAAAGGAGAATGGTCGCCGATGTGACTGTGTGTTCGCGTATTAATAGTTTAACAGCAAGGTGACATGACGGTAAACTTTTGGTCATTGATGCCGCTGGACGAACAGTGATCGCAGTGGTTAGAGTGTAACATTCACTTTTTCCTCTCTAGGCAACTGAAGAACGATTTAACCAGACCCATGCGCCGATGTGATGAACGAAAGACCTAATTGTTAAGCCAAAAAGCACCCCAGAACGAAGAGAAGAACATGTTGAGTCAGACAGCAGTGGATGCAGCACTCCTGTCCGTTTGCTCTCCCTTTCTTTCTTGAGGTTAGTACAAATACATTTCTAAAACAGTCAAAGCGTGTATGCTAGTGAGCTATAGTCACTGAGAGAGTGACAACGGCAGGTGGTGTCTCTTGAACGCCCGGTCTCCAGCACACGCTTCGTGAATGCCGCCGTGCTTGGCTGCACTCGCGCGCTCGAGGTGCACGGAGACTTCGAAGAATTCTCGAAGGTAAGATGCTCGCACTGGAGGCGAAAAAACTGAAGCTCCTCCCGTCTGTTCTTACTTTGTCAGTAACTATGGACGCTTTCAGGCAGCTGTGCGTGGGCGCCGCCATAACCGACCTTCAGTTTTTGTGCCCTCTTATTCCGTTCGCTTCACTTCGTCATTACCACAGCAGGACAGGTTATCGCTATTTTAGGTGCTACTGTGTCCTTCTCCCCAGCATAGGCCTCTGTGGAGGCTGTTCAACGCCAGCTTCAGTGACTCGGCATCTCGGTAAAACGAGAGAAGGTCGGCTATGGGGCCCAATTTGGCGCGTGTTTAAAGCGTCTATAGTTGTGAACAGATATCGAGGACTGTGTGGGGTGTGTGGGATGAAATGGCAAAGACAGAAAGATCCAAATGTCAGAGCTGCTTTTTCGGCGTCTCTACTCCCCGTGCGCCCCAGGGTTATAAGGCTATACGTTAGAGTTATGACTCCGCGTTTCCGGGATTCATTTTCTTCAAAGTTAGGCGTGCTATTTTAAGGGTTTATTTATCCACCAACTTCAGCCCTTTTTTCTTTCTTTTTTTCGTGGAACAGAAAGCTTGCTTTTACCGTAGTCTATGCTGACGGAACAGGACGCGGCCGTAGGATTTTCCAACATCCGGGGTCCCTCCAAAGTATTCCAGGCTACATCCCGGTACCAATAAGAGAAGCAAACGAGAAAAGGGCTAGTTCCCGAAGAAGGTCTCGTTGACATTTCAGTGCGGACAGTGTTTCTGGTGAACACACACGCACAATATGTGGGGCACGATTACCCTCCGTAAAGCTTGGGGTATTCTCACTTAAAGACACTTCCCAATTCTGGATTTTCCGCTTTACCCCGATAGCGTTAAAACCGCCTCAGGGATTCCATTTCAAGGTTTAAAGGTAAATGCAGATGTAGCAATCGGCATTGTTGCATATGGCGGCGCACCGACCGCGAGGTTGCTCATGCATCACGGAGCGAGGCAGGAGCCACGATGAAGGAGCGGCGCGACACGCGCACAGAACGAATACGACGAGCAGCATCAGCAGCTGTAGTTCGGCGCTCCATGAACTGGCCGTCATCCTAAGTAAACTTGTACTTATGTAAATAAATAATAATTTAGTTAGGAACTAAAGACCTGGACGACTACGCAGAGAACATAGTACCATAAAAAATGCCAATTCTAACGTTTGGAGAAAGGGGGGGGGGGGGGGGCCGAGAGGGCTCAGGTAACTTTCAGTGATTGCTCGGTGGTCCAGCTTATGCCGGCAAAACATGTACCTCCAATTTCATGCTTGCCACGTTACGTTCGCGCGCAGGTCCTACGTGCCTCGAATCACGGAACATCAGACAGGACATCATGCTTACCACTGAAAAACATCACCACTGATTATTATGCGCAGACATAAAGTATACCTTGAAAAGATTTATCTTAGAGATAATCGTGACCAATAAACAGTCGTGCATGTAAATATTTAAAGCTGTGTGAGTATATAACTTTCCAATAACCGCCCTCTGCGCACTGCCGTCCACTGGGCTGTGGAAAGTATTATGAGCATACTGATTCCTCTTTCCTGCAGAATGTCAGATGCGACGCATGCGTCAACGTGTCAGTTACTCGGCCTTTTTTGCCGCCTGGTGATAAACACTGGAAAGGTGTATACACCTGACTTAAAAACGCAGGACAAACGTAAATCTTACGTCAATACAGCGCACAAATACGATGCATTCCATCAAGTGTTTATTTTGCCAGTTTTTTCTTTTAATTTTACAAATCATATTTGACCAGATTATAAGTCGTTTCGAAGTACTTCACTCCTTGCAATACGCGTCACAGCAGTGAGGGTAAGGGATGTCCTTATTATGTGTGATCTTGCAACCCCGGATTCGTGGTTCGTTCGGGCGATGATTCCCACACCTTTTGAAAAAGCGAGACAATAAGCTTAATAACTTTAGAAACTGTCCAAAATACAAAACAAGTTTGAACATTTTTTAAATTAAGTAATTAAAATGCAATAACACTGGAGTCTAAAGTAAGCCCAGTTGCCACATATTAATGTGTACGAAATCCGCGTCCAAAAAAAGCGTGCCCGCCTAGAAATATTCTTTCAGAATGATTGCTTCCCTTCAGCACGGTATTTCTACGTTCGGTAACACATCGTGGTCTCGTGAACAGCCACCACCAAAGCGGGAAACAAGGTAACAGGCCCGTGCTGGATCCGGGGCTTCTCGCGTATTCTTAAAGGGGCCATGTAATTAAATTTAGGCTAGAATGAATGATTTTCGATTGGTACTTTACCATTCGCATATCGTTTAGTGGGCCAAAAGAAAGAGGGTAGGTATTCCAAAGCCAGCTTTTCGGTACGAAAATTTGAAAATATAGCGGACTATTTCGTACCTCCTTTCCTTCGAAAGCTCTTTGTCTTTTCACTGCGATACATCCGCGGTACCCAAAGCACGTTGGCAGTACGCCAAACACGTCAGTCGACCCCAGCTCACGAAATGGACACGAGAACTGCGCCACTTGGGCGAATGCGATAAATTTGTCGACAATTATTTGGACTCCCGTTCGTGGCCAATGAGTTCCCTGACGGAACTTATCATCACTTGCGAATGACAAGTTTTAAGGTGTGCTCCAAAAGCAAAGTGGAAGCTTGGAGTGATCACTCCGGTGCCCAAGCATGTCACGACCAGGTGATTTTACAATTCGCTTTTGAGCTAAGGAGGAAGAAGTTGAAAAAATATTTCATGGCCCTTTTTAAGTTGTATCTGATTAAACACCGTTCCAATTGTTGTGTCCAGAAGTAGACACACGGAACGACGAGGAAGAAGCGAGCTCGAGCGACCGACGCGAGCCAGCGAGCCAGCCGAACGCTGCCGTCTGCCAATACCGGAATCACCCTGATTGTAAATAGTTGTTCTATATGTACTAAAGGTTTATTCGTAACGGCTGCGAGTACTCCATGGTCTTAGAAACACAACAAAGTGGCGACGAGGAATCAACCTAGACCTGATCTACCAGGGCAAGAATCGACCGAACCAGGTACTGTGCATCATGGACGACCTATCGCGTTCGATTGGACCTTACGAGGAAGGAACAAGCTGGGACGAGTACGAGGAACGCCTTCAAGAGTATTTCGAGTTGCAAAAAGAAAACATCAAGACCAATCGGATGAAAGTTTCTGTTTTGATCACTGCCATCGGACAGAAAACTTACTCCAGACTTCGGGATCTTTCGTCTCCTGAGCAACCGAGCAAGAGGACTTATGAAGAGCTCGTACAACTCCTAAGTCGATTCTACTCGCCTAAGCGGTTAGTGATAGCCGAGCGCTTCAAATTTGGAAAGCGGGATCAAAGATCAGGTGAACCTTCAACCACGTATTTGGCAGAACTAAGACGGCTGGCGGAGACCTGTCAATTTGGAGACAAACTCGAGGAGCAACTGCGCGACCGATTCGTTTGTGGTCTCAATCACACGATGGCCCAGAAGCAGTGCCTGACAATTGAAAATCTGACTCTGACACGAGCTGTGGAATTAGTAGCGGGATTGGAAGCGGCTGAGGATCAAATGAAAATTCTCAAGGATGCGCGCGCCACCGCTGAAGACGAGGTGAAACAACTAGCAAGTACAAGTGCTGCCTGCTGGCGTTGTCTCAAAACCAACCACACTCCTCAAGATTGCCGCTACAAGGGCTACGACTGTGACGCATGTGGACAAAAGGGTCACCTGCGGAAAGCCTGCAAAAACAGCAGCGTGCAACAAAGAGGGAAAACGTCAAATCAGCGTGGAAAAGGCAAACGCAAGGGACCAGCCAAGAAAGGAAAAGGAGCGGTGCAACAGTTGAAAAAGGAAGAGAGAGCGGACGAATATTTAGTCCTGCGAACAAACGCGGAAATACTGACTGTGCCACCCCTCAAGAAAAGCGTCTTTATTAATGAAGTGACTCTGGAGATGGAGGTGGACACCGGAGCTACGGTGACAGTGATTCCAAAGCGGCTGCAAGGAAAACTGAAGATTCGCACGCTGGAGCCTTCCAGGACCAAGCTTCGCACTTGCTCAGGGCAAAGCTTGAACGTCTGTGGTACTGCGGATGTCCAGGTCACAAGCAATCAGAAGACCTGGACGCTGCCACTAGTCGTGATTAATGCAGAGGTGCCACCACTGTTGGGAAGAAATTGGATACAAGTCCTGGACGAGACATGGATGCCAGCACTCCAGGTGAATACTGTGAAAGATGCGCATTGCTTAGAAGGCATCCTGGCCGAGTGTCAAGAACTTTTCAAAGAGGAACTAGGGTGCTTCAAAGGAGTTGAAGTCAATCTGCAGCTGAAGCCAGACGCCCAACCAAAGTTCATGAAAAGCCGGAAAGTTCCCTATGCACTCCAGCATCTGATCGAAACACAGTTAGATGACATGGTAAAAAGAGACGTCATCGAGCCAATAAACTACAGTGAATGGGCAACGCCTACAGTCAACATTCCAAAAGGAGAAAAAGAGGTCCGGATCTGTGGCGACTACAAGCTCACGGTAAATCCACAACTTGAAGTGGACCAGTACACTCTGCCAACAGCCAGTGACTTGTTCACGACTTTGAACGGTGGGCAGAAGTTCACTAAGTTGGATTTAAGACACGCCTACGAGCAACTGGTGTTGAATGAGAAGTCTCGCCAGTACGTCACCATACACACGCATAAGGGACTCTACAGATACAAGCGTCTACCTTATGGAATCGCCTCCGCCCCTGCTATCTTCCAGAAACAAATGGAGATACTATTGGGAGGGATTCCAGGTGTCTGCGTGTTCCTGGACGACGTTTTGGTAACCGCAGAGGACGATACAACGCACTTAGAGAGACTGCACGAAGTACTAACGCACATGAAGGATCGTGGACTTCGGCTAGCGAAAAAGAAGTGCCTGTTCATGAAAGACAAGGTGGACTACCTGGGACATACAGTTAGCGGTTCTGGAATAAGCACAATGAGGAAAAAGGTCCAGGCTGTACAGGAAGCACCGGTTCCCAAGAATGTGAGCGAGCTACGATCGTTCTTGGGACTTGTAAACTACTACGGACGTTTCGTGCCCAAGTTGTCTACGATTCTAAAGCCGCTCACGCTTCTGCTGCATGAAGACATGCCGTGGAACTGGTCACCAGAGTGCGACAGGAGATTCCAGGAACTCAAGGGAATCTTGAGCAGAGCCCCAGTGTTGGCTCACTATGATCCAGAGCTACCACTGATGTTGTCTTGCGACGCTTCCCCAGTAGGAGTTGGAGCCGTGTTAGCGCACGTGTATCCGGACAAGACAGAGCGTCCTATTGCTTATGCATCAAGGACACTTGCTCGAGCAGAGGAAAATTATGCTCAACTGGAGAAGGAAGCTCTAGCGATCGTCTTTGGAGTGAAGAGATTCCATGACTACATATATGGACGTAACTTCATCTTGGTAACCGACAACAAGCCGTTGGCAACCATCCTTGGACCCAAGAAAGGCATTCCAACAATAGCAGCTGCAAGATTGCAACGTTGGGCAATGCTTTTGTCAGCATACCAATATACAATGGTCTGCAAGAAATCAGAAGACAATCTCAACGCCGATGCCCTATCTCGCCTGCCAATTGATGGACAAGAAGAAAAGGTGAACGACTATGCCACAAGTTTTTACATGGGACAGCTAGACCTGTGTCCAGTAGACACGAAGACCCTGCAGGAGGCAGGAGAGAAAGACCAACAGTACACCAAGGCACTGAAATTCACTCAAACCGGATGGCCTGAGAACGTAAGTCCAGATATGGAAGTATACTTCAAGAGGAAGTTGGAACTTACGGTGGAGGAAGAATGCTTATTGTGGGGCCGAAGAGTTGTTATTCCAGAGGCATGCCGAGAAAGAGTACTGCACGAGCTTCATGCGGTACATGACGGCATTGTGCGCATGAAGAGTCTGGCAAGACTGCATGCTTGGTGGCCCAACATAGACAATGACATTGTCAGAACAGTCGAAGAGTGTTCTCTGTGTCAGAAGTTTCGGAACCAACCAGTTCAAGAGTATTTCCACTGGCCGACACCCGAACAACCCTGGGAAAGACTGCATATTGATTTTGCTGGCCCGTTCCTAGGGGAAAGGTTTCTAGTTGTCACCGACGCCTTTTCTAAGTGGCTAGAAGTGGAAATAATGTCGAGCACGATTGCGGAGAAAGTCGTGGAAGCTTTGCGGAAGTTGTTCGCACTGCATGGACTACCGCGAACTATTGTCTCGGACAATGGACCACCCTTTCATTCGGAGGTTTTCGAAGAATTTTTGAGGGGAAATGGAATCCAACACAAGTTTTGTGCTCCGTTTCATCCCGCAACGAATGGTGCAGCCGAACGAGCAGTACAAGTGCTCAAGCAAGGACTGCGGAAACAGACCGAAGGGTCATTACAAACGAAGCTTTCCCGAGTTCTGATGGCTTATCGTTGCACACCACACACATCCACTGGTTTCGCACCATCAGAACTGTTGTTCAAGCGGAGATTTAGAACGAGATTGGATCTACTTCACCCAGAGAAGTTATCGGAGTTTCAAGCTCAGAAAGAACCGAAAAGGAAGTTTGAAGAGGGAGACGGGGTTTTGGTGCGAGACTACCGAAAGGCAAAGAGAAGTTGGATTCCAGGCACGATTCTGAAGTGTCTTGGGAGAGCGCACTACAAGGTCAAGGTGCCCAACGGAGTTTGGAAACGACACGTCAACCAACTTCTTCGCCGACCAAGCCAAGTTGCAGGCACCGGGGAATCCGAGTCAGATACTCTGTTCAATCCCGAACCGGAGGAAAGTACATCAGCGGAACGTGGGAAACCAGATTTAAAAGCAACTGTCCCTTCTCCGGGTGCCCGAACAACGTCTGAAAGCGCGGAACGCCGATACCCCTCGAGAGCACGCAAGCCGGTGTCTCGGTACGGACTGTGATTAGTCTGAGGGAGTGTTGTGTCCAGAAGTAGACACACGGAACGACGAGGAAGAAGCGAGCTCGAGCGACCGACGCGAGCCAGCGAGCCAGCCGAACGCTGCCGTCTGCCAATACCGGAATCACCCTGATTGTAAATAGTTGTTCTATATGTACTAAAGGTTTATTCGTAACGGCTGCGAGTACTCCATGGTCTTAGAAACACAACACCAATGTTCAATAAAAGATAGCCCAACACGTGCATGTGCGTCCCTTCGGAAAGCGTGCAAAATACGCGCCATAAGCAGGAATGTCGAAAAAAGCTTCAGTCAAAGGCTCGTTTCGTAAAGGCGATCTCAAAAGAAAAAGTGAACTAAATAATTGTCGTCGTATTCTTCAAAACTAAGAGCTCTAACCGAAGGATTATCTGTCAAGTACAAAAATAAAACAACTCCTCGGGCAACAAATTTGCCTAGTTTCCCCAACAGAGGAAAGTCGTCTGAAGGGCAGAACACCCGACATGCCATAGGACGCTTCGGGACTATGGCCGAATCCGCCAGAATTCAATGTGATTGATTCGGTCATAACCTTTAAAATTGCCAATGCTTTAAAAACCAAACATGGAGACGAAAGGAAGAATTGGACATATGGTTTGCGGAGCGGGAATCTTAGTGGTCATGGTTCGACCATGACCTCTGAGGTCCCCACCAGAAATTCGTGTTCCAAAATGTTTACAGGTCAGGATGAAACAAAGTCATCTTTCTGACGCGACACCGACGTGTCAGCTTTTTTGTTGAGCATGCGCATAGCACACCCTACTTCGAAACGGGCTTTATGATCAGGGAAAATGTTCAGCACATTTGCTCGGAAACGTAAGGGACGGTTCGCTGGTTTGCTGGTGAATGTGGGTATTGGTTCCGGCGGCTAAGTAGCCCCAAGAGAGAATTCGTGGTCACCAACCTGGTATCATAAAAAAAATAAAAGAATCCGTGATATTGCCGCGCGCGCAGCTGGCCAAGTAGGCAGCGCGCGCGTGGCCTAACGGTTATCTCGCTTGCCTCCCACGCAGAAGGCCAGGGATCGATTCCTGGCCGCGGCTACACATGTTTGGTGACAGTGTAATTTGATGTTCTAGTGAATTCGAGAACCATCTTGCTGATTCGACGTTAGAATGTTCTACGCACCGAACCTTCTACGCCGAATGATCCAGAAACCCACGAGGGTACATAGGGATTCCGCAAGGCGAGCGGAGTCAGTTTCGCCACAGCGTTCGACTCTGCTGTTACGCCGACTTCGACGCCCGCGACGCTCTGTTATTTTCTTTTGTACCCCTTTATTTTTGGCACAAGTTCGCCACATTAAACGTTTATTTCTTTCTGTTTACTTATTGTTCTTTTGGTTCCAGCAGATCGGAATGGATGTACTTGGTCCTTTTCCGCCGTCGACCCTGGGAAACCGTTGGATAATCGTCGCCACAGATTACCTCACGCGGTACGCAGAAACGAAAGCCCTTCCTTCGGGGACTGCGGTTGAAGTCGCCAAGTTTTTCCTCGATTCCATTGTACTCCGGCACGGCCCTCCCGAAGTTCTGATTACAGATCGCGGATCATCGTTCATGGCACAACTGACCCAAGAAATTGTCCGGCTCAGTCACACCAGCCACCGTCGTACCACCGCATACCACCCGCAGACCAACGGGCTGACGGAGCGACTCAACAAGACAATCGCCGACATGATCTCTATGTACGTCGACGTTGAGCACAAGACGTGGGACGAGGTGTTGCCCTACGTGACGTTCGCCTACAATACGGCGGTTCAAGAGACCACTGGATTCACCCCTTTCCAGCTGGTACATGGTCGGAAGGTAACGACCATGCTGGACGCAATGCTGATCCATGAGCCATCTGACAATGAGAGCGACGACGCCCAGGCGGTTGCTCAACGCGCCGAAGTCCGCCAGCTCGCCCGACTCATGATTCAAGACCACCAACGCGTCGACGCGGGCCGCTACAACCTTCGTCGCAGGGACGTTCACTTCCAGCCCGGAGACAGCGTGTGGGTGTGGACGCCCATCCGTCGCCACGGCCTTAGTGAGAAACTGCTGAAACGGTACTTTGGACCATACAAGGTACTTCGTCGCCTCGGCGAGCTGAACTACGAGGTGATGCCCGACGGAACACGAACATCGTCACGCCGCCCACCACGACCTGAGGTCGTCCACGTCGTGCGACTGAAGCCGTACTACGCTCGATAGGACTGTGGACCTTATGTATTCCAAATGACCCTTTAGTTTACCGTTCTGTTTTATTTGCTTCGTTTTGTTTTTGGGTGGCATCGGGACGATGCACTTTTTAACGGGGGGAGTAATGCCGCGCGCGCAGCTGGCCAAGTAGGCAGCGCGCGCGTGGCCTAACGGTTATCGCGCTTGCCTCCCACGCAGAAGGCCAGGGTTCGATTCTTGGCCGCGGCTACAGATTTTTGTTGACAGTGTAATTTAATGTTCTAGTGAATTCGAGAACCGTCTTGCTGATTCGAGGTTAGAATGTTCTACGCACCGAACCTTCTACGCCGAATGATCCAGAAACCCACGAGGGTACATAGGGATTCCGCAAGGCGAGCGGAGTCAGTTTCGCCACAGCGTTCGACTCTGTTGTTACGCCGACTTCGACGCCCACGACGCTCTCTTATTATCTTTTGTACCCTTTTATTTCTGGCACAAGATCGCCACATTAAACGTTTATTTCTTCCTGTTTATTTATTGTTCTTTTGGTCACCACCCGTGACAATGTATATGGGCGGTTTCATTTGGATTCAGGCAGCGATGTGCAGACGTATTTTTTTTATTTTACCTCAAATTTTTATATTTTGCGGCGCATGTTCTAAAAAGAACAATCTTTTCTTTTTTTATTTTAATGTCCTGACATTTGTTTCTGAGAAAAAAAATCTCAAAGAAGCGGGAAAGAACGACTAGGTTTCGACGATTGCGTGTGGCGTTTTTGAATCACTCTCAATCTTAAAGTATTCAAAAGAGAGCGTCTATATTTTTTAGTCTGATATATATGCAAGTATATAAAACGAAATTATAACTGCTATTTATTATTCGTCGCTCCAATCTTTGTAAAAATTTCCAAACATGCCTCCGCGAACAACTGTGTCCTAAATTGCGGATATATATATATATATATATATATATATATATATATATATATATATATATATATATATATATATATATCTCAGTGTGTCGAACCGAAAAAAATACGGGTTCGGTTACGGTTCAGGTTCAGGTAAATTTATTTTGTTCCGGTTCAGTTCCGGTTCGATTAATTCGATCGCGAACCGGTTCGGGGCGCTGAACCGGTTCGCGAACCGGTTCGGAAATTATAAATGACAAATTGCAACATCAATATAAATTACAAATAAAACATCTGAAAGCAGCACATACCAAACGGGATACATCGTAGTGTAAAGCTCAGGGATTTCTACCAGGAATGGTTTCTTTATGTGCACTCAAAGGTTACCTCACCGACGTTTACGCATTCGGACTTCATCTAAATGGGTCCGACGCAGTAGCTGTAAAATCTGCGACCCCCTTACAAACACACTTACAAGTAGAACTCGCTAACTATCCCGCCACCTCGGCGTGTAAGCAATTGAAGGAACAGTGGGGAGAAAATACAGCTTTCTTTATTTGAACTAGCCTTCGGTAACTCATATTAGACCCTTAAAGAAGTTTTCATTAAACAAGATACGGAATATGAGAAACACTTCACCGAACGCAGCGCCAGAAGGACGTAATGGGATAAATATTAAAATAGAAGAGTTCGCTGTCTCACAAATATGTTAGCTTCTAAGTGCCTATACGAAACCGGATGTATTATTATCAAACTCCACAGCCTTTTTTTTTTCTCATTCCGATGGAAGCAAGCTTCAAGAACTCGCGCGTTCTAGAAACGTGTTATGAAATGAGCACACAGCAGCATTTAGGATTTACGAGATTGTAGGAAAATGAAATCCCGTGACGCGATTTTTTTTTTTTTTTTTTTGCACAGCCTTCCAATTTTCTTTCTTCCGTGCAAGCCGCAACCAGCGCAATACTGGTTCCTATGTCAAGATTCATGGATGCAGCGTTTGTCAAGATTCATGGATGCAGCGTTTATATTCCTAAGACTGAGTGGAGAAGAAAAATATGTCAGCGAGGTGTGTGTCAGTTGACGGCACTTAAAGAACAAATGGCATTGATAGCACATTCATTGTCAACAGCGCGTGGCCGAACCGTTTTGACATGAGCCGGTAACCGTTATTTTTTTCCGGTGCAGTTCCGGCTCGGGTTCATCGCGATAACAATATAACGGTTCGGGTTCGGATTCAGTTCCGGAAAAAATACCGGTTCGGTTCCGGTTTTCGGTTCGGTTCGGTTCCGGTTTGACACCCTGATATATATATATATATATATATATATATATATATATATATATATATATATATATATATATTTGTTCGAGTCGACTATGCTTAGTATTGTTTTTAAAATAATACCACGTATAGAACCTTTCATTGCCTTCCAAATTAAGCAAAGTTTGTGGCTTTATCATGTACGAGGACTGAGAAATGAATTATGAAACAGAGAAGGTTTTCACTTTTCGTTCAATTTCAGCACGCTGTATATATATAAAAAAAAAAAACAATTTTTATTTCTCTGCGTCGCGTTTTTTTTTTTTTTCATTTTTATTTTAGCCAGCATACGTTCCGTTAGAGGTATATACACATTTTTTTTTTAGTTTTAAGCCTCTAAATATGCTATAAAAAGAGCGAATGCTGATGGTGGGGTTATGGGCTATAGCTGTATATTTTATTTTTTATTATAATAATCGAAGGGACGTTTAATTAATACTCATATAAAAGACATTGATGTCGTTAGGTGTATAATAACAAGTTTGCAATCCCAAACGTCGAAACACTATAAAATCGCAACTGCCGAAAGCGAAATGAAAGGTTCTACACGTTGTATTCTTTTAAAAGCGATACTAAACATAGCCGACTCAGAAAAGAAAAAAAAAATGCCGTTTTGGTTACAGTTGTTTGCGGAGGCATGTTTGGGAATTTTTACAAAAATTGGATCGACGAATAATAAATAGTAGTTGGAATGTTGTTTTCGCCGACCTGCATATAGATAACAATAAAAAAAAATATAGAAGCTCTCTTTTGAATACTTCGAGATTGAGAGTGGTTCAAATACGCCACATACGACAATCGTCAAAACCCACCATCGGCATTTGTTCTTTTTTTAGCATATTTAGAGGCTTAAAACTCAAAACCAATGCAAAAAACCACTAACGGAATGTATTCTTGGTAAAGGAATGGTGTGAAGAAAACTCGACGTGAGAAAATAAATGAATTAAAAATGTTTTTTTTTTTATATGCGGTAGTATTTTAAAAGCAATACTAAATAAATAATCAACCCCCCCCCCCCCCCCCCCAAAAAGAAAATAAAAAAAAAGAATCCGCAATTTAGGTCACAGTTGTTTGCGGAGGTGTGTTTGGGGATTTTTATGAAGATTTGAGCGACGAATAATAAATATTAGTTATAATATCGTTTTACCTACTTGTATATATATCACAATAAAAAATTTAGGCGCTTTCTTTTGAATGCTTTAATAGTGAGAGTGATTCAAATACGCCATACACGACAATCGTCAAGAACTCGTCGTTCTTTCCCGCTTCTTTAAGATTTTTTTCTCAGAAACTAATCATGTCAGGACATTAAAATTAAAAAAGGATTGTTCTTCTTAGAAGATTCGGCACGAAATATAAAATTTGAGGTATAATAAAAAATACGACTGCACCTCGTTGCCTGAATCCAAATGCCAAATATATATATAGGGTGTTTTTCTTCATTGTTTTAGATTTGTTTAACAAAAGCCGTTGAAAGCTACAGTGTTACGGTTTGTGCAGGTAAATTATACGGCCAGGACATAGTATAGGGAGATAGACGTTACTATAAGTCGGATATTTAAGTAAAAATTCTTAATTAACCTTTTAATTAGTGCAAATAGACATATAGTTTCAATTAGAAACTTGCTGAGCATCATCAAAAACCACTACATCAACTATTTTTAGAAGGCTATAGCGCCGTGGCAGCATTTTACGGCGTTCTGTAAAAACGCTCATTTGGACGCGCTTGTAGATTTCGGTTTCTTATCGGAGCGCGTTTTTGCGCCCGCGGTCCTGCTCCCCGGTGGTCGCGGCGCGAAGCCACCCCCTCGCCTCCCTCGTAGAATGGAGGGAAGTTGGGCGGATGTGTGTTGCGCGTCTCAGCCACCGGGGAGCAGGACCGCGACCGCGTAGATGGTCCACGATAAGAAACCGAAATCTAGAAACGAGTCCAAATGGAGCGTTCTTATAGAACGCCGTAAAATGCTGCCCCGGCATTATATCATTCTAAAAAGAGTTATTTAGTGTTTTTAGATGCTGCTCAGCAAGTTTCTCAGTTAATTAACAAAATTTCATTTAATTAGCCGACTAATAGTTGCGACCATCTTCCTATACTATGTCCTCTGGGCCGTATAACTCCACTGCACAAACCGCATAAGTGTAGCTTTCACGACTTTTTTTAAACAAATCTGAAGGAATAAGTAAAAACACCATATATATATACACATATATGTATATTATTGGGTGTTTTCATCTCAAATCGTGCAGGCAAAAAGGGCTGAATTTTTAATTTCGCTGAAAAAAAAATATGTTATGGCGTCTTCTCTAAAAACGCAGTAGCCACAAATCGCAAGTTGGTCGGATTTTTTGTTCTCGACTTACGAATTTTAAAAGAGGCCGCGGCGGAAAGCAGTGTTTTTCACATCCGTCATGGGTCGGATGTTTCGCTCGATCTCCCGCCGTGGATTTTCAGTCCACATTATATGAAACTTTTGCAAGTACTCTGTGAACACATTTAAAACGCTCTAATACCATGAAATAGTTTTAGGCATTTTGCTTTTATTCTGTAAAAATGTCAAAAACGCCCCCCCCCCTCCCGGTCAATTGTTGACGAAATTTGAGAATTAAATACTGGCAGTTTACTTGGGTTACATTGAAATTTTTTATGTCTACGGAGAGCCCAAAACACGTTCTTTATAGATATTATAAAATCACTCAGCTGCATAAAATTCCCTTTGCGGGATGTTTACGTTAATGTTATGCGAACACAAAAAAGTACCAATTTTAAAATCGATTTTCTAAAAAAAAAACAACATTTTTTTATTTTTTTTTTAAATGTAGATATGATAGTTGTCTACTCGAAAATCAAGTCGAGAAAGTGTGCATTTGGTTTGTATGTTCTATATTTAAGCCTCAATATCGGAAAAAGCCGTCTTCGTTTTGCAAGACCAAAGTTGGACATAGCGACTCGTGCGTTTCTATGAATTGTGAAAACGTTTTCTTGAATTTTCGTCTGCGTTTTGTAATCAATTATAAACGTATTTCGTGGTATTGAATAGTTATTTATGTTTTGATAAGAGCGGGAAACCACGAGAAACATATCTAACCAAATCAGCAGGCTTAATAGACCTTCAATATCCAAGAGGCACAGACGTTGTATTGTTTCGCTTTATAAACCTTTCACTGTAAACTAGCACGACTAGTTATTAGCTGTCATATTACTAAGACATAGAAAGTCACCACAATATTGATATATTATATACAATTATTTCCGAAGCCAAACGGTAGGGTTTGTTCACCGCATATCGCACAGATCACCAGGGAATATCCTTTCACTTCCGTAATACACAAAAATGACGACACAGAAACGGTCCGAAACACGCGGAGAGAGTTTCACGAAGAGGGGTAGAGAATAAAAATAAAGAAATAAGAATAAAATTACCCAATAAACTCCAATCTTATCGAAAATTGCGTTAAAAAGATTTAGGTTCGAGCGGTGGCAAGGGGACTAGTGGAGAGTCAGACAAAGAAGTCGACGACACGACACGTAAAACAAAAAAAAACAACAAAGATTTAATAGAGACGGAAAAACTCAGCTGCACATCGCAAGAACAAAAGCCAACTCCTCCGGGCATTCCCTAAACGGGACACAACCGAACGCGTGCGAACACGCTCTCTACAACACCGTCAAGCCGCTACGCCATGACGAAATAAACCCAACAACTAAACAATGCTAACGAAGAGTTAGTCATAAAACATTAAAAAAAAAAAAAAAAACGTTTAGCAAAACCGCACCCGAGAAACCAAGTTCAGCGGGGCGAAGAAACATACACGAAATAAAAAAAAAGTCTTAACTGACCGACGCCGAGTCCAGTCCCACGACACTAAAGCCTGGCAGGATGACGGTGTCCAGATGATGCTCAAATCTGTTCTTCACTTTATTCCGCACATCCACGACGGCTGTGCGGAACAGTGGCTGTGTGGAACAAAGTGAAGAATGGATTTGAGCAGCAATGGGGGGGGGGGGGGGGGGGGGGGCGCGAGAAGGTAACCAAGACGTAGCATGCCTCGAGCTTCATATCGAGAGAGGACCTTTTTCGATTAACCTACCGATTAATCGATTAATGCTTTAATCGCGATTAATTTTTTTAACCAGTTAATCGGTAATATTTTAACGAGTCAAAATAAAGTAAAAAGGAAACGCTTTCACCACGCAGACGTGGACGACAACACCTATATGAAGGGGAAACTTATGGTCAGATTTTAGCCTAAAGTAAACTGTAGGGAAAAGATTTGTAACTCCTGACAAGGTGCAGAAGGTTACACGTCTGCCGACCACTTCAATAGCGTTTGAGTGTCCGTTTAGCGCAGCAGAGAGAGACTATAGTGTGAACAATCAAAGGAGGTCGCTCTTGACGGATAATATCAACGAACCTTTTACCTCATGGAGCTGAAGTAATAATTTGTGAGTGCCTCCGACCGTTCTTAACTACACATCAAGGTTAATTCGTAATAAAACTTGTGTATTAGGCCCTTTACCTCATCTTCAGCAAAGTCAAGACAGAAAACACATATTAATTTTTGACTTTTTAAAAATATTATGCATGGAAATAAACGAGACCGATTAATCGATTAATATAATCGATTAAAGGGTGGCGATTAATCTGGTTAAAACTTTTAATCGACGCCCAGCCCTAAAAAGAATACGTCAGCCGGCGCTAACTTTTCATCTCGGGAGAAGGACACTCTTCACAAACGGTTATAGTTGACAAGGAGGCTGTCTTCGACCCAACTAGTCTCCGGGCAGAATAAACACAAGTATATTTACCAACACGCTCGTTTTTAATGTCAACCTCCGGGCTTTGCTGTTTCCAAAAGAGATAACCCTTCTGTGCTATCGGGCCTCCGCGGAGAGAGATGTTCACCGCCTCAACGACACATTCGTACCGTTTCACTAATCGTGACACCTGGCTGCGCTGCTCGCTTTATTGTCACGGGCCGTCCTATCGAACACAACGAGTGCAAAAGGTCGTGGTCATCTGCTGGTTCCGAAAGGGCGGGACGTTCATGTAGGCCAATGAAGGTCCCGAATCAATGCGACGTTTGCCGATTTCTACGCATTAAAAATTTACGACGCCTGCTGGTCTGTTTAGAAGTGTTGCCTTCTCTTTTGAACTCCTCCAATGTAGCTTGCCGCTTACAATAAAATTTAAGTAATCAATAAATATAACAGGGTGGAACTACTGTATTTCATTTTTATATGAGAACGTTGAAAAAAGGCAAAAATATTTCACCGTTTGTGAAGGCGCGCAATTCGCAAGTCCATTTCGAGCCGTACAAACACGTTTTCGTACGATATTGATGCTTAAATATAGACCATACAAACAAAATACACACTTTCTCGACTTGCCTTTCGTGTAGACAACTATCATATCTACATTTTAACAAAAAATAAAAAAAATAAAAAAATGTTTTTTTTTTTTTTTAGAAAATTGATTTAAAAAATGGTACTTTTTGGTTTTTGCATGATAATAACGCAAACGTCCCGCAAAGGATATTTTATACAGCCGAGTCATTTTACAATGTAAAAAAAGAAAGTGTTCTGGGCTCTCCGTGGACATAAAAATATTAATGTAACCCAAGTAGATCGCCAGTAATTAATTGTCAAAGTTCGTCAACAATTGACCGAGGGGGCGTTTTCGACATTTTTACAGAAAAAAAGAAAAAAGCCTAAAACTATTTTATGGTGTTAGAGCCTTTTAAATGTGTTCACAGAGTGCTTCAAAAAAGTTAATATAATGTTGACTGAAAATCCTCGGCGGGAGATCGAGAGAAACGTACGACCCACGACGGATGTGAAAAACACTGCTTTCCGCCGCGGTCTCTTTTAAGATTCGCAAGTCGAGAACCAAAAATCAGACGAACTTCCGGTTTGTGGCTACCGCGTTTTCAGAGACGACGCCATAACAATTTTTTTTTCAGCGAAATTCAAAATTCGATCCTTTTTGCCTACACGATTCGAGATGAAATCCACCCATATATATATATATATATATATGGGTGATTTCATCTCAACTCAGGCACGAATTTTGGGTCGAATTTTAGTTTTGACGAAAAAAAATGCTTTGGGGCAATTCCTATAATAAAAGAAGACGCAAACGGCAATGTCGTCAGATTTTTTGTTCTCAAGTTACGGACCGTTGAAGCGGCCATGGTGGAAACGGACGTTTTTCCAGCTTATCGAAGGTGCCTTATTTCACTCCATCCCTTTTCCCTGCTTTTTACGCTACATCAGTATAACTTTTTGGGAACACACTAAACGTAGGCTTTATCATGCTAATTAAGCGTCTAGGTCATCTCATTTTTAATTTTTTTATTCGTCAAACCGGCTCTCTGCGACGATATTTGACGAAGTTCAGCAAGCTGTGCTGTGTCACCTAATCGACATACTTTTATGATCTTTATATCAATGTAAAGCTCCAATTAAGCTCTTTCTTTTGAGTATAATTTCAATATTTCTAAATAAGTATATATTGTGCTACATGTGCCTGAAAAACGATAATTTTGAAAAACTGGCAAGTTTAAAGTCGATTTTCTTGAAAATCTCACTTTTTATTTCTTTTATCTTTTACTCACAGTTAGTTAACATAGCCGTCTATCAGACACTACCAACAGAAATTGTAATATATTGTTTGTATGGCCGCTATTAAGACTCGAATCTCGTGCTATGAGCGTTTTGAACGGGACTTCGCACAGGTGTTCTGCTGAGCAGAATTTTGGCCTATGTAAGGTTTTCTATTTATCGTTACCAGTTACCTCAACATCCAACCATAAACATTATTAAAATTTGGAGTAATGTGCTTAAGAAAATTAATTTACTTCGAAGTCCGTATCCATAAGTGCGGGCACAGCGCTTCCTTCCTCCCAATACGGGGGAATGCAGGTCGTAAGAGACTTCCTCTAAGGCCTTTTGCTTTCGGCTTTGAGTTTGAAATACCGAACTTGACATGTAATTGTCATATTCTTTTATGTCAAACAGATATGCAGTGCATATACATATGTACGATTGAGTATCGGACGCTTAGGAAGTACGGTTTATTAGCGAGTTTTAGAATAGGGGGCCCCACAGCTTTGGGTGCCCCACAGCTTTGGGTGCTTCAAACAGCTTGGGGCGTCCCACTTGGCATGCACAGAGCTTCTGCGCATGCCCACTGCGATATCCAGAGCTGTTTGGGGCACCCAAAGCTGTGGGGCCCCCTATTCTAAAACTCGCTATTTTGTGCACGCACGGAATCTTTCCTAAAATAACAAGCATTTCGTAGCGTGTAAGGCTTTAAACGTATTAGTCATGTGTTTAGGTTTCATTTCTATTTTCAGTGATTCATGCCGGGTTACTTAGAATTTTTCCTCTCGACTTAAGGGGGCCCTGCAACAAACGTTTTGGCTGATTTTTAATTTGCACCGATCCTGAGCGCACTGAACGTACTAACTTAAAGAAACTTTTTTTTTCCCTCAAATTTCGCTTTATTTTAAAAGTTATAGGCAAATTAGGATTACAAAAACAAGCAAAAAATAACGTCCTTCATGACGTCGTAGGTCCTGGATGTGGCCGTGAACTAGAGGAGGGATAGTGAGCTCATCGAGCGCTCACGGCTGCCGCACTCCGTGTCGACGGCTCGAGAGGGCGCCATTAAAGCACGTGTTGGATAGGCTGTATGAAGCGGGCGGTCAGGGCGGCTCGCATTGCATTTGCTGCACGATTAAAGACTAATTCGGCATAGCACTTCATTGATTGGCCACAAATGACAGCAAACACGGGGTAAATATCAGATAAAAACGGGAGCCACTTCGCGCTGCCATTTCGCCAAATGGCAAAATCGCCAGCCAAGCCCGCGCCGAAAGCCTTCGGAACGCTCGGAACCGGTCGGATCCTCGAGCCGGTATCCGACCGCAGCGCCGCTGCGTACATCCGGGACCTTTCTACGCACGCCGTTCGCCGGCGCCTCATCCCACTAGCCCTTTCTAGTATGCGCCGTTTTTTTCCCCCGCTTGGTGGTGGGTATGTCGACGGGTCATTTCTTGTTTCCTTACTTTATAAACTGCATTTTTTTTTCTGATCTAAAATACTGAGCAAAAACTATTTTCATACGTAATAGAAACGGTTCGCGACACTTATATTTTGTATCTCGACTAAAAGAAAAGATTTTAGCGGTTTTGACCAGTAGTAAGCCCAGGACCAAAGACGTCACATATCGCGCGCTTTCGCCAACGCAGGTCGCCCTCGTAGGTGGAGGAGGTTTCCGCGTCGTCCGGCTAAAATATGACGCACTGATATTTAGTTACTCTCTCCGTGCCCGCTGGCTTGCCCGAACCCCAAGAGACCTGGAAACCGAAAAAATGGTAGACGCTTAATTATGATTGCAGAGACCCTTTAAGCTTGTCCGAGAGTTTAGATGTTTCGTGTCTTCTCCTTCAATACATAGGGCGAAGCTAACACACCTTGCAAACCACGCGCCAGTGCCAAGTAAATAAATATTGTTAGGATAAATATTGTTGCTTCACTGGCTTTTACGCTCATATATTGAGGTAAGTACTAACATTAAATAGAAAACATTACATAGGTCAAAATTCTGCTCAGCTGAGCGTCTATGCAAAGTCCCGTTCAAAACTCTCATAGCACGAAATTCGAGTCCCAATAGCGGCCATACAAACAATATATTACAATTTCTGTTGGTAGGTCCTGGCGGACTACTATACTACCTAATTGTAAATAAAAAATTAAATAAATAAAAGGTGGGTTGTTTTAGAAAATCGATTTCGAACTTGCAAATCTTTCTTTAGAAAAAACTTGCAAGTTTGAAGTTGATTTTCTAAAAAAAACGCCTTTTATTTTTGTTTTGTTTTTTTATTTACAGTTAGGTAGTATAGTAGTATGCCAGGAAGTACCAACAGAAATGATAACATATTTTTTGTATTGCCGCTATTAGGACTCGAATCTCGTGCTATGTGAGTTTTGAACGGGACTTCACATAGACGCTCAGCTGAGCAAATTTTTACCTATGTAAGGTTTTCTATTTAATGTTAGTACTCACCTCAATATATATCTGAGCGCAAAAGCCAGTGAAGCAACAATATTTATCCTAATAATATTTATTTACTTGGCACTGGCGTGATTTGCAAGGTGTGTGAGATTCGCCCTCTGTATTGACGGAGAAGATACGCAAAATTTAGACTCCCGGACAAACTTAAGTCAAGACGGAAAAGTCTAAGTAACCCGGTACGAGTCACAGAAAATAGAAATGAAACCTAAACACATGACTAGCACGTCTGAAGCCTTAAACGCCACGAAATGCTTGTAATTTTACGAAAAAGCCCGTACGCGCACAAAATAAACAATACTTCCTAAGCGTCAGATACTAAAACGTACATATGCATATGCACTGCATATCTGTTTGACATGAGAAAATATGACAATTACATGTCAAGTTCGGTATTTCAAGCTCAAAGCCGAAAGCAAAAGGCCTTAGAGGAATTCTCTAACGATCCGCATTCCCCCGTATTGGGAGGAAGTAAGCGCTGCGCCCGCACTTGTGGATACGGATTTCGAAGTAAGTACACTACTCCAAATTTTATGAATGTTTATGGTTGGATATTGAGGTAACTGCTAACGATAAATAGAACACCTTACATAGGCCAAAATTCTGCTCAGCAGAACACCTGTGCGAAGTCCCGTTCAAAACGCTCATAGCACGAGATTCGAGTCTTAATAGCGGCCATACAAACAATATATTACAATTTTAGTTGGTAGTTTCTGATAGACTGCTATATTAACTAACTGTGAATAAAAAAATAAAAGAAATGAAAAGTGTTTTTTTTTAGAAAATCGACTTCAAACTGGCCAGTTTTTACAGGAACATGTAGCGCATTATATACTTATTTCGAAATATTGAAATTATACATGAAAGAAAGAGTTTAAATGGAGCTTACGTTGATATAAAGATCATAAAAATATGTCGATTAGGTCACACATCACAGCTTGCTGAACTTCGTCAAATATTGTCGCAGAGAGCCGGTTTGACAAATAAAAAAAAAAATATAAAAATGATATGACCTAGACGCTTAATCAGCATGAAAAAGCCTATGTTTAGAGTGTTCCCAAAAAGTTGTATTGATGTAGCGTAAAAAGCAGGGAAAAGGGATGGAGTGAAATAAGGCACCTTCGATAAGCTGGAAAAACGTCAGTTTCCACCTTCGCCGCTTCAAGGGTCCATAACTTGAGAACAAAAAATCCGACGACATTGCCGTTTGCGTCTTCTTTTATTATAGTAATTTCCCCAAAACATATGCTTTTTTTGTCAAAATTAAAAATTCTACCCAAAATCCGTGCCCTGAGTTGAGATGAAATCACCACACACACACACACACACACACACACACACACACACACATATATATATATATATATATATATATATACAGAGTGTTTCAGAAAACGCAGGCCAAATCGTTCCTGCGAAAACTACTTATCGCAACGAAAAAAGGCTTGTGGCGTTGTGGTCCTGGGCCAGGGGCCCATTTAAGAAAATTATTAATGTCTGGGATAATTAACTTGTTAATTATTTTTGCCTAATTAACTTTTTTAATATTGTGTTTAAGGGCATGGTTTAAATTAGAAAATTGCTCAGCATCATCGAAAACCACTAAACCAACAAATTGCAGAATGATAGAAGGCACGCGAAGCATTTTACGCTTTCTGAAAAACCGCACGAAATCGACGGGTTTTTAAGTTTCGGTTTGTTATCGGAGCGCATCTCCGCCCCGACGGCACCGCGCCCCGCGAAGAGATAGTGCAACCAACCTCTGCTGCGCTGTCATCACGCGACGCAGTAGAGTCTGGTTGCACCACTGATCTCTATGTCTATTTGCTGGATCGCGTTTGACCAGCTCCGCCTATGGACCGGAATGCGGTCACTGGCGGCCATCTTTAGGTAGAGTTATATCATCTCTAGCCATCATAGTAATATGGCGGACAGCGCAATGGCGGCAGGGTGCCATAAAATAGCCGTGGATCTAGTGCACTGTACCGTGGGAGATATTTCGTGCTTGATTCAAGTTGTTCGACGACGCAGATTCTTGAAACCCGGCGTGAACGGTAGCCTCATCTTTTAGGGCCCAGAGAAAGTTCTACGAAAGCGCAGCGCCGGGGAAAAGCAGCGCAGCTCGCATCGAAAGCAGACTCCGTAACGGCGTCTGCTTTCGATGCTAATTTTGATGCGACTTTCGATGCGAGCTGTACTGCTTTTCCCCCGGTGCTGCAATTTCGTGAAACTTTCACCGGGTCCTCAAAGATCGCGCTACCGTTCACGCTGGGTTTCAAAAACATGTTTCGTCAAACAATTTCAATCAAGCACGAAATATCATCCACCCTATTTTGACGGCAGCCTGCCACTACACCTGCCAAAACGCTGTCTGCCATGGATGGATGACAGTGGCTGCGGGAGCTGTACCTTGGCTAGAGGTAATATAACTCTACCTAAAGATGGCCGCCAGTGACTGCATTCGCAGAGCGGGCAAACGCGATCCAGCAATTGTCATTGAGATCAGTGGGTTGCACTATCTCTCCACGGGGCGCGGTGCTGCCGGGGCCGAGATGCGCGCCGATAACAAACCGAAACTTAAAAACCCGTCGATTTCGTGCGGTTTTTCAGAAAGCGTAAAATGCTTCGCGTGCCTTCTATCATTCTGCAATTTGTTAGTTTAGTGGTTTTCGATGATGCTGAGCAATTTTCTAATTTAAACCATGCCCTTAAATACAATATTAAAAAAGTTAATTAGGCAAAAATAATTAACAAGTTAATTATCCCAGACATTAATAATTTTCTTAAATGGGCCCCTGGCCCAGGACCACAACGCCACTAGCCTTTTTTCGTTGCGATGAGTAGTTTTCGCAGGAACGATTTGGCCTGCGTTTTCTGAAACCCTGTTCGGCCGACCTTCCCTCGACCACCAGGATTGGAGGTCACGCCTCAAGATACGGACGAGAGATCATGGAGGCCTTCGCCATGCACTACAGTCAGAGCAACTTCGGGTCCCCGTCTATAGGCTTATCCACGAGGGAGATAAACTTTCTGGGGCCAGAGCTGACGTCCCTCGTTTCAGCGGCTTCGAGCGATTAGATGTCTACCCCTCGGGATCGTCCCTCATTTCCCTGGCTCTACACTCTCTCCCATCGCTTTCCCACTTTCCAGTGTAGCGTCTTTCACCCTCCCCTCCTTCACCTATATACGCAAACTTCGGGTCAATAACTGTTGTTGCTAGTTGGAAGTCTTCGTTGTCCGTCCCCCCTTTCTATGTATCTTCCTCATGTCTAATTATATTAGGGTGTTTCAGAGAATGCAGGCGAAATCGCTCCTGCGAAAACTCCTCATCGGAACAAAAAAAACGACGTGGCGTTTTGGTCCTGGGCCAGGGGCCCATTTAGAAAAATCATTAAAGTCCGAGATAATTCAGCTGTTAATTATTTTTGCCTAATTAACTTTTTTTAATATTGTGTTTAAGGGCATGGATTAAATTAGAAAATTGCTCAACATCATCGAAAAACACTAAATCAACAAAATGCAGAACGAAAGAAGGCACGCGCATTATTTACGGCTTTCTAAAAAACCGCGCAAATTCGCCGGGTTTTTAAGTTTCGGTTTACTATCGGAGCGCATCTCGGCCCCGGCGGTACCACGCCCCGTGGAGAGATAGTGCAACCTGCCTCTGCTGCGTCGTGAGATGACAACACACACACACAAACAAACAAACATTTCGGTGTCAGGACGTGTTGTAGAAAATGTTCGGGAGAGAGAGAGAGAAGGGGGGGGGGGGAAGGGAATCGTAGTAAAGAAGGGGGGCATTCCTTACCCCGAAGGTTTTATTGTACCTTTCTGAAATGTCTGGTCACTATATAGGTGGTTGCGGTCTGAGGCTGAGGAGATCGCCTATCCCCTCTCCCCTTCCTTTACCCCTTTATGCCCCTTGCTTCCTCTTTCCAAGCAACTTTGGGGGGGGGGGGGGGGGGGGGGATAAATCGCCCTCTTCCCGTCCCCCTGTTTCGACGCACCTGCTTAGATGTGTTCCAACTGAGAGACGACGTGGAACAGGGCAGCGTGCAATTTTCAAATAAATGGTTTTAGAGGTTCTGGAAGTAATACGATTCGCGTTCCATGAACTCACGAGCGGCCATGCCAGGCCGAAGCGAGAGGCTCGAGCCAGAGCTCGAAGTGTACAGGCAGGTGCATTGACGTCATTTTACACTTCCCACCCGTGACGTCAGGCTCGGGATTATCAGCTGTAAACTACAAATTCGATCTTGCGTGTTCGAATTGACGGTATCGCGTTCTTAAGACATCCCCGTCGATATTGACAACCTGACATTACTCTTATTTACACGTAGCAGAGACCGTCGGATAAACTAGAGTTCACACAGAAACAATGAAACACTGAAATGGACAAAAAACAAATACTCACAGTTCTTAAAAAAGAAAGAAAGAAAAAAAAAGACCCATAAAAGAATTGTGAGTGTCTGTCCGTCATTCTTTCTGTGTGAACCATGGATCTTATTTTTGTTGATGAAAGCAGAATTAATTCCAGTTTGATTAATCTTAGAAAGCAAACCACAAGTTTACGTGGCTAATAGGAAGTACTTAGAAAACATAAAACAAGAAAATGCCGTCGATGGGGGTACTGAAATGAGGGTTACTGCGCAGAGGAGAACTCCGCTCTTGGGTGGGCAGCGCTACTCGGCTGGTTCTGACCTAGCCACGTCGGGCTACACTTTGATCATATTCAAATGGCCGAGGGAATGGGAAGGAACGGCAGAGACGATTTAGGGGCGTAGCTCCTAGTAGGGTCTAGCTTTGTCCGTCCGGCGTCCGTGCTCATATCGATCTTGCTGGTGCTCGTGCTCATGCTCATGCTCGTGCTCGTGCTCGTGCTTGTGAGCTCACGTGCTCACGTGCCCGTGTAGAGCAAAAAAAGAAAAAGATTAAAAAATGAAAGCCGCTTACAACTCCCTGTAACGCCGAATTGGAGCGCAGCTCTTGAGGAGGAGGAGGAGGGAAGGGCACTGGGGGGGGGTTCGACTAACCAGGGGGGGTCACGTGACCTTGGAAGTCACGTGACCCCCAATGCCGATGATGTCATCACTGACGTCACTGATGACGTCATCAGTGACGATGACGATGCGGGTACCGATGACGTCATTAGTGACGTCACTGATGACTTCACCAGTGATGATGACGATGACGATGCGATTGTCGGTGACGTCATCAGTGATGATGACGATGACGATGACGATGCGGATGTCGGTAACGTCATCAGTGATGATGACGATGACGATGCGGATGCCGGTGACGTCATCAGTGATGATGACGATGACGATGTGGATGCCGGTGACGTCATCAGTGATGATGACGATGACGATGTGGATGCCGGTGACGTCATCGGTGATGATGACGATGACGATGTGGATGCCGGTGACGTCATCAGTGACGATGACGATGTGGATGCCGGTGACGTCATCAGTGATGATGACGATGACAATATGGATGCCGGTGACGTCATCAGTGATGATGACGATGACGATGTGGATGCCGGTGACGTCATCAGTGATGATGACGATGACGATGGGGATGCCGGTGATGTCTTCAGTGATGATGACGATGACGATGTGGATGCCGGTGACGTCATCAGTGATGATGACGATGACGATGTGGATGCCGGTGACGTCATCAGTGATGATGACGATGACGATGTGGATGCCGGTGACGTCATCAGTGATGATGACGATGACGATGTGGATGCCGGTGACGTCATCAGTGATGATGACGATGACGATGTGGATGCCGATGACGTCTTCAGTGATGATGACGATGACGATGTGGATGCCGGTGACGTCATCAGTGACGATGACGTCATCGGGGGGTCACGCGACATCGGCGGGGGTCACGTGACCTCGGGGGGTCACGTGACCTCGAGGAGGGGGTCACGTGACCTCAGGGGAGTCACGTGACTTCGGGGGGTCACGTGACCCCCCACGAGGTCACGTGACCCCGGTGGGGGGCTCGCGCGGTGCATTATGGGACATTTCCCATGATGCACCGCGCGGTTACGCCGACGGCGACGCCGACGGCGACGGCGACGCCGCTCAAGCCGGAAACGGGCCCCTAAGAGCTGCGCTCTAAAAATGTTTGCGCAGTTGACAGGATTCGAACGTGTGCGGGGAGACCCCAATGGATTTCTAAGTCCATCGCCTTAACCACTCGGCCTCGACTGCGGGACGAGTAGGGGGCTCTGAGATCTGGTAGTAACTCTAGAGCTGGGGATGTCGTGGATGACACGTTGCATGTAGCCGCTCAACGTCTATACAGGAGAGGGCGCTGCGTTCAAATGCGTATATAATCGCGTTAAACTTTTCATGCATTGGCTAAACGTTTATAGACGGGAGGGCGCTGCGGTTAAATGCTCAAATGGGCATATAACCACGTTCCATACCACACATTTTCTTTCTGACATGGATGAAAACGAACGAAAGGCTCGGCATGCTGCGGCTCAGCGTCTACGCAGACAAGCACCACCAGAGCTTCGCCCGAATCAACATCATTCACCACGTGGAGATGCGGTCATTTTTTCATTAAATTCTGCTTTATCGGATGAAATAAGGACCATATCGGACTGCAAACTTTGACGGTGTTGATTTTAGAATGCAATTACCACAAGCCTGCGCCGTGCCTTTTAGAGCCCATCAAACATGTTGGTCTCGTCGCGCGTAAAAACCACAATCGTCTCCGCGCACTCTCTTGTGCTGTTCTTGTTCGGCGCCTAGGGAGTTGTAGGCATTTTTCGCCCCTTCAATTGAAAAAAACGACACGAAGCTAAACGGATCTGCGGGTGTGTGAGAAAAGACAACTTTGTGGCGTTCTTTCGGCCACTCGCCCCGCTTCGTCATAATGCAAAGAATCTTTGTGTTCTACGAGTTTAGCGACCCTGGGGAAGCTACGCCAGCCTTGACGTCGAAGCGCAGGATAGTTGACGCCAAGCATGACCTCCGAGATTTTAGGCGAGCTGGCTGCGCTCCTCAGACCATTGCATTTGCGCGGTAGAGGCTGTTACTGCGGGGCGTTTGGCGACTCTCGCGACGAAACCAAAGAACACAAAAAATAGCGTAGAATTATCATCATCAAGATTTTCTTCGGTATACGGTTCATATGAGCAGCGCGGAATGATCTCCCCGTCTTTCGCCGCTACACACAGACCTTTGCAAAGGAAGGAGTTGATTACAATTTGAACGTTCATCTTTTTGAAGCGTGAAGGGTGTAGAACAAACGCCCACGAAGTTGTTTTCAAACAAACTGCGCCTCTAATAATTTCTGTAAAAACCTTGGGGCTGAGCGAATCAAAAGCAAAAAGACGAGTCAAAATATAGATTCGCATTTAACACTGATAGTGATACAATAAATCTTTGGTTGGGGCTAGTTGGTACTAGGGTGCCTTCATGTGCGCTTTGCTTAGGGTGGAATATCAGGCCAGAAGCACGTGAAAGAGCGTGTTTCTGCAAGCGTTTGTGGTGCTGACTGTGCTATGGCGACATTTTGTTTTCGTTGATTTCTTTTTATTTTCCCCGGGAGCGCGTGCTGTCGGCATCAGGTACTATACAAAGGGTGGCATCACCCTAAACAGAAGGACTTTGAGGCACCCTAGTTGATACTATCACGATCAATAGGAGTGCGAATACAGCTCCGCGTGTCTCGCGGCACTATCAGTGCCCCCTGGCGATTGCTCTTTGAAGTATAAGTGCACCTTGCGGTCGAGACATATCGTCTCTAACGATCGCAGCATCACACAGCACTTCCGGGTCGTCTGCTAGCGAAAAACGGTCGGCGAAACTGCGAATGTGTTCACCAATCACGGAGAGCATATTTCGCTAACAACATTTGCCAGCAGAAATAACTTTTATAAATAATTCGACTGTCATATTTTTGATTAGGAAGTTTCAGTAAATTATTCCCATTACTCCGATAACATTACCCGATACTTCTCCGACGCATTTGAGCACGCATCGTATTGTTATCGAAGGTGACAAAACAATTAACTAAGACTGCATATTTCCTTCACGTGCACGCGAGAGCAAAGGACCACCAATGCGCAGAGGAAACCTGTTGGCAAGCGCGTGCGGGGGTGATACCCTTCATCATGGAAAACAGAGCTAAAAGAACGACAGTCACGTAGACAAAATACACGGGACTTCCTCATCGTTTTTTTTTCACGCTATATTCCATGATGAAAGGTACAACCCACGCTCGCACCGCGCTTAATTCTAACCTGTGCGCATTGGCGGTCATTTGTAAAAGCTTGGTCTGCTGGGCAAGTTGGTAGTGGACATTCATATTAGCGTTTAGCGTTTGTCCTGTGTGCTTCTTCGTCTTTTTGTCCCGTCTCTTTTGCGGTCATTTGCTTTCATAAAGCTCAGGCGAAGGAAATAATACGCAGTTTTAGTTGATAGTTTTCATACCTCCGACAACAATATAATGCATGTCTAAAGGCGTCGGCGAAGTATGGGGTATTGTTATCGGAGTAATGGGAATAATCTACCAAAACTTCCAAATCAAAAAGACCACCCTAGACATGTACATACAAGTGAATTCTGCAGGCGCACAGTACTAGCGAAAAATGTGCTTCATCACTGGTGAACAGGTTCGCAGTTTCGCCAACCGTTTTTTGCCATACTCTCAGAAAAAAAAGGCATATTCTTATACCCCTCGTCCCCTATAGACCAACTCAACTCTCTGACGTCAGGCCGATGCAATGTCGCTGCTGTCGGTACTGAGCATGCGCAGATCGTTTGCCTCGGGCGAATCATGGTTTCTGCGCGCGCAGTGCTCTCGCCCCGTGGGCAAACGCGGGCTTGTTTGTAAACAGTGTGTTGGTCGATACGAGACCCCAAAACTTCAGTTCCACGTACAGCCGCGCCGACGTCGAACCGACGTTCCCAACTTTCACAGACAGTTTCGTAGCCTAGTGGTACATCTTATTAAAATAGCTAAGGTACGTGTTATTGACTGCAAAAAAAAAAAAAAAAAAAAGTAATCGGGGTTCTCTTGGCATTACTGCGAAACCTCAGTGTTTTTGGGTTTTTTTAGTCTTTGATAAGATTTTAGCTGTTTAATAAGGTATATCTCACCGTTCTGAAGCATCTCGTAAAAGTTGAGGCCGTCTGTTCGGCGTCGGTGCGCTGCGCAGTCTGCGACACCCCAAAACTGATGTTTTGAGGTGTCGCAGACGACCCGGAAGCGCAGAGTGGTGCGGCGATCGCTAGAGACGATATGTCTCGATCGAAAGGTGCTGTTATACTTCAAAGAGGAATCGCCAGGGGGTACTGGTAGTACCACGGGCCACGCTGAGCGGTGTTCGCACTCATATTGATCGTGATAGTACATATGATTAAAAGGTTAAAAAGCACAAACTAACAATATAAAAAAAACACGTGCAACACGGACAAGCGCCAACTTCCAACTGATTTATTGTAGCACCAAACATCGTCAAACTGTCGATCCCGATCACCCATACGCTTGGGGGTGTGTATGGGTGGTGGGTATTGACAGTTTGACGGTGCTTGGTGTTAAATTCAGTCAGCTGGAAGTTTCGCTTGTCCGTGTCGTACGTGTGTCTTTTTTCGTCTTGTTCCAGTTCGCGCCTTTTAACCTTTTAATTGATAGGGATAGTGATAGTGATTTATTTCGGCTCAGGAGAGCCTCGACGCCGCAGAAAGGCAAGTAGCCCATACCGTGAAAGCCCATGGCGCCGCGTCCAACGATGATGACATGATATTTCACAAATGGACGAGGTTGAGGGGTTGATGTTGCGGTTGAAGAGGACGGAGGGCGTTAGGCCTGCAGCGGTCTTTGCGACGGTGGTCTTCATGGGGCCGTCATGGTCTGCTAACTTCTAGTAGTCCGGTCTAGAGTGCCTGACAAGGGCCCCTTGAGTGTACGGCTTGCAGACGAGCCGCCCGAATTCCTGACGACGCGGGGTCCAGCACCCCTGTGCTGGGGCTCCATCGGTTGGCGCCGGTGTTGGCCGGGCGGCGGTTTCGCGAAAGCCAGCTTTGAAGACTACCAGCTTGCGGTCGAGTTTGTGCCGTGTGGTGTGACCACCTTGTCGATCGAAAACATGGTGTGTGCCACCGGTCCGGCTGGCTCTTTGACGATGTTAAAAACGCGTCTTTTTTTTTTTTTATTGATGCAATAAAAGGAAATCAGAGATCCAGTTTGCTTCCTCTTCTTCTGATGTTGCATTCTGAGGTAACATTTAATGAAACAGCGCAAAGACCGGAGCAGCGAATAATAATTACGAATCAACAGAGATCGACTCACCTTTCTCTATTCTGATGATGAAAAAAATGAACACGTAAGCTTCATGCCGCGGGCTCACAATTCACAGCGTGATTTCAGGAGCCCTATTTGGCGCTTTTTGGACTCCCACGGCGACTAGGGAGAAGGATGTGACGTCAACGACACAGCAAGCGCAGATTGGATGTTGACAGAAGAAAACAAAATCAACGTCCAATCTGCGTTTGCTGCGTTGTTGACGTCACTTCCTTCTCCATAGTCGCTGTAAGAGTCCAAAAAGCGCAACATAAGGCCCCTGGTGATTCTGCTTCCGTTTCTGGTTTGGTTCTAATTAAACGCCGCATTCGGAGGTCTCGAGAACTGACTTGGCTCGCTTTTTCTGCTGGGCAGACCGGCAAACCAGCTTTTAGAAAGGCTGGAGAAGAGCGCGGGAAAAATCTCGGAGGCCATGCGCTGAGGCATAGGGTTATTTTAATGTACGCAAGAGTTTCCACAGGCACTAGTGTCTATGCGACATCCGTCTAGATTTGCAGTGCTCATGTGCATTACCTATGGGAAAATCACGTGCATTTCGTCTCTTCGCCAAAAAACAACATGGATCGCTTTTGTTATTTCGGTTGTTCCGATTAGTATGTACGTTTTTTATCATTGTAGAAGTGTAATTGCTTCAGTTACAGTATTTTTATTCACCAGTGAACGCTGTTAAACTTCGCTATATTTAAGACCCGAACCTCTGTTCTATAGCAGGTTTGTAAAAACGGCAATCGCTCAAAAAAAAAAAAAAAATAAAAACAGCCCAAAAGAATGTAGAGTGTGTTCGAAGTTCGCCAGGATTCCGGTTGCGCTTATATATTCCAAGCCCGCCACGCCGACAGGTCACACAAACGCTTTTGCGTACGGTCTCCGTCGTCGTTGAACAGCGTTGCACGGCCTGTCGACAACCTCGCCGGGGAAAAAAAGCGCCCACACTCCGTAGACAATTCCAATTTAGGATAAGCTAAACAACCGACATGTGTGACGAAGAGGTTGCCGCTCTGGTGGTCGACAATGGCTCCGGCATGTGCAAGGCCGACTTCGCCCGGGACGATGCCCCCCCGCGCCGTGTTCCCCTCCATTGTGGAACGCCCCCACCATTAGGGTGTGACGGTCGGTATGGGCCAGAAGGACAGCTACGTGGGTGACGAATCCCAGAGCAAGCGTGGTATCCTGACCCTGAAGTACCCCATCGAGCACGGCATCGTCACCAACTGGGACGACATGGAGATCTTGCACCACACCTTCTACAACGAGCTCCGCGTGGCCCCGAGGAGTACCCCGTACTCTTGACCGAGCCCCCCTGAACCCCAGAGCTAACCGCGAGAAGATGACCCAGTTCATGTTCGAGATCTTCAACACCCCCGCCTTGTACGTGGCCATCCAGCTGTGCTCTTCCTGTACGCCTCCGGTCGTACCACGGGCGTCGTCTCGACTCCGGCGACGGCGTCTCCCACACCGTCCCCATCTACGAAGTGTACGCCCTGCCCCACGCCATCCTCCGTCTGGACTTGGCCGGCCGGGACCTGACCGACTACCTGATGAAGATCCTCACCGAGCGCGGCTAATCTTTTACCACCACCGCCGAGCGGGAAATTGTCCACGACATGAAGGAGCTCTGATACGTCGCCCTGGACTTCGAGCAGGAGATGGCCACCGCCGCCTCGTCTTCTTCACTGGAGAAGTCTTACGAGCTTCCCGACGGACAGGTCATCACCATCGGCAACGAGCGCTTCCGCTGCCCCGAGGCCCTCTTCCAGCCTTCCTTCCTGGGTACGGAATCGTGCGGCATCCACGAGACAATGTACAACTCCATCATGAAGTGCGACATGGACATCCCAGAGCCTTTTATACTGGGAGAGTTCGGCGGTTCTTTGATCCAGCCGCCAGTCTGGCAGCACTGATCAAACAGTCTGGCAACTATGCGCATCCGCCATGATGTGCCTTGCCGTCTAGCTTGATTGCACCTTTGCATTTAATTGCATTATAATTATAACCTTAAATTGCAAGCTTCACCCTTGTTTGGTGTAAGGCTGGTGGCGGCAGATAAAACCCGTTTGCCCTACTGGCTCGAGCCGGCAGTCGGCTCGCTAGAGTCCATGGAGCGAGAGACGACGATGAAAATGATCGTTCTGCGCTGCGCTCTGCCAGACATGAAAAAGAAATGGGGGGCAGCAGTGCCGTTGGGTGCTCGAACAACGCGAAAAAGGGGTTCAGGATGTACCGGTTCCCGCAAGGTAAAGAAAACCGCGCAAGGCACAAGATCTGGGAAACCAAACCAAGAAGGGCTGACTGGAAGCCGAGTTCTCGATTGTGCGAGGTAAGTTTATGATTAACGTATGATTAACGTAACAAAATGCTTGATTTTTCGACTTTCTCCTAACGCCAACAAAAGCGCAAACGGCAAAACCTACACGGGTATACATCGCATGTCAATGGGGACCCACTCGCCGGGAGGCACATCATGGCGGAAGCGGCGCCAGCTGAGTCCGCTAGACCTAGCGGGCCGTAAGCCCCTCCCACCCGCCGAACTCTCCCAGTATAAAAGGCTCTGGGACATCCGTAAGGACCTGTACGCGAACACCGCCTTGTCTGGTGGCACCACGATGTACCCTGGTATCGCCGACCGCATGCAGAAGGAGATCACGGCCCTGGCGCCCTCCACCATGAAGATCAAGATCATCGCACCCCCCGAGCAGAAGTACTCCATCTGGATCGGCGGCTCTATACTGGCGTTCCTGTCCACCTTCCAGCAGATGTGGATCTCCAAGCAGGAGTACGACGAGTCTCGCCCCAGCTCTCGATCCTGCGGTTTCGCCGACATCGACGCCCGCGACGCTCTGCTGTTTTCTTCTGTTCCCTTTTTGTTTTGTTTGTTTTGGCTCAGGGTGTAAGCCCTCATGTTGCAAAGACATCGGCTGTTGCCAAATTTCCCAAGCCACTAGACAAGAAAGCCGTAAGAAGATATCTTGAACTGCGCGCTTATTACAGACGTTTCGTTCGCGATTTCACCAAGATTTCTGCACCGCTCACGCATCTGACGAAGGACGACGTGAACTTCCAGTGGGGGGAGGAGCAAGAACAAGCGTTCAACGAACTGAAGAAAAGATTCCAGTCGCCCCCTATTCTCGGACACTTCGATCCATCAGCGGAAACGGAAGTTCACACGGAGGCCAGCAACGGTATGGACGGGGGAGCAATCGGATGCAGAAGTCCTGACGGCTTCGTCGGTGGTTCCTTGCGTCGCTGACACTCGTGGCATGATCGAGTGTAGAGGTGAACGGTCTTCGATAGCCTTGGCCAGTAGTATTTTCCCCAAATTCTGGTGAGCGTCCTGCTGTAGCCAAGGTGCCCAGCCGTTGGGCTGTCGTGGCAAGCTTGGAAGATATCCTCTCTAAAGTCGGCAGGGATTACCAGCAGCCAAGGCGAGCTGTTGTCTCCGAAGCTCTCCTTGTAGAGTACACCTTGTCGAATGACGAAGGTCGGCAGCGCTCTCGAGAAGACATGGGGGATAGTACCTCCTCGTACTTCGAGGTGCTCGATCAGCGCGCGCAACTCAGGATTGTCTCTTTGACGTCGTGAAATGTCGTCGGTGTTCACTGCGCCTAGGAAGCAGTCGTCGCAATCGTCGTCGCTACTACCGAGAGATGTCTCAACTGACTGGAATTGAACCTGAATGCCACGCGCGTCGGCGAGCGAGCGCGTGCGTGGACGAGTGGTTGCCGCACTTGACTCTCGTACGGTAGCCCAAGGTTCGATTCCTGGGAGCGCCGCGCCTTTTATTTTGTTTCAATTTAGATTTCTGCTAATTTCGAGAACCGTGTTGCTTGTTCTAGGTCAGGGAATGTTCATCGCGCCGAATCTTCTAGGCCGATTGTTCCATAAGTCCATGCGTGTTCAAAAGGGGCCCCGCGTGGCGAGCCGGGGTCAGTCTCGCCCCTGCGCTCGATCCTCTGGTTTCGCCGACATCGACGCCCGCGACGCTCTGCTGTTTTCTTCCGTTCCATTTTTGTTTTGGGCACAACTTCGCTTCATTAAACATTTAGTTTCTTCAGTTATCTTCGTCTCATCAATCGTCATTCGTGACAATATGCCCGTTCCGTCACTATATGAAAATAACCCCGTCGTGCATCTTTACTAGCACTTAAGAACATTCAAAATGTAAAGTATGAAGTACATGGGAGAGGTGTTTCGTGTTATTATTTCCGATGCCGGGAAGCTTTTATTGAGCACTTCTTTTCTGGCGTCACTTTATTTTCAAAGGTTTTCAAGCGTGCGGGTGACGTTTTGAAAGCAGAACTAGCATCTTCACACATTCATGAGCACAAAGAATAAAGCAGTACTCATTTATTGCAAATTGGACTATAATACGCTGTATTAAACTAATTTTTATCGTCGATATGCAAAGGGAGTTACTGGTTCAGTATTACCGCATAGTTCTTGCTGTCCTTCTTAGCTTTCGAGATGTTCTTTGTTCGTTTGGCACGTATATCCCCCATGCTGAAAAGCGCCGACGCCGTGTTCGCGCAAAAGTACCCAACAGTGTATATAAATACATGTACGAAACCATTTTAACCAGGTTTTTAATTCCATGAATTTAAAAGACAAACGCCGTAACTGATCAATCTTTTCATCTGTGTGACAGAAATATTACAAGCTGCATCGCACGTGCCACTTAATTGTGATTTTTGTTCTTATAATTAAGCGCAGAGAGAAAATGCACACACTCTTTCCCAAAAAAATGCATTACCGGAAGTCAATTTTCGACAGGTTGCTGTGTGCTCCTCATTTGCTACAGCACACTAGCGCCAGTTTAACTTCTAGCGTACATTATCATAACTCTATCCGCCGAGGCAGGCAAATGGCTGCCATAGTTTTGTACATGCTTCGGTTATTAAAATTTAATTCCGCACACAGAGAAAGACCGAAGAGGCTTGAAATGCCAGTGAGAGGTATGCAGTTGTCACTTTAGGAGTGACAACTCAGTTACGGAACTGCTCATAAACGCTGCATGCACGAGCAGTACACCCCCTCACTCACCACGACTCGCCTCCCGTTGTTCGCCGCGCCGGACGGCTGCTCTGGTAACTGCAATGTATTCTATAGATACGTACGTTTTAAAGCACGGAGTCTTGATGGCGTTTCAGCTCTGCTGTATGAAACGCGCAGTTATGAAACGAAAATCTAGATGACGCTTCGAACTACGGGAGGCGAACAGAGGTGACAAGATTACCTCAGTTGTGGAACTCCCCCCCCCCCCCCCCCCCCCGCGGGAGTTCCACATCTGAGGTAATCTAGTGACGATGGTAGAGAATGAAAGAAAACACCTGACAAGGTTTATGCCTTTTTAGCGGAATAGGGTGGAACCAGGGTACAGTATAAACATCAAGATGATTTACATTGTGATTTAAATTGTGGTTTAAGTCATGATTTAAATCGGACCAGTTTTACTGTGATAATTTAAATAATATTTTTCACCGCAAAAGACATCCCGTAAATTATTTCGTTTATTTTTGATTTGGCTATCATCCGTGCATTTATGCCTTATTTAAATTTAAAAAAAAAAGAAATCATCAAGCAAGGGAGATTTATATAAGTTTAAACAGTAGCAAATATAAGTGCTTTATCGAGCAAACAGGAGCGTTGAGCTTACTTTCAACTTTTCACTTCGTTTGTTAGTTACGTGATGACCAACAGCCAAAAAAACCAAAACGAAAATAAAACCCCAGAAAATGTAACGTCCTACTAGAAAGAGCTAAAGAATGCCAATAAACAATGAAAACATTTTAGTCGTGTCGTTTAACGCCTAGGACTGTGGTGCAAAAAAAAAAAAAAGGAAAAACTTTGACTACACGTGTTTTTTCTTTTCTGCACCACAGTCTCAGGTGTTTCACGACATGATTAGCCTGCGAACATTTAGTCTTTTAACTTTCCTAGATGAAGGGTTTTACGTCAATAAAAAGTTTTTAAACAAAATTAACTTTTAGTTAACCGTAATTATTTCTTTCACATTGTTTTTGATTATCAGTGACTCAACGGATCTACGAATCCGGCCATGTTTAAAAATACATCTATACTTCGTTTCAGCGTAAGACCAGACGCAGCCGACGCTACGAGCTAACGACACCCATGAAGCAAAATCAATAGCGGAGGTCACTGGGCCTTTTCTTTTTATGATTAGTAGAGCGATGCGAAAACACGTGCATGCGGAAACATGAGGAACGCCATGATGGTGCATTTTTGACGCTCTATGGTCGGTTACATCAGCTCGTGGCGTCGGTTACGCCTGGACTTAGTTGAAATGAAGTGTAGTGATCAAAAATTAATTTTCTGTCTGCAGTAATTTAAATTAACTTTATCCGATTAAATCACATAAATCTGAGTTAAATCACCTAAATTCAAATCTAAGGGCCGGTCGCACCAACGCCGCTTAGCGCAAAGCGGAGCTTAGCCGGGAACCTAAGCTTAGTTTCGGTTTCGTTCGGTTGCACCAAAATCGCTTATCGCTAGACCTAGCACTAAACTACGCTTAACTTGAGCGCTCAACATTGGGCGCTTTGCTTTTGGTTGTTTCTTAATCCTGGATTTAAAACATGGCGGCTGGTTTGTCGCGGTCGACTCGGTGGACGAAATTGGTTGTGCAAAGTGTTTTAGGCTACATCAGCGTGAAAGTCTCGACAAAATGACCTTCGATTGTGACAAGGATGCAAAATATTGTCGCGTGAAGTGTTTATTGACCCCTGTTTTCAAGTTGGCTCTCCACTCTCAGGGCGTGTTAGCCCTAACCGAGATACGTCTTTCTTCCCGTTGGTTGTTCTGTCAACGAGCTTATTCGTATGTACTTAATAATTTTCGCATAGCTGTAACGTATTGTTATTTACCACCTTGCTAATTTACACTTGCAGCGCGTATCCTTCAATCTGATCAGCGCGTTGAATAGTGGCAGTTCATGATCTCGGCGATCAGCTGATTGTCGACACCTCTGCCGTTTGCATTAGATTGCGGCGCTTTTAAGTAATAAACCAGCGAAAATTCAATTTCTTTCGTTTTCTGAGTTTTGAGACAATCTTCAGTGAATTTTCCTAATCTCGCGAGTAGAATCTTGGCTTCAGAAAACTGTATCGTTCCATAACCGTAACTTTTTTGGTGATCGCGATTTTTTAGGAATATTTTGTTTTATATCTTTCATTCGTTTCCTGAGAACGAGATAGTGTTGTTTCCCAGTTATGCTCTGTGATGGTGTTTTTCCTTTACTTTTGTCGTTTGTTGTCATTGTGACGATGGTTGAGACTATATACCGGTACATGTTTTCAATAAAATTCAGTTGAAAGTTGCGCCTTGTGTCCTCTTCTCTGCTTTTGTCCTCGTCTTTGTTGCGCACAAGGTTGTATAAGCTTTCATTCGTGGCGACGACAAATCGTAACGACTACTATGTTAGATTCGTTCATTGCTATATCGGGGCAGGCTGGGGCAGGCGATGCGAAGAGACGACCGCTCTTATCGGCACGATGTGATGTACTAGTGGGAGTTTTTTTTTTTCTGAACTTGACAGTGTGAAACTGAAGTCCGTTTGAGGCTGCAGCGGATGTTCAACGACGGTACAATGCAGTTCTGTCACCTTGCTGATAGCAACGAGTACCGTCGATGCAAGATCTCGTGACCTGACCTCTTGACGACTTCGACGATTTCCGGGCATTTTCGCAGCTGCCGTGGCGAGTTTGTCACTGTTTTGAACTTCATCGGTCTCAGGCATGACTCGATTTTAGTAATCTTACCTGCCTACTTAGTCTTCAGCGATGTAGCGAGTAGAGTGTCCTTCTCGCGTTCTGTAAGATTTGGGACCCCCGATGGCTCCTTCACCTCAAAATGTGAGCACGAAAACTACTGCCACTGTCAAAATATCCTGTCATCAACCGATATTAAACACACAATCACAGATGTAAAGAGCATTCGTGTTTATTTAAAGCTTCGACTTCTGTTATTGAAAGGTAAGCGAAAAAATAATTGAATTTGGAGACCTTTAATTTGTTACTCACCGAAGAAATACAGCAAAAAGCAGACGCCGACGACGACCACTACGGCAGTTTTTGTTTACATCACGTGATTCCTCTCCGCCAATCGTATTCGTCCCTCCGACCTAGTTCGCTCTGTTTGTCCCTAGATTCCCCACGCAAATCCAGCGTTTAGCTAGGGGCGCGTCTGTAAAGCCGGGTTTAAGTTGGTGCAACCGGAATTTAAACCCGTGCTTATCCGAGCTCGGTTTAGCACGCTAAGCCGACTTAAGAAAGAGCCGCTTTTGGTTAAGGTAAGCGACGTTGGTGCAACCGGCCCTAGATCAAATAAACATGATTTATTACATTTTCTTTATATATCATTATTTTCCTTTTCTGATCGGGTTGAAACGCAAGGTACCTCCTGCCCTCTGAGCCGGCCACGTGACCAGAGAAATTCTCTTGAGGCTTTCTTCAGCCGGAGAGACAGGAGCAATAATTGGCGTAATAAGGGGCAAGAATAAACCCTGGTGGGATAACAGGTCGCATTTTCTTGGACAGTTACTACTACAGCAGGGTGTACACTTAATTGCTAAGTAATGTAAAACACACACACACACAAAAGTAATCCAAAACCTTACCTGTACACCTCTAAAATGCCGTCATATGCATTGCAGATTTTCTCAGAACATTCGTGAGGTGGCAGGAAGACTTCTAAGTGTCGCAGTGGGCCATGTCTGGTTAAACATCGATCTAAAAAATGCGCAGACCTGCTTTAATCCGCAGTAAAGTCAGAGCGCTACCTGTGACAAGTCATTGAACGTCGCTGGGCATCGGCGTCGCGTTTACGCACCGTGGGGTGCGTCAACAAAAGCATTTGGAGCAGAATAAATGTATGGCCATTTCGTTGCGAAAGCTTTTGTTTCTGTTTTGTTCCGTAGCTCGTGAAAGCGCCTCTCCCGGCACGAGCTCATGGCAACGACCATGCCACAACAGTACTACAGTGTACTAGAATACTTGGGTAGTGTTGGGACCGGAGGGGCTCGCTTGAAGCGCGTGGTATTGATCGCGACAGGTGTCGACACCGGCGCGTTATCCGGAACTTGTGCGCATGCGCGGCTGCACGCGCGAATATATGAATCTTTGCTGCCGCTTCGGTGGAGTTCACATAGGATTTTTGATACAGCTACGACGCCAGCGGTCGTACCGCGGCATCAATTACGCTGCGACACGATCGTTAGCAACATGATGCTTCAATGTATTGGATGGTACAAGCTACATTACCCTTTCTTTACATAAAAAAACAATTGCGACTTTAAAGGAGCTCTGCAACGATATTCATTTGGAATGTTTTTCTCTCTACCCGAGCTCACTGGCACAGCTGGGACTCAAGGATACTCACACGCAACGCCATTGGCCAAGAAACTCCTTTGTTGCGGCGTAATTTCAAGGACAAAAGCGATCATTTTCATTCAATCTCTCCTTTGCAAAATTTGATGACGTAACTCGGGGATCGCAGTACACCCAAGTGACGATATTTGAATGCGGTTCATAGATTGGACCCGAGCATTGCGTGAGCACTCGACTTCGGCTCGTGACAATTGATAGCTCGAGAAGCATTCGGGTTGTGACCCGTGTCCAATCGCTGCAACGACGACAACAGCCGAGCCATAACAATGTCTGGAACTCAGCGCGTGTCCTGCGCTTTGCCAACCCCAGCGCGTGGCTATGATCAAAACTGGCGGCATATAATCGGCTCCAGATCACGTGGCCACTTGTTCTGGCTGCGAGTTGAGGGGGTGAACGCTGCTCGTTTTTCTTAAATTTTTTTCTGGGACTTCTATTGCGTGGGGTGAAAAACGAACGCGTGTTTCGTAGGTCATTAACGTTAGGGATCCGTTTTAAGCGGTATTTGCGCAAAGTACAAAAATTGTTGCATAGCTCCTTTAAAGGAGCGGATTGCAAGTTGTTTCAGCATAGAATTAGCTGCGACTTTCGGTTTGTCTGATGGCGAGCATTTTAAATGAAATGCCCATTTCCTTGGTTGCAAAGGCCGAACATTAGATATTTGAAAGGAATATCTAAAACTCGGAAGCAGTTTTTTTTTCTTTTTTTCCTATTGTATTTTATAATGGAACGAAACGGCACATACTAAAGTCCGAGATTGTTTTAGTATGCTTTTAATACCCCAGGTTAACTTCTCTGTCATCTTTTCTGCCCGTCTTCTTTTTCTTGACCTTAATCAGCTCGCTTCACTTGTCACTCATTCTTGTGTCCATTTATGTGACGAACCACCCAAGCGACGGTCGCAAAGGGGTGAGAATCTTCCATTTCTTCATGGCTGCCACGACCATCCGGAATCACCCGACGTTCAGTTGTAAGAAATGGCTTATAAGTCGTGACAATTTTTATCACGCGTTTTAACATTTAACTTAAGTCCAAAAACTGTGTCGACGTGGGCTGAACAAGTAGTGTTTTATGAGATTTAATAAAAAAAGCAAGTATTTCACATAATTTTGAGCAGAAAACATGATCACACGTAGATCAGGCAAAGAAAAAGTTGTACTAGTTTACAGGACGGCATTGAAATAATGGTTACAATGTGCAGCGCATACATGGTCACGATGCAGCGCATTATCCTCTTGAGGGTAAACCATCTGAAACCTACACGCTCATAACAATACATTTAGCCGACAGCTGGTTTCTGACAACCAGGTAAGTCTCGCCTGAGCTGGGTATTTGAAGGGAAAGACCCATGGTTCCACATGGGGCGTATCTGGTTCACGCAGACATACAGGGTGTTTTTGTTTTATTCTTTACAGAACTTTACATATTTTACAAAAAAAAAAGGATGTGACAGATATGTGGATGCCGTCTTTCGTTATATCTGTAAGACTCAGTGGACAGTAAATAGGTGAATAACCGTTGCAATGTTTAATAATTAACCAAAATGTTTTAGTTAACTTGTTTATTAGCCGCTTAATTGGCCATGGTGAAATTGCAGTTTTAAAAGGAGTTGTTATTAAAAAGGCAATGCAACAAGTTTTGTACTTTGCGCAAATACCACCTAGAACGGATCCCTGACGTTAATGACCTATGAAACACGCGTTCGTTTTTTCACCCGACGCAATAGAAGTCCCAGAATAAAATTAAAGAAAAAGGAGCAGCGCTCACCCCCTCAACTCGCAGCCAGAACAAGCGGCCACGTGATCTAGAGCCGATTATATGCCGCCAATGTTGATCATAGCCACGCGCTGGGGTTGGCAAAGCACAAGACACGCGCTGAGTTCCAGACATTGTTATGGCTCGGCTATTGTCGTCGTTGCAGCGATTGGACACGGGCCACTACCCGAATGCTTCTAAAGCTAGCAATTATCACGAGCCCAAATCGAGTGCGCACGCAATTCTCGGGTTCAATCTATGAACCGCAGGGGGGATCGGTGGCCGAGTGGTCTAGCGCACACCAGCTCGGAGCACGTGGAGCGAAAGCTCGCGCTGCAGAACCCAGGGATCCTGGGTTCGAGTCCCACCCCTGCCCGTTTCGATCTGGATGAGCATCGTACCGGCGTGCGGTCGTGTATCACTACTGCGTGATGCACGTTAAAGACCCCAGGCTAGCGGCTGTACCGCACTGGCTGAATTTCTCATCTACAGCTGGGAGACTCGTCGCCCCTGTGAGGCAGACCAAGTTCTAGGCTGTATAAACACACACACAACCCAATTATTATTATTCTATGAACCGCATTCAAATATCGTCCTTGGGGTGTACTGCGATCCCCACGTTACGTCATCAAATTTTGCAAAGGAGAGATTGAATGAAAATGATCGCTTTTGTCCTTGAAATTACACCGCAACAAAGGAGTTTCTTAGCCAGTGGCGTTCCGTGTGAGTATCCTCGAGTCCCAGTGACTCGAGGATACTCACACGGAACGCCACTGGCTTTTTTACTCCTTTGTTGCGGTGTAATTTCAAGGACAAAAGCGATCATTTTCATAGTGCCAGTAAGCTCGTGTAAAGTGAAAAACATTTCAATTGAATATCGGTTCACCGCCCCTTTAAAGGCAAACACAATTTCGTCAATTTGCGAAAAAGCAACGAGGTTCGCAAATTTTATCGTAAAAGTTTGCCTTTCTTCGCTTGATTCAGAAACCGCGTTATGAAAATAATATGTAGAATAGTGGACATAGTCCTCTTGGTGTGTGGCGCCGGCGAGTCCACCAAAGACACGCTGTCGAGTTAGTGACGAGGGGACAGAAACTGTGTCATTTTTCTACGCATCAATATCAGCACAACCTCATTCGCGCTTTCAGCGCCCGGTTTTTTAATTAAGTGAAGAAAGGCAAAATTTCAGCGATGAATATCTCAGGACAGAACGAGCGGGTTGGTAGAGATCTTTAAGCTTGAGGAAGAAAACGAGAAGGGACGGACAAACACAACAAAAGCGAGCGCCTTGTTGCTTTCGCTCAAAGCTCGTTGTTTGTTCGCGAACTTTCTAAAGTGGGTTAGCCTTTAACAATGGCTCCCTTTAAAGCTGCAATTGCAACATGGCCCATTAAACCGTTCATTAACCCTTTGCCTACCGCAAAATTTTCAAAAAAAGAAAATATTTGAAAATACCGATTTTTATATGTACCCTATACTCTGTTTCACCTTGTGTTGTACTGCAGAAAAGGCTACAAGCGCGAGCTCTTTGCTCTAGGGCACATCTCGGCGGCACAAGCTCTCGTGCACCAAGGGCAGCTGCCAACGCTATGAGCTCGCGCTTCTAGCCTTCGCTGCGGTACAACATAGTGAAACAGAGTGTATAAAATCGTGGTACCGACACGTGCACCGCTCAAAGTGAGAAAAAAAAAAAAAAAGGCAGGCTGCGCGTGCCGGATAACTCGACTACAGCGCCGCCACGAACTGTCAATACACGCGCCCTCACGAGCTCCCGTTGCCGAGCTGCTCCGGTCCCAACACTACCCAAGTATTCTAGTACACTGTAACAGTACTTGCTACAAAGGAGATTTGTTATCACTTATTTTCTTTCTTTCTAGAGAGCACGTGCAGTGGCCATTGTTTGCTACAAAAACCCTAACCGCTCATTCACACAGCAAGCGGATCCGAGTTCGCAATGCGGTTGCGAACACGGTTGTGAAAGATCCAGTGCAATTGCACGCGCACTCGATGACATCAAGTGCGTGTGCAAATGTACTGGATCTTTATAGACGATTGCAAGCTGGGCGACTGGCCGCCGCCATGTCTCTGCTCGAGCAGGCATGCCCGTGCGATTACGAGCTTGCCAAAGCTACGTTCACCCTCGCGTTGCATGCGCTTGCACGCATGGGGCACAAATTGGGGCGCCATGCTTGCAATTTTCTATACAACCGCGTTCGCAACCGTTTTGCGAATGCGGATCTGCTTCCAGTGTGAATGAGCGGTAACACGTACGATTATGAGTACCGTGGAACTATGTGATGCTGAGTTCCGGAAAGTTGCTCTTTTGCAAGTCGATCTTGAAAAAGCTATTGATCCAATGTCCCATGGCGTTCTTTTTTGCATTCGAAACCATGTTGGCGTGGGTAAGTTTTTGATGGAGTGAAGATGGCCTATAGTAACTGCATGAATAGTCTTGTAATTAACGAACGAGTAACTAAGCGCATTTCTGTGTTATCCTCTGTCCGGCAAGGGTGCCCACTTTCCACGTTGTTGTTCGCTATATTTATTGAGCCCTACTGCCTAAGCGTCATAAAGAGTAAGAACACACATGGTTTTTCTTTAAATGCATGTGATGTTAAAGTATTGGCGTACCTAGCGGACGTTGCAATTTTTTGTACTGACCTTGAGAGCGTCTCAGCGGCTTTTCAGCTCACTAAATCATTCTGCGCCCAGGCAGCCTGTGCTGAGAACTGGGCGAAACGCTTGGGGATGCGGCACGGCCGCTGGATCGTGACTCCGCGTGTGTTTAAAACTATTCAGTAGTCTACAGAGCACGGTGTATACTTGGGAGTGCCTTTCAACAACTACCGTGAACGCAACGAGCTCTGGCGAAACGAAACAGAGAAGAGTCTGAAACAACGAGCTCTGACGAAACAAAACAGAGTGAGAGGTGGCCAGGATTTTTCTATCTTCCCATAAGCAACAGTGTGCCATTCTTTGTTGCAAAGATTTGGTACCTGTTACAAGTTCTGCACTGCTCTCGTGTGAATTTGCAACGCATGGACCGTGTGATGGCCGTGTACATATGGAAGTGTACGTGGGAAAGAACTCGACGAGATAACCTTTTCCACCACATGAAGTCGGGTGGACTTAGTTTGTCGCATTTGTTCATACGACCGCTGTTTTCGCGTTTTTTTGTTTTTTTTTGCGAGACTAAGTTGACTTTTTTTTGAGAGGTGTCATTCAAGTACGGTTGTTCAGAGAGCTACCCGAGTTCATTGTTTCTACGTGTAACACATGTGAAGGCAAAGTAACAGGCTTACTTGGAGAGGTTGTTCGTGCATACAAATTTCTTAGTGTGCGATTTTCAACAGAGTACTTAAACTGTCACATGAATGCTACTGACACGCGATCTTGTTGAATGCTGTTTCCCGTCACACTGTAACGCTCTTTGTTCTCCGACAGTACCGATCGTGACGTGCTTTCCCGCGTGAAAAGAATGCTAGTTACCGAATTTGGAAACATCTTTTATTTTAAACTGCACACCAACACGCTGCCAGTTAAGACATAGTTAGAGAAAAAGGGCATGTTTTTTATCATAGGGCGGGGGATTGTTTTGTGTGCAAGAGACCGGAGACAGTGGAGCGTGTGTTCCTGGACTGCTGGGAGGCTATCCTGTTCTGAAATGTGCTCCAACGCACCTACAAAAAAGACCTACCGCTCAAGGCTCGTGGATTACGTCTCTTGTCTGTGGAGGGGACGCCTTTCCCATATGGCCTTGTATTCTTACTCGGCCTGCATGCTATTTGAAGATGTAGGATGGCACTTCGTCATGCGGATCTGGGTGCTCATCCAGTACAGTATTATTTCATTGAAAATGTGAACTTGAAAGCAGCTCTGTACCAGAAAATATGTCTGGATTTGAAGCGGTTGCCGGCCTTTTTGTAGCTGCCGATGATCAGAAAATTGTAACAATTCTCACCGCCTCTCAAAACTTTGCAGGCAACGTTTGGTCGTCATCTTCAGTAGCCTCGTGTTTGCTTAATATATTGTTTTACATGCTCAAGTGAAATGTATCATGCATTGCGGATCTTTGTTCACTGTTAAATTATAGCAATAAGGAAAAAAAAAAAAAAGCCGTGGTGTAGCTCAGTCGTCCAGTCTCCGATTCGCACGCAGCGGACCCAGGTTCGATTCCCTCGGGTGGCAAGCGACCTATTTCAAGGATTTGTCAACATCAACGACGGACACCCTGGTTTTCTGATGACATCATTGTTTTTTTTTATATAGATCGTAGGAAAGATGACGTTTCTATGACGGATCAAATGTGCGCCAATCAGGACTTCCACGGCCGTGTAGACTTTCAGCTCGTCACTTATCAACTTCAGCGAAAACAAAATCTGCGCAATATATAAATAGGGCCACAACAGGGACTTCCATGACGTGCATGCCTTTGAATTGTTGAAACACGCAAATGCTGCTACGCAAGTCCCGTGTATTCTAAAGTAGCAAGGGCAGTATGACAAAGGAGACGAAAACATCAGAGCTGCATATCATGGCGTCTTGAGCAGCGAGGTACCTAATTTCGGTGAAACCCCTCAATAAAGCATAACCAGTCGGCGTTATGTGACGGGTATTGTTGCTGAAACTTTAGATGACGGGCGTGAAAATTAGACTACATTCGAAATTTTGCTGCTGCAACGCACGAAAGTGCTTTGCTGGTGCGCTTTATTCCCGCCGTTTGAATATGGACTATTAACAGACAGGGCGGCGGAAACACCCTGTCTGTTGATATTTATCAAGAGGCCTTGACATAACCCTTTCATCAATAAAAAAAACGTTTAACCACCACCCACGACATCATTACCCCAGGGCACGACAAGTACTCCCTCGTAATCTTTAGGGAGGCACATGTCCCAGAAGAAAGGATATGTAAGGCCTGTAGTGCCACGGCCACCAAAGACAACGTGCTGTGGTGGCCCAAACTACACACCGCTCGCCGCACGGGGACCCTGCAACGGATCCCCCCAAAACAGGGGCCAGGATTCCTCCAGGAGTGGATTCATCCAGCATCCACCAACTCCGAGGACATGAGGGACCCGCTCCCAGACCCGATTGTTGACCGGGCCGTCGGAATCGGTACACGACCTCGGGAACTCACCACAAGAATCCCGAAAATTTAAGTTAGAGCGCTGCTAAGTGTCGAGATCCAGGTCAGCAACCACGCTCTAAATCAACGCTTTATTTATTCATTCAAGGCAGCTGAAGCAACTTTTTTGTTGAGTCAGTCGACAATTGGTCATGTGCCACGTAATCAGACTCTCCGTCTATGCGCAAGAAAAGAATCATAGCCTGCACCGCTTTGACAGATTAGCGGTGAATGGAGTATAGCTGTGATAATGCTTGAATTTGGAGACAGAACATTTCTATAATAGCCTGAGCTCGTTAAAATCACAAGATTCTAATTGCTCGAAGGCGCCGAGACTCTTTTTTTCGAGTGATAAGTGCAGTAGAAAAACTGCAACTATGCCCGTAACACCAGGGGACGCCGGATTTGTACCTCCGACGGCACTTGACGTCATCTCTCGACATTGTTTTACGCGATTGCATTTAGGAGCTCGTGTCGCAGAAGATCCGGCGTCTGTGGGGACCAAACATATCATAACGCAACGCGCGCAGCCATGTGTGACGTCACGCGTGTGACGTCAGACTTGTCTGTGACGTCATGACCATATCGGCACGCTAAATTTGGCGTAACAATAGGGAATTGTAGTAGACCGTGTCCCCAGCCCGCTAAGCACCCGGATGGCGCTCCGTAATCCGCCACAAGACCTTGAACTATACAGACAAGGCTGGCTGCGCGCATGCGCAGCTGCGGCGTTTTCTTCGGGTATACCGTAGCGGAGGAGAAAAACGATCTACTACAACTCCCTAATCTTCGCTAAATTCAGCGGAAAAGTTTCCCGCAAAATTTAGCGGAAAATTCTCCCGCAAATTATTTTCTGCTAAATTTTCGGTAAATTTAGCAGAACATATTGCGCCAAATTTATTAGAAAATGTTCCCACCAAATTTAGCCTAACACTTTCCTGCCAGACGTAGCGTAAAATGTTCTCGCAAAATTCAGCGGATATTTTTTCAGCCATATTTAGCGGAAAAAGTTCCCTTCAAACTTAGCGGAAATTTTTCCGCTTAATTTTTTAACATGACGTCACACCAACGTGTGACGTCACGTGTCACGTGACATGACATCACAAGGAACGTCATGTGACATGACGTGGCACGTGACTCTATCGACTAGGCCGCGCACACAGGCTTGCACGGCTTGGGAACGAGCGCGGGTTTATATGAGAAGCCATTGTGAACGGTGCCCGATAACGCTATCGCGTTCTACTCTTTAAGGCGAAGCTTAAGGTTTTCCCCAAGTTTTAGCATTTTGTACTATTGAGGCCGTTGCTAAATTGCTACGACGCGCCGCAGCTTGGATCACGAAACTTTAGGGCACGAAGTTCTAGGTCTCACCTTGTGACAAGAAAAAACTGAAGTCTATATAGAAGTCTTGCGTACAAGCACTCCTTTACCTCCACGGTTATTACTTACGTCTTCAAGAAATAGCTGTGCTATTTATTAATTGACAACACACAATTTTATATTTATTTCGTTTCTGTTAGTTACACGTCTGTGTTCTCGTTTTCTATTCATTTATAACATTCACACTGCTAAGGTCATCGGCTATAATATTCGGACGCAGTGAACGAAGCACTAAATAATGAAGTATAAATCATCGGCTTGATTGCCTGCAAGAGTGTGCATACCGCTTATTCCAAAATCAAAACAACAAGAAATGGTAGGAAGCTTAAATTCTGGCAGTCCTAGGGGCCTATCCTGGGCTAAAGACGGTTTTGCCTAAGGCGTTGTTTTGTGTCAAAGAACATTTATTTGGCGTTTCTATGGCTTTTTTTTTTTGACCCGCCACATTATTGTTAAAGTGCAAGACTTGAGTCAAAGATGCCACGTGTGAACCGAAAAATCAGCAGCGGGGCCTTAATGTGTTACTTGTTTGGCAATTTAGACTCAAAGTTGACACATAAAAACCGAACAAGCACAGGCAAAGCCTAACTCTAGTACTTGTTTGGAGATACAGACCCAAAGATACCAGATTACATACAACCGAACTACCAGCAGTCAAGCATAACTTTGGCTTATGTTTGGCAAATTATGACCAAGACACCGGCATACTCCGGCCAAAGAAAGTAAGCCTTGAATTTACCTCGGCATCTTGGGGCCTCTTAAAGCCCTAAATTTTCAAACAAAAACAAAACAAATTTCAGCTCAAATAATTGTGCAAATGTTCACAAAAATTGTACTCACCATTCATAACCCTTACAGGTTGCATATACAACGATGCGAACACCGTGAGCGGCGGACCCCAAACGGCGACTACGAAATAAACCATGGCCCGCATCTTCGAAATGCTTCGATGAATCGCTACACATCGAACGAAGGATAGGGGTCTTAAGAGCTTTCATTCAGTATAAACCCCTCCGCTGGAAACATCGTGACCTATATACCTCTTTTCATATCACAGGACGACGGCGTCTTCGTGATGGCCGTATGGAAGTTCATTTCTGAAGGCCAACTTCCGTTCGCTCGAAGCAATAGGCGGTCGTGCCGCGTTAACCTGAACACATGTGGTTCAGATCAATAGGCTATGCACAATTCTATGGCGTACTGGTATTTCTCAATTTATTAACATTTCCATAAAAGCATGCGCTAGCGTGCGTTGAATATAGCTTGACAGGTCAATGGAGTATAGTGTAGGCACCATAAACACAGCAGCACATTCGGTGTACAAAATGTTAAATTTAAAGTAGACACTCATCAACCAGAGTGCCAGTTTGTATCATAGGTTGTCGGAAAGGCTTAAGCATCGAAACTCGAGGTGATGTATTTTTTACTTGCACCACTATTAGCTTTTTTTTTTTTTTTTTGCGTACCATTTGCGTGTCATTCCTTCCCGCTTTCCTGCGCTAGAGTCGTCCCCGTTTAGAATTGGCATTGATATAATCTGCTCTAACATACTGAACAAAATGCTGATGTATGCGTTGAATTGTGTCGAACTTTAAAAGGTGAAGGGTCTTTGCTTACGTAACTTTCGTCCCAACCTAATTTCTTTAATGACCACGTTATTGGGAGCGTGCGACACCTGAAGGGAGCGCGCGGCTCTGCCATTGAAGTTAAAGGACCTCTATATGCTCTGCTTGCAGAGCAAAAGTATTGCGGTCCCTTTCCCTTCGCCGCCAACTCTGCACTGGTGCAGAGAAGCTCACATGCGCGATTTCGCTTTCTGGCGAGATTTGGGAGGAACGTACTCTTCGGTCTGTTAACTCGCAAAATATGAGCGTTATCCTGAAATCAAACCAGTTGGAAGTTCTGGAAGTTTCTCAAACCTTTAAACATCATTTGTAACAATGGGACACTGTGTCATAGCGTTCTAAGTTCTGGAGAGCAACTGAGCACTGTGTGACAACGTTCTAAGTTCTGGAGAGCAGACAACACAAGCGCCATAGGCCTCGGCCGCTCTCTTCGCGTCCCTCGAGTCTGCGTCTCCCGCTGCGATAGGCGACCGGAGCATCGGCACCGTGCAGACGTGCACTTGCTTGGCTGGCTAGCAATCGGCCTTCACTTTGTTCAGCGCCGCTTTTATAGGCTGTTGTTTTTTGCCGCAATGACTTTTGCATTCTTGCCCAAATCGTCCTGTGAAATTGACCGGCTGCAGTGTTAACAAGTGCACTAATCGCACGGAAGGTTGCTAAAGTTTCTACACAATGCCGACTGGAAGAAATGATGTCAGCCCGGGACGGCTGCCACCTCATTGCATTTACGATTTTTTATTCGGCATGCGAGTGTACCAAAACGCGTCGTTGCGCAGAAAAACGGTTGCACGAGTTAATAAAGACGGTAAATATAAAGGAGAGCAACACCAATTAACGGGCTGCATCGTGAGTGCGCGCTCACGATGCAGCCAAATAAGCACTCTGAGTCATGGATATTGGGAAGGAACAAGCGCGTGAGGGCGTTGGAGGGTAATAATCGTTCATGAAAGGGGCGGTGCAGCAATGTTTGTACTTTGCGCGCGTAATGCTTGGAATCCCTGACGTTTATGCCCAATGAAACACGCGTTCATTTTTCTTCACCGCGCAATAAACGTCGCAGAAAAAAAAATAATGAAAAACAAGCAGCGTTCACCCCCTAAACTTGCAGCCAGGACATGCGGCCACGTGATCTGGAGCTGATTATATGCCGCCAATGTTAATCATAGCCGCACGCTGAGGTTGGCAAAGCACAGGACACGCGCTGAGTTCCAGACATTGTTAGGGTTCGGATATTGTCATTGCCGCGAATAGACACCCAAATGCTTGATAAGCTATCAATTATCACGAGCCCAAATTGAATGCTCAAGCAATACTCGTGTTCAATCTATGAGCCGCATTCAAATTTCGTCACTGGGGGACTTTTCCGAAACTTCGACCCCGACTCTACTTGTTGCTGAGGAGAGACTGGAAAGGAAAATGCTCGCTTTTATCCTTGAAATTAAGCCGCAACAAAGATTGTACAATGGCGTTGCGTGCGTATTATTGTTGGATTCTACTAGTGACTGTAAACTCGTGTAAAGTGAAAAAACATTCCTTTTGCATATCGTTGCGCCGCCCCTTTAATAACTAGTTTGACTAAGGACAGCCGTAGCGCCGCAGGAAGTCAAAAGGCTCGTACCATGGAGGCCTGCGGTAAACAAGCTGATGAGCTGCGCATCTAGCCGACAAACTTGCACCTCTATCCGCTCGGACATCTTCAAATGTGCCAACAGCGTCTTGGCCGAGTCTGCGCCTTCCCGTGGTCGTGTTTGTTGATATCGCTCCGGAAAAAAAGTTCGGCCCCTTGATGTTCGAGAACCTATTGCGAAGCGGCGCAAGTTTGTCTGCTTCTTGCACAGGGGTCGTGATGATGTAAGAACGGCGAGCTCTTATCCGATGATTAAAAAAATATTGGGCAGCCGTTGAAGCATCTAGCATTGAGGTCCACCATGGTCTCCTCTATACTCACAAAGCCTGGCAATTCGACGACGGAGCCATAGAGTGCAGATTTAGAGCGTGAGGATCTCGTAGCACCGAGCATCAAGGAGCCATTTATCGCCGAAGCTGGACGTTAGTGTAGTAAAGACTGGCAATGGCGTTGCCTGCCTGTCTAACGACAGACTGGCAACGCCATTGCCAGTCCTTACTTTGACGCCTTCCCTCGGTGAGAAGGAGCAACACTCTCGTCCCAACTCACTGGAGAAGGCCTCCTCCAGATAGCGGCACAACTCCCGTGCTGCTGTCCCAGTACCCAAGGGGCCAGAGCAGGCAGAGTTGAAAGACGCTCTGCCCAGCACCTCCGCTGCCTCTTCGGCTGGTCGCGGCCGGGGCCTGACTCCCCGGGATCCAAGTTAGAAAAAAACGCTGGCTAACACCAGCGACACGACTCAAGAGGCAAACTCTATGGAGTTGGACGATTCGGCTGCTCCTGCTTCTGACCCGGATAGCATGGAGTGGCAGACGCAGCCCCGTGCAGGGAAGAACAAAAAACCGGTTACTGAGCCGAAGTAATACAAGTGGTCTCTCTCCCGAGTTTTAGTCTTTTTACTACCGAGTTTTATTGATTTATATTTTCCGATATAAACAAATTTTATAAATGGCAAAAGTAAATTTTGTGCAATGGAATTGTCGCGGCCTTTTAAGAAATATTGATGATATAAATCATCTTATGGATGAGCTTCGGCCGATTTCTCTTGCTCTTCAGGAAACTCATCTTCATGATCGCTTTTCTCATATCTTAAGACGTCACCGGGTCTTTAGGAAAGACCGTCTTAGTAATACTCCCTCTGGTGGTGTGGCAGTGGTTGTACAAGGTGGGGTCGCCTGCTCTGAGGTCCCGCTCTGCACACCACTTGTAGCCGTGGCAGTGCGCCTTCTTTTAGACGACCTCATAACTGTAGTATCACTTTATTTACCACTTAACACTCCATTACATCTTAGTGAATTGCAGGATCTTGTAGGTCAGCTTCCACAACCCTTTAGGATTCTAGGCGAGTTTAATTCCCATCACCCCCTATGGGGTAGTATTCGTTAATACTCTCGTGGAGGTGTAGTTGAACATTTTTTATTGGCATCTGGGCTATGCCTTCTTAATGGGAGAGCGCCAACATTTTTCACTGCAGCTCACAACGCATTTACATCCATAGATCTGTCGATTTTATCCCCCTCATTGTTTCCTTGCTTTACATGGAATGTTCTCCACAACTCTTTTGGCAGTGATCACTTTTCGATTGTTTTAGAGAGCGTCGTTCAGCTGCCCTCACTTTTGAAACGTATCCCTAGGTGGAAGTTAGGTAAAGCTGACTGGTCACTTTTTAGGTTACATTCCACCTTAGACCCTTCTCTGCTTTCTTCTATGTCACCCGAAGATGCTATACTGTATATTACTGAGCAGATACTAAATGCTGCTGAGGTGTCTATTCCACGAACCTCTGGTAATGTGCCAAAAAAATGCAAACCATGGTGAAACAAGGAGTGTGCCACAACCTTAGCGGATCAAAACACGGCTTGGGGCAAACTTCGCAGATATCCCACATCACGTAATCTCGCAGAGTTCAGGCAGCGAAAAGGTAAAGCCCGTTGGACCAGGAAGCAGTCAAAATGGAAATCCTGGAAGAAGTATGTTTCTTCTATAAATAGTTTTGTGCCAGCCAAGGAGGTTTGGGATATACACAGGAAAATAAATTTAGACTATAGTTGCTTTGTAATTCCTACTTTTGATGCCCCTTCTTCATCTTTAGTTGACATCGGCAACATCCTTGGTGAACATTTTTATAACACATCCAGCTCGGCAAAGTAGAGTGATTCGTTCAGTAGATTTGAATCTCGTGCAGAGCGACAAAACTTCTCCATGTCTGGAAGAGACTCTGAGCCTTATAACCAGCCTTTTACGCAGTGTGAACTTGAAATGGCACTTGACATAACGAGGGTTTCTGCTCCAGGGCCCGACGCAGTTCATTATGAAATGCTTCGTCGCCTTTCTCCTGAGTCCCTGAAAAGTCTTCTCTTGTTCTTCAATTTATAGTGCGAAAAAGCCTGCTTTCCCCATGCCTGGAAGCATGCACATGTCATCCCGCTGCTAAAGCCACAGAAAGACCCTTCACTACCATCAAGTTACCGTCCCATTGCTCTGACGAGCTGTGTCGGGAAAACATTTGAAAGACTTATAAATAGGCGGTTAGTATACATATTAGAAAGGCAAAAGGTTCTTGACAAAAATCAGTGCGGGTTTCGCCGAGGTCGATCTACTCTCGATAATTTGGTTCGCCTAGAAACCGTTATACGCGAGGCATTTGTGAACAAGCAGCACTGTGTTGCAGTGTTTTTTTGACTTAGACAAGGCGTATGATACCACTTAAAGCTATGGTATCCTGAAAGACTTGTGTGCTTGCAATATCCGTGGTAGGATGTTGCAATGCATTAAGAACTTTCTAACAAACAGAACCTTTCAAGTCCGGCTTGGCAGCACCCTGTCTAAAACTTTTGTTCAAGAAAACGGAGTCCCACAGGGAGGAAGTTTGAGCGTCACTTTGTTTGTACTGAAAATAAATTATCTCGCACGAATGCTACCTCGGTCTATTTCCTACTCTCTTTATGCTGACGATATACAGATCTCCTTATCGTCTTGCAATCTTTCAAGTTGTGAGCGGCACTTACAACTGGCTATAAACAAACTTTGTAACTGGGCAGACGAAAATGGTTTCAAGTTCTCTGTTGCAAAGACAGCTTGTGTGCCTTTTTCCTTACGTCGCGGGCTCTCCTTAGACCCAGCTTTGGAACTAAACGGTACTCCATTCCTGTTAGGAAGGAGCACAGGTTTCTTGGTTTTATATTTGACAAAAAACTTACCTTCATTCCCCACCTGAAACTTCTCAAGGAAATTTGCCTTCGTTCCACAAACCTTCTGAACGTTTTGGCTCATAAATCATGGGGGTCGGATCGGAAATGTCTGTGTCATTTGTACACCGCGCTTGTGTGATCTCGTCTTGGTTATGGCGCCGTGGTGTACGGATCAGCTCGCCCATGTGCTCTCAAAATGTTGGATCCTGTACATCATCTTGGCTTGCGTTTGGCAACAGGTGCTTTTCGGACATCGCCTGTACTTAGTTTGTATGCGGAATCAAATGAGATGTCGCTGTGTAAAAGACGTCAATACCTCAGCCTAACCTACGCGTCTAGGATCCTAGCCAAACCCTGATCACCCAACGTATCATTCCGCACAAAGGTCTCCATTCAACCGTCTCTTTCAAAATAAGCCAAGCATTGTCAGACCCTTAAGTTTTCGTATAGAGCAATTTTGTTACTCACTTCAACTTTGTCTGGACGAACTTAACCTAATTCAGAACACAGTCTGCGTGGCGCCCTGGAATATGGTGCTTGTTTTTTGTGACTGGACTTTCACTAAGTTTAATCAGAATAGCATATCAGCTCTTGTGATTCAGCAGGAATTCCTTGACCTGGAAGAGAAATATAAAGATTATGCTCACTTTTACACGGACGGTGCCAAGAATTTATCGTTTGTCGGGTGTGCCGTGCATTCAGGTCGTTTTGTAAAAGTTAAACGTCTAGAGGAATTTGCGAGTATATTTACAGCTGAAATCTATGCTGTGTCTTTTGCATTTGATTATATTTTGAAGACTAAAACTAGACGGGCCGTAATATTTGTGGACTCTCAAAGTGCCATTACTGCAATATGCTCTCTAAACGCCACTAAGAATATCCTTGTGGAACAGGTGCGAAGTAAACTTAACGGAGCTTTACGTAAAGGTCACAATATAAAATTCTACTGGGTTCCGAGTCATGTGGGAATAAAGGGTAATGAGGAGGCAGACAGGCTCGCTGCATGTTCAGGTAACTGCTCTCAATATCAAGCTAGCTTGCCCTATCAGGATATCAAGTCATTAGTTAAGTCGTTAGTTTTTTGTCTATGGCAGACAGAGTGGGCCATGGAGTCTAATAACAAGCTCCATGTAAGCAAACCAGTCCTTGGGTCTTGGGAGAGCTCCTCACTTAAGAACCGCTTTCACGAAGTTGTATTGTGCCGGCTTCGAATCGGGCACTCCTTCCTTATACACAGATATCTTCTTTGTGGGTAGGATCCACCAGTTTGTGAGCACTGTGGAGACAATCTTACTATTCTCCATATTTTGTGGCTCTGCCCAGGATTTGACACTGAACGACGAGCTCATTTTCCAGAGTTTTTTGGATTTTGTATTCCATTTCATCCCTCTCTTTTGCTGGGAAAGCACCCTCTCGTTCCTCTTGGTCGAGTTTTATCATTTATTACTAGTACTGGCCTTATACACCAGATCTAGTCCCAGTTGTTTTCAGGATCATCTTTTTGTAATGAGGTAACCATAGGAGTTTCGTCAGTTAATTTAGTATGGAGAAGTATGGCCTCCGTTGCTGTTGCGCCATAAACCGCGCTAAAAACAACAACCTTTCCTGTACATCTTGGCAATGTGCCCATTGGTTCCACAAGCTCTACAATCTTCAGACTTGAAGCGGCACTTGTCTTCGACATGGTTTGTATTCCCGCAACGGAAATATTGTCTAGCAGACCTGTGTAGATCTTTCACCTGGCTGACTGCGATGGGTTATTCTGCGACACTTCTCAATTGATGGTATTCTTCTTCCGCTCGAAGAAAGCTTTTTGACAATCTGAGTGCAATATCAATTGATAACTCTTTCTCTTAGACGAGACGTGCCCTCACACGTTGATCTCGAAGTCCAATTATAAAAGCAGTGAGCAACGAACATGCCCGAGCATTGACTTCGTTCTCGTACTCGCAGTTGCGAATGACATCGTAGTCGTGCTAGGAATTCGGTTAATGTCTCGCGTTCACCTTGGCGTGTTGAAAACAACTTCGCTCGTTCAAATTCCCTGAAACGCTTCGGCGAAAAATGAGTGTCCAGTGTTTTTGTCAATTCCGCATACGGAACGTCACTGACCTGCCTCGGCTGAACCAGGGAGTGCAGCAGCTTGAACGTCTCAGACCCTAGAGATGCAATCAGAAAGTTCCTTTTTGCGGCATCATCCGTCGTTCCGGCGATGTCCAGAGATGCTTGAAACCTTATTTGGTATAAGTTCCAATCCTCTTTTTCCGGGTCGGATGGTCCTGGTCTCATGAACCGGAAGACGTTGGATGTTGCTCGCTGCGATGTCTCGCCCGATGCATTCATCATCTTGAGCCGTTTTCCAGGAATTCTCCAGGAATCCTCGTCGCCAATTTAAAGCGGAGTGGACACGGACCCGTATGGCAGGCTAAACGCACTTTACTTTGGGCCCGAGAACTGCACTGCGAAGACCGTTCTTCATGCGCGCCAGGATCCGAATTCCTAGATTGACGTGAGCCCAGCACGGTCTTATGTCTCGAGTCTTTCTCGTCTTCTACGCTACGACAGTTATAACATTGTTCGGCTAGATTATAGGATGTCCAACGACTTCCGCTTGTTGAGCCTTTTGCCGCACGGAACAAACGTTTCTTTTTATTGGCAAAACTATCTAGAGTAACGTTATATCATGGTGACTGTACGACATCTTTTATGACATGACATGGAATTTACGTATTTGTAAGACTGTGTACAATTTCTTTAAATAATTTCCAGCTGTATTGGACCGTGCGCTGGTCGAAAGTCAGCAAAAAGAAATCCATAAATACACAAGGTTCTTCGTTAATAGCTGCGAAATTGGCCTTACTATAATCCCTTATTAGCTTTGCGTTTTAACAGGTTTGGTTCTTTGAACTTTGAAATAAAAGTGCAATACTGAATGGTCACTAAGGCCGGACAAATAAGAAATCGGCGAGACACGGTCGGGGCAAGTGGTAAGGACTGAGTCCAGTATACTTGAACTGCTCGCAGTAACTCTAGTAGGCTGGTTAACTAGTTGACGAAGGTTGAACTCTGAACACATATTTAGAAACTCGCTGCACTGAGATGAGGATAGGCTTGGAACAGGGTAATGGTCTAACCACACGATATTAGGGAGATTGAAATCGCCGCAAAAAAAAATTGGGGAGTCAGGAGAACGCGTTATTACAAGGTGAATAGCATCATGTAACTTGTTTACAAAGCTGGAGCTACACTGAGGAAGACGGTAGCAAATACCAAGAATGCATCTTTTAAGATTCATCACTACACACACCCAAGCAATTTCCAGGCCACGTGGTACATTTATACAGAACGAAATAAGAGCTTCGGTAATGGCAATAAGTACACCACCTCCACTACTAGCCTCTCTGTCACATCGGTACAAGTTGGAACGCTTGGAACCATAAAAAAGGTCGTTGTCCCGAACCAATGCAGATAACCAAGTCTCATTTAAAACAATGACAGAATGAAGTTCTTGTCTTTTTTTTATAACACTACGAATGTTAGTAAAAATCACAGGTACATCATGGAGCGTGCACTGTGGGCCACCGCCCCTCCTAGTTTCCTACAGTGAGTCATCAGGATTAACGGTGGCCCCAGAACCAGAGATTCTTTCAGAAGCGGCACCACCAGAATGAACGACTTCTTCAGTGTGTACGGTCTCACAAGATACAGGTGTAGTTAAATGCGAAGTAACAGGAGTGCTGCCAGTCAAAGCCGTTTCATGAACACTATCCGCCGAAGCGTCATAAACATAACATTTTGTTTTTGTTTACAATTAATTTGTTGTACCGTAATTGAAGAACACAAGATTGTGTTTTCTCAAATTCGATCAATTTTCTCCTGGCTAGACGTGTTTCAGGGCAATAGTCTTCACAGAACAAAACGCGCGACGCTCTCAAGCTAGAACGTAATGCCAGCACCTTTTCCCGTATATTAAATGGTGAAAACTTAATGATGATCGGTCGACACTTGTTCGCATGAAAGACGTTCAGGCGGTGTGCTTGCTCAATGTTATCTGGAGTTAGCTGAAAGTTGGCACATTCCAGTAAAGAGATCGTCAACTTTTGTTCTGTTTGGGACCATGATTCAGAGAGCGAATCGGAAATGCCGTGAAATTTGAGATTATCACGACGCAGTCTATCTTCAAAACCACTGAGTCGCGCTGCTAGGGTGATGTTCTCCTTCCGAAATACTTGGATCGTTTGCTGCATGACTCGGTCCTCCTGTGACAGATCATCTAGCGCGATTGATCGTGATTCTAGAGTTGACAACCGGGTGCCAATGTCAGCAACTTGTGCCTCGATTGACCTCTGATTTTTCTTTATCTCCTCCACAGATTTGATCAAACCGGCTTTAATTTTCTCGAAGCTTTGCAAGCGAGTGTTTAAACTTTGCAATAGAGTCACAATACCAGCCAACGAAGGTTTGGGCTGAACACCGGCATCTGACCGTAGACCGGTCTTGGGGCCCGGGTTAGTTTCCACATCTCCCAAAAGCACCAGTAGCAATAAAAAAAACATCGGAACACTCGCGAATTGTACACTAAAACACATGTGGGCACGGGAAGACAACTAAAACCTGTTGCTTGTTTTTTTAGCATGCAAGGATGGAAGTTCACTAACCTGGACAAAGAAAACACGCAGCGCGTGAGTGACCAGCGTCATGTTGCCGATCCCATGCCCACTGGAAGATCGCGTGTCCTGCCACTCGTAGAAGTAGGGACCGATGGCTGTTAGTGGCGCTGTTGTCGATGTTGCTCTGACGAATCGGGGGGACACATCCAACGCAAAGTCACTCAGCGTGTCGAAGAAACTGCTGTCACTTCTGCGATGATCGAAGAGTGCCGATGCACGGGACGTCGACAAGGCACAAGCTTGAGAAATCAAGCCATAGGGTGCCACATCCACGGTGGAAGAAGACAAGGGAGTCTGAACAAGCACCACCGACCAAAGGTTCGCTACCGTTTCTGACACACGCCGTGAGATGGTGCAGCATGACAGGAAAGAACGCGAAGCGCGCAACCACGCATTCGGGAACCGCGTCAACGAGTGTGTACGTGCCCAGCAACCACCGACTCTGAATAAGTCTAAAGGCAGGACTATCTTCACAAATGTCTATAAAGCACGGAGTGTGTAGGAGTGTTGCGATGGCCATGGATAATGGCGTTGCAATGCTAGAAATAGACCTCGAGAAGTCGTTTGATCGTGTACCACACGATGTGTTGTTGGCTATTCTAGATCATTAAATATTGAGTCATTGAAACGCGAAGGCGTACGGGTGGCTCATATTTGCCGTACAACGAGCCTTGTAATAAATCAGTCTATAGGCAAGCGAATTCAAGTGCAGCGCTCTGTTCGTCAAGGGTGTCCCTTGTCACCTCATCTTTTTTCAATCTACTTGGAATCACTCTTTATAAGTATTATAAGGCGTGACATTGTCAGTGGGTTCAAACTATATTCATCTGAAGTACGTGTCCTTGCTCATAAGGGCGACATTGCTATTTTCTGTACAAATCACGAGAATATCACCCAAGTTGTCAACAGTGGCGTCACAAAAAGGGGGTGGGGGTTCTCGGCAGGGCTACCGCCCCTAGTGCAACTGACTCCAGTGTCGCCACTGGTTGTCAATACAGTCAAACATTGTTGTCGTGTAAGTCGTTGTGCTGTCAACCGGGATAAATCTCTTGGCTTCTGGTGAATTGTGACTCAAGTGTGTTTGCTAATGTTAAATGAGTCACCACTCCTGTGAAGTACTTAGGGGCGCCCCTTCAGTATTAATCATCATGAGCGAGGAATACTGGCGTATTCAATCAGTAGAGCTTCGCGAGAAAGCAGAAAAATGAAGGGGTTGTGAATTTTTGATTTTTGCTCGAGCCACTGTTTCTAAATTATTTTTTGTGAGGAAACTGTGGTACGTTTCGCAGGTGCTACACTGCTCTTCTGTGAACGCGTAAAAATTAATCCGTGTTTTAGTGGTGTTCATTTAGGGCTCGTCTTGGGAGGGAACGAGCAGAATGAATCGTTTTCGAAGAGTTCGCGAGGGAGGACTAAGTTTATCGCACTTGTTTTTGCGCCAAACAGTTAATTGCTTTTGTTATTTTCGTGATGCTAGTGATCCGGTTTTGCGTACTGTTTGTCAAGTGAGATTAAGTCACTTTTTGTCTGAGTTTGTTGTTTCCTCGTCCGGTGTAACCGGCGGCATTTTTGACGGACTGTTTTTTTTTTTTTTTTTTTTTGAGGATTACAGGCGCAGTAACACGTAAGTGGTTGTATAAAAATGTTTGCGAAGCTGTTTTTTCTGTTCCCTTGTATAGGACTTTGTACTATGCAGGCCGAGGACAGGACGTCTTCAGACGCATGAAAAAGATGATAGTACCTTTCGGGGTCAAGTAATTTTTCTTTAAGCTACATACCGGCAACTTACCGTTTAAAACATGAATGGAGGAGAGGGGCTTGTTCGTCCCGAGGGGTGTTCATTGTTTTCTGTGTCAAAAGCCAGAGACTATTGAACACGCCTTCTTGGAGTGTTGGAATGGCGTCTTTTTTTGGGACATCCTACAGCAGACTTTGAAGAAAGACTTAATTACTTGACTCTCATGGGATTAGGCTACACCCGACCGCGCGCTTTTTTTTCCCCTCTGTGTAGCAGACGACATGCGTGGCGGCGTAGCGGGAACTGTTTGCCGTGCGATTCTTTTGCAGTTATGTCTGTTCCGCTCGCTGTTCTGTACTTCAAGATGAGTTTTTTTTTTGTACATTGAGGAGATGGAGATGAGTAGTGAGTGCCCATGGTGAATTTTCGTGATCGGCTCCGAAAAGAATACACCCAAGATGTTGCATGAAGAGCTGGCTCACATGTCCTGCGTCCGAAACAAAGGGGCATTGTGCGACAGAGTTTCCGAAAAATCAACGGGATTGGGACCAATGGCTGGCTGCAATTCCTGCAGAAAAATTACGGGCACCTCGGAAAGCGGACGCTACCTGATTTATATGCTCCTTGCATTTTGTGGAAAGTGGTTACATTGAGTTCGCAGGTGTCAAAAAGGAAATTTCGTACCATTTAGTTCAGCGACGGAACGTTTGTTTGTTATTTTTTGTTTCTTTAGTGATAATTGTAAAAAAAAGGAAATGTAAACATCGCAAAATGTCTGAAAAAGAAAAAAAAAGAAGAAAAAAGTACGGTTTCACTGGGGATCAAACCCGGTCCTGACGTCTTTCCACCAAGCTACTGATGTTTTTTTTTTTTTATTATTATTGCAGAGTTACTGGGGGAACTCTCTTCTCACTGGTAATGCAGCCGGTAAACTGTAAATTAGAAAGTTTGCTGCTCATTTTCCTCCAGCAAAAGCACTCCCGGGTCGAAGTCGAAGCACCACGCATTGCCGACATTCGCACCTAGTAAAGAAATCTGTATTGAACTATGGTTAAAAAAGCGCTAAAAAAAGACGTACACAAAATTGAAGACAAACACGGGCGCTTCTATCTTGTGTACGTCTTTTTTAGCGCTTTTAACCTTTGTTCCGTACAGTCAACACCAACTAACCCAACAACAAGCTCTTTTACAGTAAAGAAATCGCACACGTGCATATTCAACTCGAAGTACACACTTCGTGCGGTGCTTTACGTTTGCGCGAGCGATGTCTTCAGCCACGAGAAGGGAGCGACGGCTCGGCGACGTTCTTCGTGCAAATCGGCTTGGTGGTCGGGCGTGTCGTAGGGGATGAATACGAATTCTTTTGATCAGTCCCAAATTTTTCTCTTAAAGGCAGACGGAATTCGCCGGTACCGCGAACGACAGTTCTGAAGTAGAGGTCCCACGCCCGTGGTCCGCTGCTATCGCCGTCCCCGCGAGAGCCTCGATACGCGAAAGGACGCACGCGCAGAATGCTTCCAGTTCTCAGTGCAACTTTTTTTTTTTTCAATCAACGTATTTGCAGCTTTTTAGAAGCCACAAAAAAAAATTGTTTTCATACTTTTATTTTTTTATTTTTAATAGTGTGTGTGTGCCTTGAGTGACCAACTACTTTGATTAAATTTGGTGGTCGCGTCGAAACCTTAGAAAACGGCCCGTGACCACCGGAAAAGAGAGTGAGCGAGACTCGAACCGGCCAGTTCTTGATCGGCGGTTTCCGGACCGAAAGAAACCGAATTTCGAGCCGCAAATTGTAATGCCATTAAATGCAAAGGTGCACGCGAGCTGGACAAGAATGACGAAAATGATTCCCGGAGAAGGAGAACAAGAGGGACATTTATGTTTCTCCTTTGTCCCTCTTGTTTTCCTTCTCCGGGGACTATTTTCGCAAATTGTGTTCTGGGTAGTTGGGCTCTCATATGTCATGTACAACTAAAAACCTCAGCGAGCATAAATACCCTGTCAGTGTCCCTTTAAGTGTCCTCCTTTAGGTGTCCTTTTCGATGTCGTACCAGACGTCGTCCTCTACGCATCGTTCTCGAATGTCGTCGTAGGCGTCATTCTAGAGGTCTTCCTAGAAGGCGACCTAAACGTCGTTCTTGACGACGCCCTAAAGGTCTACCTAAAAGTCGTCCTAGACGTTGTTCTTGACGTCGTCCTAGAGGTCGTCTTCTAGGCGTCGTTCTCGACGTCGTCCTCTAGGCGTCGTTTTCGACGTCGCAGTTAAGGTCCTTTTCCGAAAATGTTGGGCGCCATCTATCGGCAAGCAGGCGAGGCGTTGTTGATGGCCTGCCTTGCTTCCGGTTCTGCCCTCTCCAAGCTATGTTGGCTGTCTGAACGCGGTCCGGAAATGCGCTCACTGCTCAGCGTTTGTTTTTACTCTATCCAACACAATCGACGAACAGATTTGTTTTCAATTAATGCGTTAACTACAGACTACTTCGTCCGCTTGTACATTTCTTTTATTTTTTAATGAATGACTGACTTCGACGTCGCGCCCGTTGTGACTGACGACACCGTTGAAGCTCTCTTCGACCTATGAGAAAGTACAAACGGTTAGATTAAACTAGGATTCATGTCATACGAAGTAACAGCAGTAAATTCAGACAATATTCGAGACGAAGTTACAGTTAAGGAAAGCCTTTTTTTTTTAATTGCAGGCTATTTGTATAATTTGCTCAAAATGTTTAATTGGCAAGATGTATTCTCATAAATGTGAAAGCTTACTCTCAACAGTCCGAAAAACACCGGCGTTTGAACATACCAATGTAATTCTCATCAAAGGTGTTTTTTAGTGGTGGATTTCACATTATGAAATTTCAACGCGTAGCTCCATTTATATTATAAAATGAGACCAACAAACTTGGCCGGGTCAACGGCGGACTTGTTCAGCGACTATACTAAATGTCGTTTGCGAGCGCCGCTGACCCTGGCGAGTCTCTTGGTCTTGTTTTTTACTGGAAAAAAGCACCACTTTGAAATTTCACAACGTCAAATTGACCAATAAATTTATGTTTAATAAATATCTAAGATTAATACGTGCAGCCACCGATTTCTGAGCGAGCCTCGTCATTGATGTCACCCCACTTCAGGCTACAGCTGTGTGTGACTGCAGGTCCCGAAGAAAAAAACACAAAATCGGCCACACCTGTTTGCTTTTTTTTTTCTTTATTTTTAGTTTAGCGCCTGTAGAAAATATTGCAAACTTATTTTTTGTTTACTCGATACATACACGAGGACAACACATCAAGATGATTGTTTTCTTATTTAACCACAAGACCAGCAGATGCGGTCGTGGTAGCGATTGATCTGCTCCCCTTTCACTTTCTGGGTGTGCGCGTAGCAACAAACTGCGCAGCATAACCACTTTACCTCAGTGATTTATAAATATTTGATAACTGTGGGTTTTTCCAATGTTTACAACAACCAAAAAGCAGACATGCAGTTTGCGTAGCAACGCGAGACCGTCACATTGGTAAACAATAAAGTGTGCCAGTGAAACGCACTATGCTAGAAAAGCCAACTCCAAGGCGCTCGCTCTGCGCTACAGATAAGCGACACGACAGCATACCTAACCAATCTGCTGACTTGTATTCACACACAATTAAAAAATGAAGGAACAAAAACATGAACATTCCTTGAAGCGGCAACTGCAAACACAGGAGTGCTTTGAAGGCTGCCTTTACGAGCCGTCCGCATTGTTTCGCTGGATCGCCCGAATCCAGAGCTGCCGCTTCGTCGAATGCAGGCTAGCAGAAGGGAATCCAAAGAAGCTTAAACCGCGACAACGTTTGCTGTCGTTGCTGCAGCCAACAACGAAACAGCACTACGGCCTGTCGGAGAGCTTCGAAACGCGCGACCACCGCTGCATCCTGCAGCCCCGAGCCGGAAGTACCACGCCACCAAAAATGGCAGACTCCTGTCTGCTTCTGCCGCGCATGCGCCGTGGAAACCCCGGAAAAGGCCCACTCGACCTCGACGTCGTCCTAGACGTCGTCCTTTAGGTTGTCCGAGTGATCGTTCTAGACGTCGCCCTCGACGTTGTCCTCGCCGTCGTTCTAGACGCCGCACATGGCGGTGATCTTTAGGAAGTCGTCCTCGGCTTCGTCCTCTACGTCGTCCTAAACTTTAATACGTGTAGAAACATTACTCAAAAACATTTCTCGCGCGGGACTATAATGCTTTTGCCCTCCTATACGTAACAAGTCTTAACTGTACAAGCGTAATATTTTATGCAGGCAACCTATAAACAGATCCTATGGCAATAACATTTCAGCAACGTTTGAGACTTCTTTCGTTCTTCCGGTCGTCACCGCAGTCTCGGATAATTCTATGATTATGAACTTACACACTTGCGCCCTCACGTTTTGTTCGTTAAAGGATCTATACTTTTGCAATAAATCTTTTCCACATACCGACGGCATCAGGCGGTGGCTGCGCGAACTGAAGGAGGATCTGACCTACCTGCGCTACCAATCGATAATGGGAGCTACGCTACCAGTTTCTTCGCTCTCTGAGCTGCGGCGCGTGCCCAACGCGACTTTAAAGAGGGGCATCCGCGGCGTCCACCCTGTGACGGTTGGTAACCCCAACCCTGGTCCCGGGGTTCCTTTTGGGCGAGAATGAGTGAGGAGACCGGCGAACAGATACAACAAGTTTAATTGTAAGAAATTGGAGGGAAGGTTGGTGACTTAGGAGCTCACTACTTTGTTGACGACGTGCCCGTCCAGGCGTTCGGGACACCGCAGGGGCAGGCAGACCGGGGCTCCCGTGTAGAGTCCGGGCTCTTGCGTTGACGACGTACTTGTCGAGGCGTTCAGGACACCGCAGGGGCAGGCAGACCGGGGCTCCCGTGTAGAGTCCGGGCTCTTGCGTTGACGACGTACTTGTCGAGGCGTTGAGGACGCTGCAGGGGCAGGCAGACCGGGGCTCCCGTGTAGAGTCCGGGCTCTTGCGTTGACCACGTGCTCGTCGAGGCGTTCAGGACGCCGCAGGGCAGGCAGACCGGGGCTCCCGTTTAGAGTCCGGGCTGGCTGGCAATGGAGTCGTCGCAGTTGCGTGGAAGGCGCTCGTCAACGCCGTTTTCGCCCCAGGGCTCAGCACGGCCTTCCTTCTTTGTTTCCTTTCCCTGGCCGCTCACCACGCGTCAAGTCTTGATCGACGCGCTCGTCCAACTGCCGCTGCCGCCGAAATCCCCACCGATGGCCGTCGAGTGACCCTCCTCTCTCTCCCTCGATTCCCCCATTGTTCCCGACGAGCGCGGAATGCGGGAAAGCCCGGGTGGTCCCTCCAAGGTTGCAGGCGCGCTGTTTCCTGTTCTGCCACACCCCGGCCCCGCGAGGCAGTCATTCTCGGAACACGTCAATGTCACACCCCGGCTTCACGAAACACCGACTTTCTCGGAACTCGCGATCGTCACACTCGCCCCTGTTTTTTTTTTTTTTGTTTTTGAACTACATTCAAAACAATATTAAGCATCTATCTACAGAGTCCACCCTAACCACTCCAACCCCTCCTCCAATTCAAGGGTTTACATCAATGTGAACGCTCAAAATTTTATAAAACCAGGCAGGTGCATATACAGAAAGATGAGCAAATAAATTTCTCCCTCAAAGGTGCACGGCCACAGGGTCGCCGCCGGAAGGGTAGCACATTTCCCAGATCTCCTTTTCAACCACAAGCCCTCCGCTCGAAGGAGGACGGACACAAGCAGTCTCGATCTCTGGCCGCGCGGCAGCACCCGGGACCTCTAGCATCGGTGGGACCAGAGCTTGTTCGAGCATCTCCCAAGTTTCGGGAGGTATATCTAACCCCGATTCCCCTCTAATCGTGCCTGCGCCGTCTATCGTCGACCGAGGCGGATTGTCGTCTAAGGAAGTGCAGGAAGAGGCTGGAAAGCTGTCAGCCAAAGGGGCGCCAGAGGAGGCCGGACGAGCGTGATCATTCGCAAGCTTTAGCCGGTTTACATGCACTGTACTCTCGGCTCCGGTAGCCAGCTCTTTAACTCTTACCGTGACCGGCGTGGTGAGCTTAACTACCCGGTACGGGCCCCTCCATTTGGGTCCCAACTTTTGCGATAGGCCCCTCCCTGGGTAGCGCACGTCTAAGTAGACGCGATCCCCGTCTCGAAAGTCTGGATTTCGCGATCCGCGATCATATAGGGTCTTCCGTCTCTCTTGTGAGCAACGCAACGCCTCGCCAGCGAGATCGTGAGCCGCCTGTAGCCGCAACGCTAACTCCGATTTGAAGTCGTTTAGACTACCGTAGTTTGGCACTCTCGGCGCGTCGAGGATCTCGTGGGGTAGTCGTGGGTCTCGGCCGTGGCACAAAAAAAAAGGGGTCTCGCTGGTGCTTTCGTGTTTTGCAGTATTATAGGAGAATAACACGTATGGAATCCAAAGATCCCAGTCCCTCTGGTCCCTGCTAACGAGGTGGGACAGCAGCCCCTTTAGCGTTTTGTTGAGTCGCTCCACAGCACCGTTCGATTCAGGATGGTAAGCAGTTGTTGTTAGCTGTCTAATGTTCAGGATTCGGCACGTCTCCTTCATCAGGCGGGAAACAAAATTCGTCCCCTGATCCGTAAGAAGCTGCTGTGGAGTACCGTGCCGCAGGACTACTTTCTCCACAAAGGCTCTAGCTACCGTTTCCGCCTTCTGGTCCCTCAAGGGCAGGGCCTCCGCGTACTTCGTAAAATGATCAACGAAGACGAGAACATATTTGTTCCCCTCTGTAGTGGTCGGATGAGGTCCCACTATGTCGAGTGCTGTTCTCTCGAAGGGCTCCCTGACTTCGCTGAAACACTCCATAGGCGCTCGCTTCCTCTGTCCCGTCTTCCGCAGCTGACATGACTCGCAGGAATCGCAGTGTCTTTTGACGTCCCCCCGCATTCCCGTCCAAATGTACTTCGCACTAATTTTAGCCAATGTCTTTTTGACTCCAAAGTGTCCCGAGAATGGGGCATCGTGATAGGCCCGCAACACCGCGTCGACCAAACTTCGTGGGATCACAACCCTGTCCTGTGCCCTACCCTCATTGTTTCCTAGTTTGAGTTTACAAAGGACACCTACGCTGTTCTTGAAATAGTCTCGTTCGTCGGCTGTGTCGTCTGCCACCCTGTCCAAAATTTTCGCGAGGTCCGGATCTTTTTCCTGCTCTTCCTTAATACGAGCGCTCTCAATGACCGGCACGAAACTCTCAACGGCGCCTACCGTCGTAAAGGCCTCCCTCGATCGACTGAGGGCGTCCGCATTGGTGTTTCCCTTTCCTGACTTGTGCTCGATTTGAAAGTCATATTCCTGCAACTGCAGGTTCCACCGAGCTAGGCGAGAGCCGGGATCTCTCACATTCATTAGCCACCGCAGAGGCCTGCAATCGGTTACTATTTGGAAGCGGCGGCCATACAAATAGCACCGAAAATGGCGCACAGCCCAAACCAATGCTAAACACTCCCGCTCTGTTGCACTGTAGTTTTGCTCGGCTCGGTTCAGCTGTCGACTGGCGTAGGCCACGGGTCTTTCAACTCCATTCTTTCTTTGTGAGAGTACAGCCCCGAGTGCATATTGCGAAGCATCCGTCGCCAAAACAAAGGGTATCCCGAAGTCTGGATAACCAAGCACCGGTGCTGCAAGGAGTTTGTCTCTTAGTTCCCGAAAGGCCTCCTGCTGATCATCACCCCACTGGAAGGTAGCCGACTTAGATGTGAGCATAGTCAGGGGTTTGGCGATCTTGGAAAAGTTATCGATAAACCTCCGATAATAGCCAACGAGTCCCAAAAACTCTCTCACGTCCCTCACTTTGGTCGGCCTCGGGAAATTTCGTACGGCCTCCTCTTTCTCTGGGTCGGGCCGAACCCCCTCCGCGGATACGATGTGTCCGAGATATTTAACCTCCTGCCTCAGAAACTGGCACTTCGAGGGCCTCAACTTCAGCCCAGCCGCCTGAAACCTTCGTAGGACGCACTCAATGTCCCGCAAGTGCGAGTCGAAATCGCGACTGTAGATGACAATATCGTCCATGTAAACATGGCAGAACTGTCCCACCAGCCCCTCGAGAATGACATCGGCAGTCCTTTGCCACACGGCTGGACTGTTCACGAGTCCCATTGGCATCCGGTTCCACTCGTAATGGCCTGATGGAGTGTTAAATGCCGTTTTGGACTTGTCTGTGGAGTCCATTTCAATCTGCCAGAAGCCAGAGGCCAAGTCCACGACACTGAAGTACCCCGCACTGCCAAGCTGCGCCAAGGTCTCCTGGATGTCGGGAATCGGGTATGGATCAACTCGCGTGACGGCATTCAACTTCCGATAGTCCACCACGAGCCGAAACGATCCGTCCGACTTTTCAACCAGCAGGGCCGGAGCCCCCCAAGGCGACTTCGACGGCTCCACTATGCCCTTCTCCACCAGCTCCTTCACCTGATTATCCATCTCGCGCCGCTGGGAGTATGGAATCCTGTACGCGCGCTGGAACACGGGTGCCGAATCTAAGGTATCAATGCGGTGTTTAATCACATCACAGCGGCCCAGGTCCAGTGGACCCCATGCAAATGCCGGCAGGTGCTTTCGAATTACGCTGATGAGGCGAGCTCTGTCCTCCACAGCTACACCCGTGAGGTTGAACTTAGTCTCCAACTCTTCGTCTGTCGGCTCTGGCGGGGGACTCGCAGCACCCACACTCATGACCTGCTCGGACTTACTGACACAGGCTCCATAAAAATGAGCCACTGTTTTGTTTTTGGGCACTATAAGCTCTTCTCGACTTAGGTTAAGAAGGGCTACCGGTACTCTCGACCTGTCATTCACCATAACAAGAGCCTCCCTAGTCTTGACTCCGTGAGTCAGAAGGTCAGCTGACTCAAGCACTCCCAGCTCCTCCTTAGGAATTTCTTCAGCCGTTCTCGCCCAGCAGAGAACCTCGGACAAAGGGGGAATGGTGCACGGGGCTGCCAGACGAACTGGGATCCTCGCACGCGATTTGTCCTGCACACCGCCCTTGGTCCCCGCAGATTGCCAGTTCACAATGGGGACCTCTTGACCAGCCACCGTTAGTGCCCTCCGAGTCACCAAAACATCTATTCCCTGTCCAGAGAGAACGTCCTGTCCCAAGATTCCATCAAGAGCGAGTGCTGTGTCGTCAGAGATTACAAAACACGGATGCTCAAAGCGGCAGTTCCCCAAGCTCATCCTCAGCCAGAAACAACCTTTTACTTTAATCTCATCTCCGGTGATGCCGTGAAACCTTTTGTTATTTTGTTCCGTGCACGGCCTCAGCTTTTTGTCCTTCATCCTTCCCAACGCCACCTCTTTTAGCAACGTTACCCGCGAACCCGTGTCCACCAACATTCTAAGAATGCAGCCATTCACTTCACACTCAACGACGGGGCTCGACTCCTCTGAACACCGAACAACAATTATCTCAGACGGACCCGTGTCGCATCTCCGTTCGTTATTCTCTCTAGGAAGGTTAGCATGTGTTTCCCTTTCCTCTTCGACCGAGCCCGCGCCGGCCTCTTTCTCTTTCCGGTCCCCCTCCTCCCTCTTCACAAACGGGGTGGTAGGGGGGCTTACTAGTTTTTTGGAACCGTGTCTCGAGTACCCTCTACGGACCGTGGTACCGTCGGTCTATCACACTGTCGAGCAAAGTGGCCAGGCTCGCCACACGAGTAGCACCTAAGAGCGCGGCGTCCTCGATTTCCGGATCCCCCGCGAGGCCGTTCCTCTCTCTGTAGAAACAGCGTTTCGAGTCGAGCTAGTCTGTCTCTCAACTCGTCGATTTCGCTGGGCTGTCCCACCATGCGCACCGGCTGAGTCCCGGAAGCCAGGCTCTCGTTAGCCTCCTCCTGCGTAGCCACCTCAACTGCCTCCTCAAACCGCTCTGGCCGACGAGACAACACAAAACGACGAATTGGGTCTTTTAGTCCCTGCACAAACTGCGAGCAAAGCTGCTCCCTCATCAGCTCCCTGGCAATTTTGGCTCGATCGTCCGTCCCAGGTACTGCCACCCCCGCCACGATCAGCACGCAACGTGTCCGTCCCCAACGATTGCAGACGCGTGGCGTACGTCTGGACGTCCTCGTCGTCTCTTTGACGGGCGGCCAGAAAACGCTGCAACCTTACACCGGGCAGCTCAGTATCAAAGCGCTTCAGGAGCGCAGCCCTAAGGTCAGTGAACGTCTTGGAGTCTTTTGCACGTTCGTCCCGCCATACGAAATCGTAAGCAACTCCCGCTACCCTACACCTGGCGACTCCCAGCTTGTGCACCTCTTTCCATGACCCCATTACTGCTACCTGCTCCACCATATCTACAAAATCGTGCACAGTCACACCTTTGCCGTCCCCAGTGAAAACCGGCACCATGCTGCTCAAAGCCATAATACTAGGGCCCGAAACGGCTCCTGCCTGGTCCACCGCCATGCCCGCCAAAATTAGTGGCCTCCGCACTCACTCTCCACCCGGAAGGGGGTGCCCTTCAAAGTTTATAGGATCCCGTCCGATAACCCAAAAGCTGAGGTATCCCACCGCTGCCACCAATGTGACGGTTGGTAACCCCAACCCTGGTCCCGGGGTTCCTTTTGGGCGAGAATGAGTGAGGAGACCGGCGAACAGATACAACAAGTTTAATTGTAAGAAATTGGAGGGAAGGTTGGTGACTTAGGAGCTCACTACTTTGTTGACGACGTGCCCGTCCAGGCGTTCGGGACACCGCAGGGGCAGGCAGACCGGGGCTCCCGTGTAGAGTCCGGGCTCTTGCGTTGACGACGTACTTGTCGAGGCGTTCAGGACACCGCAGGGGCAGGCAGACCGGGGCTCCCGTGTAGAGTCCGGGCTCTTGCGTTGACGACGTACTTGTCGAGGCGTTCAGGACGCTGCAGGGGCAGGCAGACCGGGGCTCCCGTGTAGAGTCCGGGCTCTTGCGTTGACCACGTGCTCGTCGAGGCGTTCAGGACGCCGCAGGGCAGGCAGACCGGGGCTCCCGTTTAGAGTCCGGGCTGGCTGGCAATGGAGTCGTCGCAGTTGCGTGGAAGGCGCTCGTCAACGCCGTTTTCGCCCCAGGGCTCAGCACGGCCTTCCTTCTTTGTTTCCTTTCCCTGGCCGCTCATCACGCGTCAAGTCTTGATCGACGCGCTCGTCCAACTGCCGCTGCCGCCGAAATCCCCACCGATGGCCGTCGAGTGACCCTCCTCTCTCTCCCTCGATTCCCCCATTGTTCCCGACGAGCGCGGAATGCGGGAAAGCCCGGGTGGTCCCTCCAAGGTTGCAGGCGCGCTGTTTCCTGTTCTGCCACACCCCGGCCCCGCGAGGCAGTCATTCTCGGAACACGTCAATGTCACACCCCGGCTTCACGAAACACCGACTTTCTCGGAACTTGCGATCGTCACAACCCAAACGTCGTATATTTCTTTCCGTCCACTCTCTTTTTTGTGCAACACAAATATATATATCCTGCAATTACATGTTATATTCGCCGATCCACAGCCTCCTTCCGAATTTCCTCGATTTCTCGTGGCGACTTCCGCCGCTTGGCATCGGGCGCTCGCGCGTGCGCAGTACGCTTCTCAAAAAAGGTCCGTTATGTGTGGTTTTCTTGGTGGCCTATTTAAAAAATATACACAAAAAACTCAATTTTTTAGTTAATAACATAGGTGAAGTTTCTAAGTGAAAGATGGGGAGCAGTTCTGAAAGCATGTAACCTTTCTTTCAATACTGAATACCACATTGGTGTGGTTCTATTTTCTTTAACCAAGGTTCTGAAATTTGCATGAATCTTTAAAACCCGGAAGACTTTCTACCCTCTAAATGTTTCGAATTCGAATTTGTTCGGTAAACAACTAATTTGGGACTGACATTTATAAAAACTCGACTGACATGTTTTTATCTTTCTCTTAAAAATGCTTCTGAAACTCTCTTTTTTATTTACAATTCATTTCGGAAGTGCCAAGTGAAACCGTCTTTTGACCTCTTAATAAAACAATGGAGGAATTACCCTCATGCAACATATCATCAAGCACGTCAGAGCTTTCCAGCTGATTAAATTAGAGGTTTTCTTCTGTAAAAGTATTTTTCCTAGACACTCATTGACCTCTTTCGTCCCCCTTTTGGTGGAAACTGAATTAATGTTCTATTTCTCTCTTTCGGGCTGGCGACTGGTGTTCGATATTCAGTAAAATTTTATCAATACTTTCTGTGCGATGGGCAGGTAGCGAAAGCTTCCTGATGATAAAGCTTTGTTCGTCGAGAACACCTTGCATGTATCTATTTCCGTAATCGTCACAACCATTATTGCCTCTACGTTCTGGATTGTGACAGTTCCCACGACTAATGGCAAAAGCGCCTTTGCGCGTTTCTGGTTATCCGAATATCAATCGGTGCATCCTGATGAAAATGAACCTCTTAAGGTACTCGCGAGCGTAATTAATACACCGTATAGACTCAGTTCTAACAAAATAATTAGTATCGTGGAAGAATAAGTCTTTATTGTGCAGTCTAGAAAAAGTATCATTTAAGGCATTTAATAACTTGCTTTCTACTAAGGCCAATGGTACTAAACATTCGAGAAACTGGGAAGTTTTCGGGTGATTGACAAAACCTAAAAACGGTTGAAAGTTGGCGGTAAGAAATAGACTCCGAAAAACAACCTATGATTTTTCTCAAAACAAACTCCGAACAATTGTATAATATTGACCAACTTTTATTTCATTCTCTAGTCACTATTTCCTTATGCCCTATCCTCTCCAAGCTTTAACTAAGCAACATGTAATTCCTTATTAAATTTTGACCCAACTTACTTAGAATACGCTTGCCAAAGAACATTATTGTTTTCTTTTTGTGTCCTCGAGGGCAGACAACATGCAGCGGGAGTGCAGTACGAATCTATCTATAAAACCGAATGGTCTGTCGAGTACTTTCGTATCGGCTGACTACTGGAAGGTACCCATGTTTTATTTATTTTAGCCGGTGCACGTGCACAAAACGCTTCCAACTTTTGTGTTTATTTTGTAAAAGATTTCCATTTAAAGATATTTTCTTTCCAAAACTAAGCACACTTCATTTTACATATTTTATTTATTTTCTAGAATTGCGTCACAGTCGCAGGGACTACGCATGTAACAACAGCACGTGCTGTTTTTCTAACAGCTGCCCCGCGCGCTTGCTTTGAAAATACGAATTTTAGTGTCACACGTGCCATTCCAATCTCCGATTCGAATAGAACAAAAAGAGAATCTTTTTTAGTACCACGAGAAACATTCCCCAAAACAGTACAGCTGCTTTTAATACCAAGAAACCAGTATTTTGACGTGATACGCCGAATGCGATTACATCACAATTTATTTTTAAATTGCTTTTCATCTTTATGGCAATAACACGTCCCTCACAATTTTTTATGAATGTTGACTCGAGCATTTTTAGTATAATAAAATATTGAAAAAAAATACAAAGCTACTAAATTGTTACAAATATGAAAGCTTAAGGTACACATAAGGCTTCTGGGATACTCAGACCAGCGAATCATTGAAAGCATAAACGCAATGTGTCTGTTCTAGATGATAGGATGGAAGCTTGGGCGAGTTGGTGAACCATACTGACGCTGTCACCGTCAAGTACTGTTCTAAATCCTTCTGTATATACACGGTGCAGTTGCGCGATCGTTTTGTCATCTTTTCATAGAACTTACTTGACAACCAACCATACCTGTGTTACTTGACTTGTGTACTGTGCGGCACATATATCACAAACGATACATAAATACCATTTTTATGTATTTATTTCAAACATCATTTTAGAGGGTATTACAGTTGGGGCAGTAACCATAAAAAATACTGAAATTTTAGCAACCATGGATTGGCAAGACACTCAAGTTACACAAAAATAATATCTACAAACATATACACGTATAAAATCACACACAAAGAGAACGACCTCGGTTCACAAGGAAAAGAACACAAATACAATATTCGATTCAAACAGATGATAAAATTCAATGCTGGAGTTGCGAGAAAAATGAATGTGGACTTTGCAAGGTAACAATCTCGCTTGGTAGGCTATTTCATTATTTTAATGTTGGCGGGAAAAAATACAAAACAAATCAAATTTCGAATTTGATTCCAGAACTCTTGGATCATGATCTACTGTATGAGATACTTAAAATGGCTGAAACAGGTAATGCAATTTTTAGATTTTTGGCAAACCATACGTACAAAATAGAATGAAATAATTTCAGACGCAAATACTTACGCCTAGAAGCAAGTGATTTCAATTGAATATAACTTCTTATTTCGGAGACACTACTATGAAAGTTGTAGTTATTTGTGATAAATCTAGCGGCACGGTTTTGAATTTTTTTCAATTTTATTAATGATATACTGTTGGGATGGATCCCGTACAAGAGAAGTATACTCGAGAACGAACTTCGCACAAAAATAGTCTGTTTTAGCGATCGCGAAGTGCGCGAGAAGTTTCTCCGTAGAAAACCCATGGTTCTACCTGCTTTTCCTCTTACGTAGCTTCCATTTAAAAGCTAATCTGTACTTGTCAGAATAAAGTACTACCAGGTATTTCGCTCCTTTTTTAACGTTTTTGCAGTTTCTCCGTGTAAGGTGGACGTTGACTGCGTTTCCTTGTAAGCCTTACATGACAACCGTTTGAAATGCTTAAAATCATTCCCCAACTTAGACACCCCAAACAGATTCTATCTGAATCAATTTGAAGAGCTGATACATCAGTGTCTGAATTAATTTAATGACATGTTACAAAATACAGTCGTCTGCGTATATTCTTATGCTCGAGGTAATTTCCTGGTTTACGTCAGTAATCAAAATTAAAGAAAGTGGCCCAAGCACAGAGCCATGTAGTACTCCGGAAGTTACGTCAACTGCCTTTTTGGAATTCAATACAGCACAATACTATGCATTTCGTTCTTTTTTTACATTTTTTACACGTAAGCCAAGAAAGCTTGTACGTGGGACGCTGCGGTAGTTGTACTGGCGGAAAAAAGAACCAATCTCATGATAACATATTTTGAACGTCAACAAAATAAACAAAACAAAAAATACAATATTTTATATTGCCGGCACGTTCGCAGCAATAAAAGCACGAGAAGAAGTGATACCTATGCCTGCACATACGAAGGATTTGGTGGACACATAACGGTTTGTAATGACACTGGCTTTGATCCGCCAAAAAGTACAGTATAGTGTGCAAGTTCGTTTCCTCGTTGCTCATCTCATATGTTCGTTTACATCTGAAATGCACTAACGTGCATTTGTTTCCCTTTGACCTCAACCAATGACGGCCCTTGCTTGCTTGCCTCGTAACCGCGCATTCTCAGCGCGTTCTCTATGTTGCCATCTGAGTGGCGTACCCCGTCCTGCGTTCGGTTGCGACAAATAAACCTTTTGAAACACTTTGTCTTTGTATTTAGTAAAGTTCCCTCGAACTGAAATTTTGCCTACTTTGTTTTTTTTCCTGCTCCGGCATTTTGTTTTTGTGCGTTCAATTTTTGTCGGCATTTTGAGGGTTTTATGACATTCTATCTCAGATCTCTTCAATCGGTACTGACGAATGCAACAGGTTACCATTTATGGTAGAACCCGACGTGATGACGTTTAACAACATTTGCAGCTTGCTTAGAATATCTTCAGTTTTAGGAGAGAAAAAAAAAAACACAAAAAACTTGGGGCTCGTGTTTTCAATTTTAGGTTTTGTCGGGTTATGTGTAATCATATGTATTTTAATTCGATTGATTTTACATTTTGATAGCTGAGATACATTTACTACAGTGCGTCAGGGATCCTGGCAGGCAACCTTAGCAGATGCTGGTTAAAAATACACAAAATTGAAATTATATTGCTTTATTTCGATCACACAAAAAGTATGAATAAAAGACCAGTAATGGTGTTTGTTTTAGTTTACTTGTAGATATAGCTTTCCGATGAAGCAACTTCTATATAACATTTTGACAAAATGTTTTTTTTTAAAATACAGACTACAAATTTATGGAGATTATAATCTTGCAGGAGTGGACTGGCCGCTGAGGTTTGCTAATTGAAACAACCCTAAAACATAAAAAAAAGCTCCATGGTTACTGCCGTTCATGAGCTACTGTGGCCTTGACCAACTTAACCCAATTAAAAATAGCGCTGGAAATGCTCTCAACCTTTTGTCTAATGTATCAGCCAATTTTGTGACCCCTGTAAGAGATTACTTTGTGCGAATCGATGAGCTTCACCCATCATTCGAGGTTATATTTTGCCTTCCACGAAAAAAGCCAATATCCCGTAGTTTCTGAGCTTACAACCATGCCCAAGGCGACTATTTGAGCGCGTAGAAATACTTCAAAAATTGTGATTGCAGCGGGGTTGTTGCAATAACTGACACGGAAACAGTGACTGAGAAGTTTTCGTCGATTGTTAATGACGCGATAGAAACATTTATGCCTCAGCGAATTTTGAAGCCTTCAATTTATCCCGAATGGTTTTTAAAAGATTTGAAAACTTTTTTGCTAAAAAAATTACTTTCACAGACTGTTTAAACGAACTGGCAATATTTTATAGTATACTCAGTTTAGCATTTATCGTGCTCTAGCTGAAAGGTTGTACGGTACAGATAAGCACTTAAGCCTTGAACGAATAGAGACTAGCTTGCCCAAAGGGTTTTTGGAGGTTTACAACACAACACACGGATGATAGTAGCCAAAATATTTGCCTACGCGACTGCTCAGTTAATGATAGCTATGTTTCCGCACCTGCAGAGGTTGCAGATGTGTTTGCCGATTACTTCAGTGACTGCTGCTCCATTGTTCAACAAACCGTTGAGCCCACGAATATTAAAACCAATTGCCATGACTTTTTGTGTGGCATTAGAGTAGCTGTTGAAGAAACCGCTGAGGCTATAAAGAAACGAAAATCAAAATTTTCTACTGCGGCTCACTGCATTCAATCTTTTGAAATTAACGAATCTGGTGAATTGTTTTTATCTACTTTTGAGCACTTCTTTAACCTCTCTCTTAGTTCCGGTGTTTTTTCATCGCTTCTGAAGTACGCGGTGATTGTACCCATTTTCAAAGATGGTGACGCTTCTGTTTCTGATAACTATCGCCCCATATCTTTATTGTCCGATTTCCTAAGGTGTTTGAACGTGTTATGCATAACCGAATTAGTTTTTACTTTCGCCTAAAATTTGTATCTTGCCAGCACGGTTTCCTGACGGGACGGTCTGTTAAAACAAATTTGTGCGCTTTTTAATTTATGTGACCATGTTGTTATGAACTAAGGTAAAATTGATTACATATATCTTGATATGTCAAAAGCGTTTGATAAGGGAAACCAGGACTTGTTATTACATAAATTATCTTTATATGGTTATTGTGCAGAGTTGTGCAAATGGTTTCAAAGTTAGCCATTATGTCGTCCCAACTGTTTTCGAATAGATAATAGTCGCTCAAACACTTTTTTTTCCAATTCCGGTGTTCTCACGGGTCTATTCTCGGCCCTTTTTGTTCCTCATCTTCGTAAATGGTTTAGCGTCATATGACGAAAATACAGAGTTCTTGTTGTTTGCAGATGACATTAAGCTTTTTATGAATGTTAACACTCCTATCGACTGCGAAACTTTACAGAATAATGTGTCGCACATAGTTCAGTGGTGTAAAGTGAATAGCTTGTCGCTGAATCCTCTCAAAACAAGTGCCTTGTCCCTGCGCAGGCGTCGTAAAGTATTACATAACAATTACGTATTAAAAGAAACTTCAACCGAACGTATCTCTGTTGTAAGAGACCTTGGCGTGAACACAGTTAATGAACTGGCGTTTATTTCGCATGTGTCCTATATTGTTGGCACCGCGACAGAGATGTTGGGACTGAAATCTCGCATCACGGAGCAATGTAAAAACCCTGCCTGGATTATTCGTTTATTTCACCACTCTCATTTTAGGTCAAGGCTAGAATGAGGTTCTGCAGCTTGAAATTCTTTGTCAACAAAAACTGAAAGTTTGCCAAGACGTTTAATTCGCATCGCTTACATTGCTATCTTCAGCGCCGATTTTATTTCGATTGAAACTTTTTTCTAGATAATTTTTTTTTGCACAAGATAGTAAATTAAACGATAGATAATAATACGCTTTTATCTAATGTTTCATATACCCCCCCGTCTGACTAGGAATCACACTACTTATTATGTCACTACCATTTGCAGATCTTCACCCTTGTAACCCGTGCAGTCACTGTTCAATCACGTTGACAATCCAGGTATTGAAATATTCTGTGACTTTTCTGTTAACCGCAAGCAATAACAAGGGATCGCTACCTATCTGTGATGTGTTTTCCTTTTTCTTTTTTTTTTTTTAGTTTGGCGTTTACTCGTTCTTTGAGCGCCAAAGTGAAGACCTTCGGCTTGCTTTCGGGCACACTAATATAAAGACTATTATTATAATTATTTTTATTATTATTAATATTATTGTTATTCATATTATTAATATTATTGTTATTAATATTATTAATATTTAATTTAATATCGGCTGTAATTGCGCAACAATTGGCATGTGGCATGTCAAATTAATATCGATATCATTTCCGATTCACCTGATCATCAAAGTCATGGAACAAGAATCGATTCGAGTCGACTTGAAAAATTGATTTCCAACTATGACTGCAATAAGCTTATCGAAAATTCTGACTATTATGACGCCTATGCCAAGTTAGTTTATCTACTCGAAAATTTTAAAGCAATTAGCACGAAAACCATTAGGATCAAGACGCAAACAAAATCAACCTTGGTTAACTGCTGACGTCCTTTCAGTTATCCAAAAAAAAAAGACGTTTTATGGGAGAGATGTCGTCGTTTTCCCCATAACAAAGAGTTAAAATAACAATTCCAGAGTCTTAGAAACCGCGTGAATGCATTAGTACGTCTAAAAAACGCCAACATTTTCAACAAAAATCTCTCCAATCTCGTCATGACGTTTTCCAACCCTGGGCGTTTGTAAATGAAGTAAAAGGATGTTCCAGAAAGTCATCTATAGATAATTCAATTGCAAAATAGTTTGGCTCCGATACGTCGCAAATCGCTCACACCTTTAATCGCTTTTTGCTACTCTTTAAGGTGCGTCACATGACGATCTTATCGCGCCCATTAATTTGCAATATTCGAGCTTGTCATCCGCCTTTTTGCCCAACATGACAGTGGAAGATTTACGTATATTTTTACTTAGCTTTAAGCCCAACAAGGAGCCTGGAGCGGACAATATTCGTCCTTGCGACTTACGGCGCAATTTTGATGTTATGAGTAATATTTTATTATATATTTTAAACGGTATTGTCAATTTAGGAATCATTCCTATTGGACTTAAAAGTGATATCGTGACACCACTTCATAAAGGGTGCACGCAAAACAACGTAGAAAGCTAGAGGCCGACCTCTACTCTTCCGTGCTTTGTGTTACTACCTAAAAAAACACATTTTGAAAACTATGACTATTTTTCTCCATAAGTATAATTTATTAGCTCTGTCGCAGTACTGTTTTATTGCGGGACGTGGCACCGAATCTCTACTGAAAGTCCTTGTAAATTCATTACATAGCACGTTTGAAAAAACAACAACACGCCTGCGCTTTGTTTTTTGACGTTGCTAAGGCGCTTTGAATTGAATTGAATCGAAGTTTATTTGACATATGAAATGTCGGGGAGGGAGGAGCGAAAGGTTCCCGAAGCTTCCTGACGAGGCTCCATTCCCCTTCTCGGCGCTACACCAGTCGCAGCAGCAGTGTAGAAGTCATACATATAAAATTCAAGCTGAAAATATTTTGTAAAAATCTTGTGTTTGGAGAAAAAAAGAGCGGTGTGAGCGCAAAAATCTAAATTGTCTTTGCATCGAATCGCTTTCTTTTGTAGGACAAGTAACCTGTTAAAATTCGTAGTTGCTGTTGTACCCCTGATAAGTAGACAATAGTTTAGGTGAGAGTAAAACAATGCGTAATATAATTGACGTTTCAACCAACACGGAAGAAGCAATCTAAGCCTGCGTAATACGCCAATAGATTGGCAAAGTTTCGAGCAGAGGTGTTCAACATGGCGCGAGCATGTCAAACTTTCATCAAACCAGACACCAAGAAATTTAGGTGAGCTTACGTTTTCGATAATAGTTCCTTCAAATGTGATACTCATGTTATAACTAACAGGCTTATTTTTTGGTTTAAAAAAATATATTTTGTTTTACCAGTGTGAAGCTGAAGTTTTTTAGACCGCAACCATAGTGATAAATTGTTTAGCCACTCATTCGACAAAAATTCTAGTTCCATCAAATTCAAATGAGAAAAAAAAATACATTTGTATCGTCTGCGTACGTGATAATGTCGGATGTTTGTGGGACATTAACAATGTCATTTATATAGAGAAGAAATAACAGGGGACCTAAGATAGATCCCTGAGGTACACCATACTCAATAGTTTCAAGCCTGGACTGCACTCCGTTTATTACCGTATACTGTGACCGTTCCGTTAGATAACTTCGAATTAGCTCCAACGCCGTACCTATTATACCGTATTTTGACAATTTTTTAAAAAGAATATCATGCTTGATCGAGTCAAAAGCTTTTCTAAAGTCTAAGAAAATTTCGAGTGTAAAGATTTTATTTTCAATATTGCTGATTATCTTATCTTTTACTTTCAATAACGCCATTTCGGTTGATTTGTCCTTTTGAAACCTATTTGCTGGTTTACGATCAGAGTATTGGCTGTAAGGAAGCTGGTGAGTCTTGCGTTTACAAGTCTCTCTAATATTTTTGAAAACAGTGGTCAAACCGATTTTGGTCGATAATTATTTAGATCATTTGGTGCTCCTTCTTTATGCAACACGCACACCCTAGCAATTTTCATTCGCTTTGGGAAAATGGCTTTGCTGAATACGGCGTTAAAAATGTGAGCAAGAGGCGCTGAAATTAAATTAGACACCGCTTTAATCGGTTCAGATTTTATTTTATCCTCGCCGGCTGCGGTACTGTTAGCCAAAGTATTGATCATAGTAAATATCTCCTCCTCACATGCAGGAGACAGAAAACTTGAGGCAGGTACATTTTTGCTTACGTAAGATTCCGCTCCATCGTGGAGCAGAATCTTCAATCATAAAATACCTTTGAAAAAATCTTTTTAACTACGGTTTCAGAGGACCTTTTTCCAACTTACTTCAAGATTTTTTAGTAACCGGACGCAGCATGTTTCAGTTTGCAATACCAGTAGCGCCAAAGTGTCCTTGAAAGCAGGAGTACCTCAGGGTTCCATTTTGTCCCCACTTTTGTTTAATTTGTACGTAAACGACCTCGAGAAATCTGTCTCAGGATGTCAAATATTTCAATACGCGGATGATACGCTGCTAATGTCAACGCATATAAATTGTAACAGTGCGATTCACCTATTGCGAGCTAGTGGTATACCCAGGTAATGAACTGCTTAGACGCCAATGTTATTAAAATAACGTTCATAAAACATAACTGATGTGCTTCAATAGTCCTTTAAAACGTGTGAGATCGCATGTTCCTTTTGTGCTACACTCGACAAACTTTACGAGCAGCAGATGTAATCATTTGGAATATGTTCATACAAATAAGTATTTAGAAATTTATCTTGACAGTGATGTCATAAAACTCTCACTTTAGTTACGTTGCAAAAAAGTTACGAAGTGTATCATGTATGTTATACTCTATCAAAATGTTTCTCCCTCTCTCTGTTAGAAAAATTATCGCGAATGCTTTAGCGTATGGTCTGTTGAGATATGGCATTATTGTCTACGTAAAGTGTTCTCTGCTCTGGCAAGATATAATTGATAGCATCTTGAAAAGCATTTTAAAAGGCGTAGCTTATACATGTATAAATATCCCAAGTGAAGATTTGTTTCAATATTTATGTCTTCCGCGTTTTTCGGCTCTTTTCCAAAGGTTTGGTATTAGTAAGCATTTTTGGTCAAGCCCTTTTAAAATTCCTAGGGTTGTACATCGTTATCTAAGAGACGGTGAATGTTTAATCATCCCACGTGTATATACGAAGTATGGACAACGACTGCGCTCGTTTTATGTCCCTGAACATTTTAACGGCCTTTCAATTACCTTTTTTTTTAATTAGATTCAAAACGTAAACTTAAGAAACTTACTAAGAACGACCTTCTAAGGCCTTGAAAACTCATCCGTTAATATCTCAATTCACTGCTCTTTTTAGATATGCACGTACGTACAAATATGGTGCGTGTTTTTTTTCTCTGTGTTTTTTAGTTGACTTATTGCGCGTATTTATGAATGATTCTTGTAATATATTTTTTGTGGTTTGTCCTTTGCGGCATGTTAGTAGTATTCTTTTTTTAATGCGATTTTTTGTATTATGTTTTTAAAACTATGTTGTTTGTTAATTTTCCAGAACCATTATGCTTCATGGTTGTTGTTGTTACACTTTCTTACGATAAGGATGGCGCGACGGCCTGGAGTAGTATATGGTCTTTTTTTCCGTGTTATTTTCTTTTTGCAGGACTGTCTGCAATTTTTGTAACTTGTGTTTACTTTTGTTTTTGCTATGTTTATATATAACTGTTTTTTCTCTACGTCGATGCCGAGTCTAGTCCTACAAGCCGCTTTTAGCTTTTGACAGACTTGCTTTATTGATTTTTCGTATTTGCAATAAAACTATTATTATTATTATTATTATTATTAAAGAAATATTATTTTTAATAGTACAATTATTATTGTTATAAGTAACTGGTCAAGTACTATTTTTCTTTTTGTCGTGTTTTCGCTTTTTTAATTTACCTTGTCTTTGTAGCTCTAAGACATTCAGATGGTGAACGGTTTTCTTTATTTGTATTATTCAGTGTTGTAGTGTTATACTTGTTCTTTCAGTGTTATAGTGACCTTGTTTCTTTATAAGAGATCCTTCTTGGTGTTCGGTTTTCTTCTTTTTTTTTTCTTATTTTTCAGAGTTCTAATATTTATTTTTCTTATTTGTATTTCAAATAATTGATGTCTTTTTGTTTTAATTTGAATAGTTTTGGTATTTACTACTCTGCTGCCGAGTCCAGTCCCACAAGCCGCTATTGGCTTTTGAAGGACCCGCATTTGTATGTATTGTATTTATATTTGTGCAATAAAATTATTATCATTATTATTACTATTATTTTGATTCCGTCGAGTTGCACCTAACTAAAAATCCCAAAGAATTCTGGAAGTATGCTCGGTCTCGGTCCCAGACAAAAGGTAGAAGAGAGATCACCCCACTGGACTCACAGGGAAACTCGACGACAGACGTTTGTGCAATTTTCGCACGCCACTTCCAGTCCGTGTTAAGCATCATCCAACCCCTCCAACTAATGCCGCGCCAGCTGTCCCTGGGAATGCATCTTGTATTCGCCCTCTGGCGAGGTGATACTGCGTGAGTGTGTAAAAAAAAATAAAACCATCTTTGTCTTCTGGCCATGATGATATTCCGACGGTCCTCTTGAAGGCCACACAGTGCCATATTTATTCCTGTTCTATTACAGATTTTTAACAACTGCCTTAAGAATGAAGTTTTTCCCGCCATGGTGAAGAACGGCACTTGTTGTACCTGTACATAAGTCCGGTCCAAAAACAAATGTGTCAAACTACAGATCTATATCCCTTCTTTGCACATTTTCGAAGCTCCTCGAAGTGGCACTAGCCAAAATATTGTCATTAAATCTCAAGCATTATATTATCCCTAACCAACATGGTTTTATGGCGGGTCGCTCGGCCACAACTAATCTCCCCTGTTTCATGTCAACCGCAGCTCACGCCGTCGATAACAGAGGCCAGATAGATGTGATTTACTTTGAGATAAGTAAAGGGTTTGACGTTATTAATCATGAGATGTTACTGGCTAAACTGTCAAAGCTAGATATTCACAATTCGTTGCTTTCGTTGCTCAAAAGTTATTTGCGTGACCAGAAGTGCTTTGTTAGCTCGAATGATAATTCTTCTTCGACTTATGAGGCGACAACGGATGTACCTCAAGGTTCTGCTGTCGGACCTCTTCTGTTTTCAATTTTTGCTAATGATGTTTTGACTGTGATTCGTCGCTCTGCATTTCTTTAGTATGCAGATGATATTAAGATGTTTAGGGAGGTACGAGAAGACCGATACTGGTGTTTTACTACAGAGAAATTTTGAGGCTTTTGAAGAATGGTGCCGTGAGAATGACCTGAAGATAAATAGCTCTAAAACAAAAGTCGTGTCGTACACTCGTAAGGCACAGAACATTGTATTTCCATATGTTATTCACACAGACCTTTTGGAACGCATAAACAGAATCAAAGATCTTGGCGTGGTGTTTGAAAGCACCTTACACTTCTCCAGTCATGTTGATCACATCGTGAACGCAGCTCTACGCACGATCGGGAGTGCGTGCCGCATCAGTAAGAAATTTATTAACCCATGCACATGCCTTATACTTTACTGTGCATTGTGTCGACCAGTGGAATGAAATTTGTGCCACAAATTCCTTGAAAATACAATGGGTTCAGAACAAGTTTCTTTCTTCTTATAGACATCGTTACTCCGCGTGCATTGTTCCCCCTACTACTGATCAGAGATGACAGTAATGACATTACTCTAATGAAATTGCAGTAATTAAATTACTTTTGGAGTAATGAGTAATGTAATGAATTGCTTCTCCAAGCTAGTAACTTAGTAATGTAATAAATAACTTTCAGGCAGTAATTTCGAGAAAATTACTTATTACTTTTGAAATTACTTTTGTCCTATATTAGAAAATTCGTTTGCAAGCTTTAAGGAAGACGAGAAACATTATTTCGCATGGCAAAACGTCGTGAAAGAGCATCAGAGGAAATAATCCACGGCCACCTGAGCGCAAAGCCTTGTACGAAGAGCTGAACAGACACACAAAGGAGGGCTAGAAAGGCGACGGAGAGCACGGCGTCACGTCATCACGACAATACTATACTTCGTTCATCCCTAAGCTGACAGTGCAGTGGAAGCTGCAAGCGAACCAGAACCAATCAAACACCTTCTTTTAATCACGTGTCCCGTCCCTTTCTCTGCGCGTGGGTATGAACGAGAGCGCGGTTACGTGGCGAACGATAGACCTGTGACTGCTCCAACTGTAGGAACCTCTGGTAGTCGTGGATGGTTACGTTTAAGCAAACTTTTATTTACATTATCTACAAGCTGCAAGCGATGCGATCTGACGCGTCGTTCCCAACCGTTCCAAGCACGAGCCTCGTCTCACGCCCAGGCCACGCGCTCCCCCGGCCGCCAGCTCCTTGCCACGCGCTCCCTTTTAAGACGTCTCTGGCCGATTTTCTTTTCGTCTTCGATGTCCTCGTGACAATGATATGGCTTATTACGAACCACTTAAACGCTCCAACACACTCCCCACCGAATGGATGGAAGTCCATTCTAAACTTCCATTAACTCCAACGGATACACAAGCTGCACTGGCCTTCGCAATATGGTGCCGCGATGCACTCGGATCTCACACGACCGGATCCGAGAATCTCGGCCGGGGAACACTCTTTCTACTCGCCCGAGCTTCCATAGCAGGCGTGGAAGCGGCTCTTTTAACAGAACAATTTGACCCTCTTTGATGGGCGCAGACTGCCTGTTCTGAGTGGCGTACGCTGATCTGAGTTCTCGAAGATACTCTTCCCTCCATGTTCCCCAAAATCGGTTAAGCAGTTGTTTTCGCTGCCGCCAGAGCATGCGAAGCTCCTCCGGTGTGGGAGCGAGCGTGTCCCCACCCGTCGGCGGAAGTGTCGTCAGCCGCCTTCCAACTAGGAAACTGGCCGGCGTCAGCGGGGTCCCCTCTCCGACCGCGTCGTGCACAAACGTTAATGGCCGCGAATTCAACACGGCCTCTACCTCAATCAGAACGGTGGTCAATTCCTCTGTGTCCAGACAGTTCCTTCCGATAACCTTTCTTAAAGACACCTTTACCGAGCGCGCAAGCCTCTGGTAAAATCCTCCCCACCATGGGGCTCTCTCAACAATAAACCTCCACTGGATACCCGCGTTCGCAAAGTGGTTGACTACGTCTGGGTGGCGCAACGTCTTCCACAGTTCCGTGAGTTCCTTCGACGCTCGTTTGAAGGTCAACGCATTGTCGGAATAAATTACGCGGCACAGCCCTCGGCGCGACACAAATCGACGGAAGGCAAAGAGAAAGCTCCCGGTCGACAGGTCTGGAACCAACTCCAGGTGCACAGCCCGCGTGACTGCACACGTGAACAGCACCACGTAGGACTTGCATGCGAGGTCCTTGCCCTTGACGTAGAGGGGGCCCGCAAAGTCCGTGCCGACTACCTCGAAAGGGTCCGCTCGTGTTGTCCCGTGGGGGCACTCGCGGGGGTCGCCCTAAAGCGCTGACAGGTCACGCAGGCACGCACCACTTTTTTCACCAGCTCACGGCCCCGCAGAATCCAATACTGGTTACGGAGCTGCACAAGAGTATCTCTGACTCCCGCGTGCAGCAGCTGTCGGTGCGCGTCGATTGCCAGCAAGGCTAAATATCGATGCTGCTTGGGCAGGACGATCGGGTTTCGTTCGTCATACGTCATGCTGACGGACTGGAGGCGACTTCGAATGCGAAGTACTCCACGCTGATCGATGAAAGTGGCGAAGTCTTGGAGGGGTGAACCAGGCGGAGTCTTCGTAGAGTTGGTCGCGCAGCGAAGCTCGGTAGCGAACGCCGAGCGCTGCGCCTCCTTTATCCAGTGAGTTCGCGCTGCCTCGATCTCCTCGGCTGTCAGTGGTCCCGTTCGTCTTTCAGTTGACCTGACGTTGTGGAGAAATCGAAAAATCCAAGCCGTTGTTCTGTTGATCCTTGAAGCAGAGCTGAATCGCGAGATATCGATCAACTCTGGAATGGGCGTTACTGTGACTTCAAATGCTTCTGCTCTCGATCCTCTCTCCTCGAGGGCGTCTCGAGGGAGTTCTCCGCACCTTTCCTTGGGCCATTCTGTCGCTGGCAGTGGCAACCAACTCGGCCCCGACCACCACAGTGAACTGGAGACCAACTGGAATGCGGTCAGACCTCGTGTCATGAGGTCAGCGGGATTTTCTTTTCCCGGGCAGTGGTGCCACGTCGCGCCTTCACAATTGCTCCGGATCTCTTGCACTCGATTCTTGACGAGCAGCTTCCATCGGAAGGCCTCTCCCCTGATCCAGTAAAGCGTGATCATTGAATCCGTCCAGAAGTGAACGTCCTTCACCTCAAGCTCAAGACAGGTTTTAACGTATTTGGACAGCCTTGAGGCGATCAAGCTGGCCATCAGTTCCAATCTCGCCAGTGTGACAGTCTTGAGGGGCGCAACTCGGCCTTTTGCGAGCAATAACGTCGTCGTCGTCGCTCCTGTGTCGTCGGTAGTGCGAAGGTAGACCATGGCTCCGTAGGCAGCGGTGCTGGCGTCGGCGAAGATATGCAATGATCGGTGGGTCACCTTGCCTTGCAATCCGTCGTCGCAAAACCTTGGGATCTTGACCCTTTCTAGCTCGACAAGTTCGCTGCACCACCCGGTCCACTCGTCTTGCAGGTGATCTGGTAGCACATCGTCCCAGTCCAGGTTTAGTTTCCAGATTTCCTGGAACAAGATCTTGGCTCTCACGACGAAGGGTGCCAAGAATCCCAGAGGGTCGTAAAGGCGAGCTGTCGTTTGCAGCACGAAGCGCTTCGTATTTTCTTGGTGACGAGCAGTCGCCATCACGTGCTCCGGCGAAAACATGAGACTGTCCTCTTTGGGTTCCCAAGTCACTCCGAGCACCTTGAGCACGTTCGCGACTTGTCCGAGTGGTTTTTGGCCTGCGCCGTCCTCCTCGAACACCTCCGCTAGTGATGCGCTATTTGAACCCCACTTGTGGAGTCGCATACCGGCCTGCCTAAATAGCTCGTTCGCCTCGGCATACAACTTCTTAGCCTTGTCTTCGTTGCTCGCTCCGGTCAACAGATCATCAACATACACGGACTTGCTTAATTGTTCGGCCGTTGTTGGGTATCTGTTCTCCATCGCCGCGAAATGGTGCCGCAGGGTAGCCGCCAAAAGGAACGGGCTCGACGTTGCACCGAAAGTCACTCTCGCCATTCGCCAGGTCTCTACCTCTGGTACCGGTTGATTTTGGATCGGCGGTTCCTTGTACCAGAGGAACCGCAGTGCGTCACGATCCTCAGCCTTAACTCCGATCTGCAGGAAAGCCTTCTCCACATCCGCCACTAACGCTACTCGGTGCGTCCTAAACCTCAGAAGTAGGGCGACGAGATCTGGATTCATGTTCGGTCCACTCTCCAAGTTTTCGTTCAGGGATTTACAGTTTGCGCCGTGAGAGGAAGCGTCAAACACAATCCTAAGTTTGGTGGTGCTGCTGTTCTCGCGGAGAACAGCCCGGTGGGGCATGTAATACACCCTTGCTGCACCTTCGTTCTGTGTTTCTTCATCGACCCTCTCCGCCATGTCGTTGACTTGGTATTGCCGAATCGCTTCGTCATACTTCTGTAGGAGATCGGGATTTTTGGTCAACTTCTTACGTAGATTCTCCAACCTCCTTCTTGCCACCTCCATGCTGCCTGCCAGCCTTACGTCCGATTTCCATGGAAGGCCCACTTCGTATCTACCGGCGGTCTTCGTAATGTTGGCTTCGAACTCTCGTCTCACGGCGCTGTCCGAGGGATCCTCTACTGGCGGGTCGGTAACTCCCACGCTTTCTAGCTCCCAGAAATGTCGGAGAATCGATGTGGCTTCTAGATCCTGCAGCGTTGCTATTAGCACGGTCGCCTGGGAGCAACTCACGATGGTCGATTCCGAGCCTGTCCGTCCCTGGACCGCCCAACCGAATGCAGTTTCTACTGCAGTCAGGCATCCGCTCAGTCTATGAATTCTTCCTGTGATGCACCCCCAGTAGTGGTCTGATCCCAGCAGTATGTCGACGCCGCGTTGTTCCAGTCCAGTCATGTTGTCTCCCACGGGACAGCCAAGTTCCTCTAATGTTGCCACGATGGCTTCATCTGGGCTCGGAAGGTCCTGCTCACATATGGTAGGTGTCTCGAGAGCGTCGATGTCATATCTTTTGTTGTAGAGTTGGTCTCGCAAAGTTACTTGAACCCTGCGAAGCGTACGTTCTGTGCTTTCGCCCCCGAACACGCCTATTGTGAGGATCTCTGTCCCGAGCAATTCGCAGTCCAGTCGCTGAGACAGTTCTTCAGTTATGAAGGAGCGCTGACTGCCGCTGTCGAAGATAATACGGGCAAGCTTCCTTCTGTTTGTACCTTCTGCCCACGCAGTAACCGTTTGTAGGAGCACTGCCGGCTTGCGGTTCCTACCACGTACATGCATAGCGACCGGTGTCGGTTCCTTCGGTTCCGTCTCATTCGATCTGGTGGACGTTTTTCCCGGCGCGTAATTCGGGTCGCACATGGTGGACGCGTGCCTGCCTTGACATTTGCCACAGCTGGGTGCTCCTCGACATAATCTTGCCGTGTGATTGGCCCTCGTGCAGCGGAAGCACCTCCGGTCTGCTTGCAGCCTACGCTTCTTCTCCACTAGCTCGATTCTTGCGTTACATTCCGGTGTTCCGTGCGCTTTTGACTTGCAAAGGAAGCACTCTAAGCCGTCCACGCTGCCGTGCAATGCCGCCGCGGTGGAACTGCGAGTCTGAGCGTTGATTGTTGACCTCTTCACAGAGCCATGCGTCAGAGAAGAAGGTCTGGGCTTACCGACGACGTCTTCCAGCTGGTGTTTTGATGTCCTTTCGCGGCTCTCCACCTCGATGCGTAGAAAGTCGAGGAGAAACCGCAGAGCCCTCAGATGTACTTGCTGTGGGGCGGATTCCAAACTGGCGTCTGTCATTGATGCCCTTGCGGCGTTGGCATTCCCGGTCTCCTCCGCCGACATCTTCCGGTTGAAATCGAGAGTGATATCTCTCGGTAGCACTCGCAAAAGAACTGTGTAGAGCATAGCTCCATACGCCTCTTCGCCCACCCCTAACGCTCTAAGGCCTCTGATGTGCGCCTGTAGAGTGTCGTATAAACGCCGTAGGGCTCGGGTGTTCCGTTGTGGTGGCACTGGCTGTATGTCCATGAGACCTTCCATGTGGTCCTGGATAAGCGTCTCTTGCTTCCCGAACCGCTGCTGCAGGAGCTCGATGGCGTCCGCGTAACACTCAGCGGTCGGCTGCAATCCACCGATGGCGGCTGCTCCATCGCCGGTCAGCGCTGATCGCAGATAGTTGAACTTTTCTGATGGCGTGAGTTCCGGATTTTGATGAATGGCGGTATCGAATTGCTGCCAGAAGGGTTGCCAGTCCTTTAGGTGCCCGTTGAATTGGATTAGTTTTAATTTTGGGAGTTTGATTTTTGATGTCACCGAGTATCCTCCGTTCCGATCTCCGCTCGATGGTTCCCTTGCTGGGTGGCTGCCCTCCACGCTCTTCATCTTTTGTTTAAGTTTGGTGAGGTACGTGACGATCTTGTCCGAATACTCGATCGCATGACTGAACTCTGCTTCTGCATCTTGTCCCGTGATCAGAGGTTCGATCGCCGCGTCCACGTCGTTCAGTTGGTCGCGGGCCAGATGAATACGCTCGATTAGAACCTCGAGGTCGTTGACGCTTGGCGTAGCTAGGAGTAGTAACGCGTCGGCCTCACCAGTCAGTCGTGTCACTTGCATCCGATGCGTCTTCCGTTTTTTCTTGAGGACGTCCATGATCGTCGATCGTTCTGGCTTGGCTTGATGAAAAGTTGCTGTAAACCACCAGGTTCCCTTCGTTCAGTCGTTCCTCCCGGGTTTCGGCACCCATGTAGGAACCTCTGGTAGTCGTGGATGGTTACGTTTAAGCAAACTTTTATTTACATTATCTACAAGCTGCAAGCGATGCGATCTGACGCGTCGTTCCCAACCGTTCCAAGCACGAGCCTCGTCTCGCGCCCAGGCCACGCGCTCCCCCGGCCGCCAGCTCCTTGCCACGCGCTCCCTTTTAAGACGTCTCTGGCCGATTTTCTTTTCGTCTTCGATGTCCTCGTGACAGTGATATGGCTTATTACGAACCACTTAAACGCTCCAACACCAACAAACACGCAGTTTCCACCGTTCATCCCTATGCTGACGGTGTGTCAGCTTAGGGATGAACGGCTCTTAGGCTACAAGGCGACGGGCACATCACCAGTGAGTTAAACATTATTTAAAACCTGAGAGGACAAGACAAACAGATCCCCAGTCTTGTACTTTCGTCAAGCAAGGTTAAACCGTAAGCTTCGATCATTGTGAACAACAAACGACCTGAATAAATAATTAATTCCAAATGCCTTGTCAAAGCCCCAGACCGTTTTGCGCGTCCTCGAGCAAAGCAGGGGGGCTCTGTTGCCCGTTTTGGACTCCCAGGAGACCAGGGAGAAGGAAGTGACGTCAACAACGTTCTTTGGATATTGATTGGTGGAGTCGCTGATGACGGTGAGTTTCCGCGATGCGTGGTGTTGCTAAGATAGGTTCATTCACACCTACGTCACTTCCCTCTTCATAGTCTCCTGTGAGTCCAAAACGTGCAACATAGCCCCCCAGGTGCCGCTCGCGGTATGCCTCGCTGCCTTCCCTTGGGAAGTTTATTCGGGAATAAGCCTACAAGCAGATATCGCCCCCCGTTTGTTGGGAAAGTACACAATTTAAGAAGCTCGCGCCATTCCTCAACTGGCGACGCTTCTGCTTAGGAGTTATAGGGCCCTTTGTGTGACAATGCGCAAAAAACTTGGACTCTTCAGGTGTTTCGGAAAAATACTCCTTGAAAGAAATGACCGCGAATAGGTCAACCATAATCGGCGACAACTATTCTTAGCAATGCAGCGGAGGATACAGGCACGCGTTCCCTCTCCCATTAGGAGCACTGAATAAAGCGGTGCCCGTGCTCCCCTCCTCTTTACTGCATTGCCAAGAAAGGTTATCGCCCAGTATATAGTGCTCTCGGGAGAATAGAATTCGACTACGTCCGGAGGCAGAAGAGAGACGTCTCACGTGACGACTCCCTGTAAGAACAAGCCGCCATTGCCCGACTTAACCAACTGACACGGACTACAACTTCTAAATCAGAAAGACGGGAAAACCCTTTTAGTAAAAACCTTCACTGTTGAATAAGCAGCGAAACCGGTGAGTCGACTGTCTTTCTGAGTCACATCTAAAGAAGCTATTCGTCATGTTAAACACTTACGTCGTGTGCGCCAGCAAAACCACTGCTCAGTATGATTCACTTTGAGGCACATAAGGTTATTGCGGTGTAAACAGGAAGATGTGGGTTTTGGTAAATATAGACCAACTCAGCTCTTTTACGTGACATCACTGCGGTGGCGCTGCTGTCGGTACTGCGCGTGCGCAACGTCTCGCTTCTGCCGGATGTGGTTCTTGGACACTGGTTGTGTAGGCAAACGAGGGCTTGTTTTGTAAACACTGTGTTGGTGTGTAGGGTAAATAAAATGAGCACGATTTACTGCCTCAAAGTATTCAAAAGTAATGTCAAAGTAATTTCAAAGTAATTTCATCACTTTTGGAAGGTAATCGTAATGTAATGTCATTACCTTTAGTCTGCGGTAATTTGTAATGTAATTTAATTACATTTTTGCAGTTTTCAGAAAAGTAATTAGTAATGTAATTTAATTACTTTTTGAAAGTAATTTTGCCATCTCTGATACTGATGTCCAGCGTAGCGTAGCACCAGATCAGCGTAGCGTGGCACTACCTACCCTGCGTCGTAGGAGAGAACTTGCCGATATCTTATTTTTATAAAAACTTGTCCACGCCGTCACTGATTGACGTCTAGAGTACGCTTAAGAATTCCTCTAAAATTCACAAGGCGGAATGCGTCCTTCTGCAATAGGCGTCTACTCAACTTCCACAATCCTGTGTCCAGACGTTAGCACTTATAATTCTTCTTTTTTCTGAAACACTCGATATATGTAATAATAACACGCTCCGCTCTGTAAAACGTGAAAGGTCATCACTTAAATTTGAAGTGTATGCACTAACTTGCGGTGTTCCCACCCGAATTCCATACTTTGGATGCCTTTTTTTCTATCGAACGATTGCTGGTGGCGGTAGTATCATCAAGCTTATCGTGTGTTGTGGCTTTGTGTTTATTTTTGTGAATTTTCTGTGCATTTTTGTTTTCAGGGGTTGTCCGTTGTGTGTGTCGTCTGTACTATTGATTTATGCCCTCCTTACATGTTTACTCGGTGCACCTGTACCAAGACCGCAAGGTTGTTACTGGGCACTTGAATAAAAACATTGATTGATTGATTGGGTGATTATTATTATTATAGCTTATATACTTCCTATATTCGGCCTATATATCTGAGCAGGGTTCAACCATTTAAAAAGTAATCTATTTTCGCTTTAAATATTTAAAGTGTTAATGATGTGGATCTTAATTATATTCATATAAGACCCAAATATCACGGGTGGTAGATGAAATATTATTCCACTAACAGCACCGAATTTTTTATTACCTGTTGCTTGTGTAAAGTAAACTGTGCTTGTGCTAACGTTTTAATATGGTTTTCGTTTTATGTGTTACTGGTCAAACCTGTGACTTTCAGTAGAACCTTTTGCTTTTATTGTCTGACTTGAGTACAGGCTTGTATAGAGTGGATTTTATGTTTATCACTTGTCGATTGCACACATGCTTGCGATTTTGCTATTGGGTTAATACTTTAAGATCGGGAAATCATGTCGTTAATTTGTTTGTTTTGATATAATAAAACTACCTTAAATGTTTATTGCAACGAACGCCTTGACGTCCAATAATTAATGCAACTGTGAATAAAAATCTTAAATATTGTAATAAAACAATCATTGCCCGATACATTAATACGAAAGTAACAGGGTGATTTCAGATAAGATCGACCAAAGGGTGGCTGCTCGACATTTTTAAATCAACTGATGTTTTTATACGTCATTGTCTAGTGTCTGGTATAAACGAATCCACACTTAGTTTTGATCAGAAAAAAACTTGGAGGCAGGAAAAATCGTAAGGTATGGGGAGGTGGACAGTTGCAATAACGCGCACTGACGAAGGCGGCACGTTTGAAAGTGAATAAATAAAACAAAAAAATTAGCAGAATTTTAATACTTTTTAGAAACAAACTATGGGTACAGTTTCCTTCTAATATAAAGTAATCATATTTTTTTTTATTTATTTATTTTTCTAAAAATTACCAAACATGCCTGCTCGAACGACAAATAGCAAATTTCGGAGGTCTGTATCTCATGAAATAATTTATTCATTAATATACAATTTGCAAATAGTATTCTACTAATATATGGCTAATATTTAAAAAAATAATAAGGTATCTGAGTGATACAATAGTTAGGATATATTTATTCAAACATGGGAAAAATAAAAAAAAAATTTTTGATGCGAATAAAAAAAACATCACCTTCATTTTTTTTTAAATTTAAGTACCCTGCTATACTCTATTTCGGCATTCATTTCTATTAAAAACATGTTGCATCATTTTATTGAGAAAGAAGAAACAACCCCCCAAAGTAGGGTTCTTTTTCGAAGCCTGCACTTAGCAGTGTCCTAAACAAGTTACTTTGAGTTCCAGCTTCGTGAAACTAACACTCATCTTTTATGTATTTTTATTCAGATGAGGCCAATAATAACTATATAAATCATTCACACACTAAACTTGAGGAGAAAATACTGTGTACAAAGAGGTATCATATTACGGACTAGTGATCCGAGAAAAGATCATGCAGCCATCGGCCACTAGGAACTTTGTTTACTTTATTTTCCTGCGACACAAAATGCTTGTCTCTCTTCCCCTCTATCTCCATCGCTCTCTCTCTCTCTCTCATATATATCCCTGATTTATATACAGAACAAAAACATATTCAAGCATTCCCTTTCTGCGTGAAAGTGTTCTGTGGCTAGCAAAAATCATTTCCTCGCTAAGCTCACGATTATGGCGTAATAGATGCCGGAAACCGCAGACGACACTCGTCGCTAGTTCTGGCAAAACGGCCGATACAATCTTTTTTCGCATTTCCGCGCACGCTATCAAGGACAAGGGGGTTCGCTTTAACCAGTAAAATATGGCCGCCGACGCCTGTTTACTGAGGAGTCATGCCTGTCGCCATCTCACTCGCTGGTGTCACGGGCGATAATATCAGGCACAAAGGGGCACACGAACCGACAGCAGAATCCCCAAATACTCGAGCCTCGCGTAAATACAATAGAGTGTAAACGCTGTCGCCATGTTAACGTAGCAAGACCCCCTCCCCCCCCCCCCCCCCCCCCTCCTCCACCGGGGGACTGCAGTTCGCGACGGCGTATGCTAACAGAACGGCGACGATATCGACATTTGCCTGGCGTATTCGCACCGGAGTAAAGGGATGTCATGTGCTTCATAGAGGCCAATTGCGGGCTTCGAATTTTCCCATAGTTTTACTCCACGGGCATTTTTCCTTACGCTTCCCGATATTGTGTATGCCCGCCTGGAAGGAATTTAGGCGCGTAGTCAAGATAAGACGGTTCTACGGGCAAAAGAAAGCAATGTCACAAAAGCTTAAAGGCGGCAGCGACGCGTGTGCGGTGAACGCTTGTAGTTTCGGTCTAGACAAGGTATTTGTGTTTTTGTTGTTGACACCAGCCGGCGATAAGGCACTGCAGCGGTAGCTCAGGACGGCAAGGGCTAGTCCGAGTGGCCATCAACGTAACCCCACCGCCAACCCCTCGCGAACCGGTCGCCGACATGGCTCAGGCTGTGTCATGAACCACGTGGTAGAAGCTAGGGTGCTTTCATATCAGCGCGTCGATAGGGACGACTGTGCAATTCCGGAAAGTCTTTTTCGAAGGCCGCTGACAAGAATTTTCTGTCTGGAGACTTTCCCTCTTTCTTCCTTTGACGTGGATCAAGCTTTGCTTACTGCCTCAGTCGTGACCTCTTTTTTCAAATGTACGTTTGCAGTGAGTGAGCTCCTCAGCCTCGGACTTGTCACTTGTGCACCCTTTTCAGTTCTTTCACTTGGCAATTATATGCTATCAGTTTGGGTTTAACTTCAATCATTTATGTGTACGTTATGAAGACGTCCTGGAGCTCCGAACGAGTGTTTTGAGCAGATTACTTTTGCAAGCACAAAAAGACTATACACTCCGTGCGACGCGACTGGCGCGCCGCCGCGCGGCCGTTACCGAAGGTAGGCAGTGAGAACCCCAGAGAAACCGAAACTGTAACCACGCCACGTTCGTTGGTACGCATTGAAGTCGGAGCGGTGCGGTTGCGTTGGGTCCACAGCGTGAAGTGCTGCCGGTGCTGCGTTGTTAAGTACTTCAATAGTTATGCGTCGTATCTCGTGGGGACAAAGTTTCACAGTTTTTCACCTCGCCGATGTTTTGTGGGTCAGCGACAACGATAGACCCGTGCCGTACTACGCGAAAAATTCAGTCTCCCGATCATATCTGCCACTGTGTCGGCACGGCTGACATATTCTACACTGCCGCTTTGCGCTCTGCGTTTGTTTTCGTACCAGTAACATCTAGTTAGCGCCAATGGGGCGAACTGAACTGCCATCTCACACTCGCGGGTATGCAGTGCCAATTTCGTTGGAGGAATGCCCTCCAAAGAAGTTTCGTCCCCGTCGTACGTGTCGATGATATTTCCGGACCAGAATGACACGCAATCTGTACTTTATGTAGAAAGATAGATTCGAACGCTAAAAAAAGGTGACAAATATGAATCTAAGGAAAACTACAATGAAACTCGGAATCACACGAGAATCGACGATTGAGTATAGAAGTTTATGTGGTGTGCTTTTTTTTTTTTTTTTTGATCAGCTTGTTTTTGGATGTGGAAACGCTGACACCCCGAGTTTTGTAGACATTTTTTTTTCTCGGCTTTAAAGCCACCTATCACAAAGCTGTTCGAACTGGAAGTCCCGTCCACTGGTCCCTTCCTGCCTGTAAAGTCTGCACCTCCCACAATGAATTATCTTGACAGCCTTTGACGGTCAAAACTGGTTTCCATTTAGCTACGCCGCCCAAACTAACTTTCCACTTGGTTTCGCTATGCCACTTCTTTTTGGTATAATAAGTGTTGTGTCAAGTTACGGTCATGTCAAAGTACCTGTGTGCCGAAAATCAGCACGTCGCACAACATGTTACTACAAAACAGCTGACTCCAAAAGCCTTTGACGGCCAAACCATGTGTTGGCCGACAATTTTGTTTTCTCGGCTTTGGAACCACTTTTCGTAAAGTTGTTTCAATTGTAAGTACAGTTCACTAGTCCCTTCCTACTTGTAAAGTCTCCACCTCCCACGACGAGTTCTATTCTCTTGACAGCCCTTTCATGGTCAAAACCGGTTACCATTGAGTTACGCCGCCCAAATCAAATTTCCACCTGGTTTTTCTATGCCACCTCTCTTTGGTATAATAAGTGCTGTATCATGTAACTGTCAAGTTCAAGCACCTGTGTGCCCAAATCTGCACTTCGCACAGCCCGGTTATACTACAACATTTTGGGTCCAATATTGGATATCCCGTACAGCTTTATTTCTATATTCGTTAGAAACATAACTCACACCTGCTGTCTTAATGAAGCTTGGCACACTTCATGCAGAAACTTAGTGAAGATCTCACTCACCTCCAAATATCATCGTTCCAGCAGTCCCGTTTACATCGACGAGCGAAACAAATTTCCCACTTAGAGCAATTATGGTGGCGGCCGTCTTGCTTTTCGGAAAATAGCTCCAACCCCTTTTTCGGCCGCAACTAGAAAAGTACCCCTAATAACGACTCAAACTCAATATATAAGAAGTGGAGAACAGCTAGATGCCCTACTTAGGTCTGCCCCAGCACTCATGCAACGTCACCCTCAACGTATCGGCTCAAAAAGCAAAAGTTTCGTCCGTGCGCGCTTCCGCCGCCACAGCTTCGCATGCGAAAAGGCGCCGCAGGCTGCTGAACGAGCCTCACTGTCGAACGCCAGCTCCTCCGCTAGCGGCGCTGCGCGCGTTTTTCAAAGCGCCCCCTATAGTTCCCGCACGGAGCGTATACCAAAGCAGCTGAATTTTTCGAGAGTTGGCGAGTTGGACCTAAACTCGTTGAAGCAAATTCTTCCACCTGACTGTTCCACCAAAGTGAGTGCGACGGACTATCTGTGCTACTGTAACGTTCCTATTTGGTTGCGGAACGCAAGACGTAAGGCGCAGGGTGCGCTTTCAATAAGTTTGCTGGCACTGCCCAAGGAGCGGCAACTTCGACGGAACTGCGTGACCGGCCCGAAGGCTAACGCACCGCAGCAGTCTCCGTTGTAGGACTGAGGGGCGAGAGGTTAACCAGAATTCTCGTGGCCGGGCGTGCGCCTAAAGGCCTGTCCAAACAGGACACTACAAAACTCACGACTCCGGCAAATCGTGCCGCGCTCTGCCGCGATCCGCTTCCGGCCGTCGGAGGGAAATTTCCCTCCGTCAATTCTTCCCGGGGGGAAACTTCACTCCGACAAATGTCCCCCTCGCTTCCTCCACGGCGGCCTTGCTCTGCTTATCACGTGGGTCCGGAGAGCCACTCACACGCTCTGTTGGCTGTCGGTCAATCGCTCAAGGCCTCCGCTCACAATACGTAACCGCATCGGACGCCATCACGACGAAAGTGAATCTCGACAAAGAAAGCAGATCCGAAACGGGCGAAACGCACCCTTCGACGCAGGAATGTCCCAAATCCACCCGAAGCCGGACCTCCATGGCCTTCGAGCCGAGGCGACGGCGGTACGCGAGGGCGTTGGCGAGGTGAGCCAGACGCAGGTGGCGTGTGACGTCAATCTGAAGAGGAGAGCAGTCGTGATCGTAAAAATTTTCACGACTCCTGCAAACATTTTCACAACTCCGACAGACCGTAAAAATAGAAGCGTCCGCTTCAATTTTCACAATTTGCCGGAGTCGTGAGTTTTGTAGTGTCCTGTTTGGACACCCCTTAACACAACGAGTCCGCTGTCGAGCTCTCACTGACCGGTTGCTCACAGCCTGTGCTTTTAGAGCGCAGCTCTTAGGGGCCCGTTTCCGGCTTGAGCGGCGTCGCCGTCGGCGTCGGCGTCGCCGTCGGCGTAACCGCGCGGTGCATCATGGGAAATGTCCCATAATGCACCGCGCGAGCCCCCCACCGGGGTCACGTGACCTCGTGGGGGGTCACGTGACCCCCCGAAGTCACGTGACTCCCCTGAGGTCACGTGACCCCCTCCTCGAGGTCACGTGACCCCCTCCTCGAGGTCGCGTGACCTCGAGGAGGGTCACGTCATCGGTGGGTCACGGTGGGTCACGTTACCCCCCGTGACCCACCGTGACGTCATCGGTGGGTCACGTGACCCCCCGATGACGTCATCGTCACTGATGACGTCACCGGCATCCACATCGTCATCGTCATTATCACTGATGACGTCACCGGCATCCACATCGTCATCGTCATCATCACTGATGACGTCACCGGCATCCGCATCGTCATCGTCATCATCACTGATGACGTCACCGGCATCCACATCGTCATCGTCATCATCACTGATGACGTCACCGGCATCCACATCGTCATCGTCATCATCACTGATGACGTCACCGGCATCCGCATCGTCATCGTCATCATCACTGATGACGTCACCGGCATCCACATCGTCATCATCACTGATGACGTCACCGGCATCCACATCGTCATCGTCATCATCACTGATGACGTCACCGGCATCCACATCGTCATCGTCATCATCACTGATGACGTCACCGGCATCCACATCGTCATCGTCATCATCACTGATGACGTCACCGGCATCCGCATCATCATCGTCATCATCACTGATGACGTTACCGACATCCGCATTGTCATCGTCCCCCCCCCAGTGCCCTTCCCTCCTCCTCCTCAAGAGCTGCGCTCTAATTCGGCGTTACAGGGAGTTGTAAGCGGCTTTCATTTTTTTTATAGCCGACTCCCGATGTCCCGAGCGTGTAGGGAAATTAAGGAACCTCCCACCCTTCAAGGTCTGGGGGGGAGCCCCATCTCTCGGGACCTCAAGAAACCCTCTCGGCGCCTCTCGCCCCCCGGTGGGCAGCCAGCGAACCAATCAATTTATTTTCTCGTTACACTACCATTGCTTCATGCACATCACTAAGGAGATCTCGATGCGAGGGTCAGAGCTGTGCTCTGACATGTTTGTGCCAGCTGAAGAAGAAATTGAAGATCTAAATCGCAGCATACTACCTACAGATGTGTCGCCGCTAAGACAACCAAGCGTCGTAAAAAGTCGGGACAGGCCTGCGTATGTCAAAAGAAAGCAGACAGAACTGGAGCAGGTTGCTGTCAAGAGTGTACGCTCAAGGCTACGTATTGCGTACGACAGAGACGTACCATCGGGGTCGTCCGAACCAACATGTTCCACATGCACAGAGTGGGTGGACAACTTTTGGCAGGCCTTTGAAACCGCCACCTCTATCCGGGAAGTTGTCAACTGCTTACGCTCCTGCCGTCAACACTGACGAAGAATGAGGTTCAAAAGATGATTCCACAGGCCTCAATGTACCTCATCAGTAAATCCCGAAAACTCAAGGAAAATCATGGCGTGTGGTATGAGCCGGATCCTTACACGAGATGCAAGGTGAGCCCTGAGAACGTGTCTGCAGCCCTAGAGTACTTCACGAAAGGCGAGGTACAATGTTCGCGCTTTTTATGAATCGAATTTGAGCTGCCTGAAAATGTTGTGTATTCGGGGTTAAATGTCCGGTTAGTGAATGAACCTTTTATATCTTAGGCTAGTAAGTACTTAGTGCAGTCCTAATTCTTGCACTAAATTTAAAAAAAAAAAAAAAAAACGTTATAGAGGTTCGAAATTTATTGAACATTCTAGTTAAATTGAATATACATGCAATTAATTCATTTACGGCTTTGTCGGACGCAGGAATTTGCCAATCTAGACTGCGAGGCACGAGCAAACTCGACAAACTATATATTTCCGGGCGTAACTTACTTTCTTGACCATTCCCTACCCGTATGATCACGGTCATATTGAACAGTTTATGAATGAAAGCGCTTTAAGAACAGGTTACTTTACTTGACTTCACTTTATTACTTTAAAGACCCCCTTTTAGGGGGTATTCCATAAGGGGTGGGGCTACAAAAAATAATCGAATATAGGCGCTAGTCTTCTGGATGAGAGATGATCGGTAAAATTTTCGAAGAAGGTTGATGGGCAGACGATAGCAGAAATGTGGTGGGGAAGGCTGTTCCCGTCTGGAGCTGCACGGAAGAGGAATGACATGTAAAAGTGACAGTGCGATAGCGTGGGCGAGCATCCTGGAGAGGATGACTGGTGCGGTGATATACGCGTGCGCAGACATGTACAATTTACTCAAAAAAGTAATTAAGCTAAGTTATTGAGTATTGACGTCAAAAGTAATTTGAGTAGAGTAGACATTACTCAGATAGAAAGTAATTGAGAAAATTACTAATTAGCGTAAAAGAGTAGCGAATTACTTTCGAAGTTACTTTTGAAGTTACTTTTATATGTTTTTTTATGGTAAAAAGAAAGTACAGATCTAGGTTTTGATCCGTTAGCTAAATTGTGCTAGCCAAATATGAATCGGCTTGTTTTTTCACAGAAATGCTTTAATAGCGGGTTCTGCTTCTGCTCGCCTCATTGTTTTGTACTTTCTTGTTTGTTTAATCAACGATGTGCTGCGAATCTGTCATTTTTACTTTGAGGTTTAGCACTGTCTGAGCTTGATTTTTTATACAGTGTTCGCTTGCTTACAGTGTTGCGTAAAGTACATATAAAAAGTACTTGAAGTAAAATACGAAGTAAAGGAGAGCTTATGTACTTCAAGTAAAGTAGTAAGTACACCGGGTGCAATGTACATGAAGTAGCGTATATAAATACAGTATATTTCAAGGTAAAGCATAAGCACTTTTGACACAATCTTTCATTATGCCCTTTCATTCCATACAGAGTATTTTTTTAACTGGTATGCTTTGCTCCAGAGGTAATCGGAGGTGCACCAGTCTTTTTACGGAAATGGCAGCAAATATTGTATAAGGTCAAGTCGCTGCAGAGTAGCTGTTTTACTCTCGCTGACGAGCTATTTGACACAATCAACTTAAAAGGCACTTAATTCCATCGGTCTTACAGCCGCCATTACTTCACTCAGAGAAATGACCAGATGACGTCTCAAAAGAGCGTGCTTTCACACGACGATACCGCCATATTTTTGTTTTCGAATTCGGGGAATATACATTGAAGCCGGAAGTTTTACTTTACTCGGAAAATACAAGTACATGATCAGAGAATTTACTTCAAGTACAACTTTTCTTAACAGAAGTACTTTAAAAACCATGTACATAGAGTACTTGCCAACACTGCTTGTTTATTATTTTTTATATAAAAACGTTGGGCGAATTACTACAGGTTTCTCAAACGATCATCGACTATTTGAAGATCTGCATATTTTGAGTCTTGGGAGGAAAGGCAACGCAAAAAGGTAATCTTTGCGGTGCCTTTTAGCACGGGGTTCTTCGAGTACAGCACAAACTACGGGAGCGCCAGATGAGTTACAGAGCAGGTGCTGCATTTTGTTGCCTCCTTTGAGTGAGGATGCAGTGTGCGCACCTCCTCTAGTGCGCACCTCCTGTAGTGGCTTCTACGTTGGGGAGAAGCGGGGACCAGCCTTTTCTTGAAATGGGTCGAGTCTCCTTGACTTTCGGGAGGCTGAGAAACGCCAGTCTTCGGCGCTAATCCCGCAGTTACTCGGCCTCTCTTACGTCGTGTCTGTTCGCTCCCCGCGCTTTGTAGCAGTGTTGTTGCAAGGGGGGGGGGGAGGTTTGTAAAAATTTTGGGGGGTTTCGGACTCTCCAGACCATTTCCCCCGCCCCCCCCCCCCCTTTTTTTTTGCTACGCCGCATGCTTCCACCTCTTTGCAAATATCAGCTGATCTTCCAACATCTTATCTCCTTTGTGCAGGAATGTATGTTGATAGGCAAAAAAAGCACTAAAATTCAAAAGTAATTTGTAGATTGAGTAGAAGTACTCAAAGAAGTAATTAAAGTAAACTACTAATCACCAAAATAAAATGTAATTGAAAGTTACTAAACTACTCAGAAAAGTAGTTGAACTACGGTAACTTCAGTAGGGTAGTTGAACTACGTACAAGTCTGCGCGTGCGGAAGGTACGACGTAAGGTGAGGTACAGAGGGTGGAATTAAATAACTTGTAAAACAAACGGAGGGTGGCGATGTGGGGGCGACAAGCGAGACTAAGTAAACCTGATTCAGCTTTCAGGAGCGATACGCTGGTGTTGTACGCGTATGAAGAATGAATGAATGTAGTAGCGCGATTTTGAACTGCTTCGAGTGGGTTGATAAGGTATACTTGGTGGGGGTCCCAAACGGCGGTGCATATTCAAGTTTTCATCCTATTAGTGATTTGTATGTGAATAGTCTTACTTCTTGAAGGGCGTGGCGTAATTGACGTTCCAGGAATCCCAGGGGTTTGTGAGGATATGAGATAATGTTAGTAATATGGGAACGCCAAGAGAGGTCGCTGCAAATGGTGACACCAAGGTATTTATATGATTCGATTAATTCTACGGTGGTGGTAGAATTCCCTACACCATCACGGCGTAGGGAAAGAAAGAGGATTACGGCGCGGTTGAAAAGTCATTTAACCCTACATTTAACAGAGTTAAGGGACATTAGCCCGCGGCCATTGCAGCACGTGTGAGGGTCGTTTTGAAGGGCAGGTTGGTCTAATATGTTAGTGATCGAATGGTAGATGACTCAGTCGTCTGCAAACATGCGAATATTCAGTTCAGTTCTGTTTGTTTATTTCTCTCCAAACAAGGAAGGAAGGGAGGTAGCGAAAAAAGCTGCCATTGCAGCTTGACGAGGCCTCTACCTCCCTTTACAATACAGCGCAAAACAGGACATCTGCAAGTGCCCATGGAGAACTAAACAAATCCATAATAAATACTTGTACCAGATTTAACAGGATTGAAAAAAAAATACTAGTTATATCAAAAAGGACATTTTCACATTATGTTCCGCATTCATTGACAATAGCACTTTCCACCAGGAGTTCTTTAATATTTCTCTTAAAAATATGAAAAGAACACTGAAAGTTAACATGTTCTTCAATTTTGTTTAACAAGGAGAAAAGTTGATAATCCAATTGTTGCTTGCAATAATTGGTTCTTACTTTGGGTTTTCCCACATATTGTTTCTCAGTGCATATTCTGAGCTAACATTCTTCGGGATTAGGTATAGCTTCTCTTTTTGGATAAGCTGAAGTAATGTAAAGTAATATATTTTATTTGCTTTTAGCATAGTGTATTTTTCAAAGAGTGGGTCCGTACGCAAGTCTTGCCAGTTACCCTGAAAATACGAAAGGAAAAATGTTGCGGTAAATTAGTAATGTATATTAAAAATAAAACCGGACCGGGAACAGACCCTTGGGGGACGCCCGATACGACTGGAAAGAGATTAGAGGACTGTTTATTAACTGGGACAGATGGGGAGCGGTTGTCAAGCAATCATTTAATCCATCTTGAGATATCATGGTGTAAGTTTAACTCATCAAGTTTTAGTAGCAAGCGCTACTAAAACTTGAACAAATTCCTTTGAAAAATAAAAAAAGTGGTGTCTGTTTGTATGTTAGTGTCGAGAATAATTTGCAGATCATGAAGGAAGAAAGCTCACTTATTTGAGCAAGAAAATATTTTACGAAAGCCGTACTGCGAAGAATGGAAGAAGTTGATCGAGTCCAGAAAATGCATAACTTGAGAGAAAATGACGTGTTTCATGATTTCGCAAGGCACACTCGTTCGAGAGATAGGGCGGCAGTTTATTGCGGGTTCTTTCCCATTAAACGACGTTTCCCACCTTCGAGTTTTCCGGTATGTTACCTGTTGAAAGTGAGTGAGAAAACAACAAGCACAAATATGCTGCAGAGATGTGCGCAGTTTTTTTTTTTTTTTTTTTAGAAAATTGGAATTGATTTTGTCCACGGTGGCTGAGGATGACAGTTTCATGTTATTGATTATTGACGCAGTACCATCAGCAAAAAAAGGGACGGGAGACCCTGGACACTCGGTATTAGTAGGTAACATCGTAAATGACAGATCAGATTCTGCAGTGAAAACGGATGAAAGCGCGGTGATGAAAACAGTACCACAATCAGCTTCATTCACAAGTTTGCCCGATTTATTGGTAATGGCAACAACAGTATGCTTTTGCTGAGGGTTTATCACCTACCAGAATTTTCGGGCGTTTTTAATCAACATGTTTGGTAAGTCCACGAAGAAAAGAGAGCACTTGGCGTTTCGGATTGCCGTTAAATATGCATCCTCGGCCGGGTAATATTTTCCCATGCCTGCCGTCAGTTTGGCTGAGCAAAAAAGGCGTTCTGTTTTCTATTTTTAATCTCTTGAGGGTTTTAGTGAATTACGTTTTTTTGTTGATCTGCATGGAAGCTGAACAAGGGGATGAAAGTATTTGCAGGTACGATTAACTTATATTACAAATCAACCAATTTTCATGAATTGACCGGTTGTGAAATGTGCCTTCACGAACTGGAAAAAAGGAGTTCAGCCCGTTATTTATAGTTTCATAATTTCCTTTATCGTAAAGGCGATTCGTTTTCTTTTCGGTTTTGCGTTTTGCATCGATAAGCTCAAAGACAGCATGAATAATTTTGTGGTCACTAATCTCTCGAAGTTAGTTTATGGATGATAGACTGTCAGGGTGATTGATTAATATGAGATCTAAGATATTTTCAGATTTGCGAGCGACGCGCGTAGGTTCTGCTACCATCTGGGTGAGATTAAAATGGAGACAAACCTCAATGAATTCTCTGGCTTCTGAGTTGCTAGCAGTTAATGGCGATCGGTCAATCCAATTAATAGTTTGGAGATTAAAGCCACCAATATGAAGAATTTGTGCATTTGGGTACTCTGCAGAAGGTTGACATAGTTGGTCGTTTAGTTTTACTATAGAAGTCGGTACTATAATTTGGTGATCTGTAGGAGATGCGCAGTACAACTGTTTTCTGAGAAGCCCGACAGATGAGCCACAATGCTTCAATATCACATGGAATGGTAATGATAGAACAGAACAACTGCTGGCTAACAGCGATGAGTATACCTCCACCTCGTGCCCCTTTGCGATCATTTAGAAAGAGAAAAAAGTTTGGCAATTCAACCAGGACTTCAGCGTCAGTGACGTCGGCAGTTAACCATATTTCAGTTAGTAGTAATATATTGCTTCCAGACGACGACACGAGATTAGATACAAAATCCCGTTTCGAAAGAAAGCTCCGTATGCTGGTAAAGATAACAGATAAGGAAGTATTTACGCGAGGGGTGAATTGAGGACGGTTTATCGGTTGCCAATAGATTGGTGATTGTTATGCGATTTCTTTTACGGTTTGTGACAACTTGTCAAAAATTTAACGTTGCGTGCCAATGAATTGTGTTTTGTGGCGTAGCGGAAATAGGGTTGCTTTGTTTTCAGCAAATGTAACTAAGTGCTTCCGAGCGTTTTGGACGGGGCGCGAGAAATCTTTGCCAATGCTAAAGGCGGTGCCCTTTATCTTACGCCTTTCGAAAGAATAGCCTATTTAGCTTTAGAAAACGTTAGTTTCACAATTAATGGGCAACAGCTAGCGTACGTTTGTGTGATGGCCGAGGCGCGGTGAGCTCGCTCTAAATCCTTAGGTTTAAGGGTCACATGGAGGTGACCAGAGCATAACTGAACGACTCTTTCTTGGGACTGGACAGAATTAAGTCTCATGTTGGACGGGATCAGGAACACGTAAAATAATAAATTATTTCTCCGTGAACGGTTTTCAGCATCGGGCGTTCATCTCAAAGACCTAATGAGCTCTTTGAGTGGTATCAGCGCTTGTTGTCTTGAGGTCAGATTGCAAGGTTTAATTTTTTTTTTTTGTTATGAACCTCTAGTTCGGCCATTCGCTCATTCAGATTCGCTGCATTTCTGTCCGTGGTTTGCAGTTGGCCTTTGAGGTCTTGTACCTCGGATATTATCTGAGCTTGCCCGACAGATAGCTTTTTTTTCTAATTCAGTAAGTATAGCTTCGGTAGGTCCCGGGTTGGTATCTACGTCGCCGGACAACAACACCACCAACAAGGAATGCATGACTTCAATACACTCAACGGCAATAGAAACACAACACTGCGGGCTCGGCAGCTGTTCGAAAAAGTAATTACTTGATTTTTTTAGAAGAAATAACATACGGTTTACTAACCTGCATAGTGAAAGCGAGTGGATTAGTTGACTGTGTCGCAGCACAGCCACAGAGCCCACAGAGCCACGTTTGAAGCTGTCGTAGCTTTACAGCCCTACTGAAAAAAACCATTTGAAATTCAAACGGGTGGCAAACTGGTCGCCCGTTTGAATCAAACCTGTCGATCCGTTTGGATCAAACGTGATTATGGGATACGGGTACCCGTTTGGAAACGGTACCCGTTCGAAACGGTACCCGTTTGATACAGGTGCCCGTTTGATACGGGTGCCGTATGGTACGAGTACCCGTTCGACATGGCACGTGACCACACGTTTGAACGTGCCCTTCGAAATGGCAAATTATGCGCAAGCCCTAAATGGGTATCGTCTGGGAGCTTGGTTATCTTAAACATATTTAAGACGTCCCGAAACTCATAAACGTATTTATAACATGGAGAAAACACGTAGAACAAATGCACTCGCGTAGGTGCTTGTAAGTGGACAGGAAAACCGACACAAAAGATTGTTTTCAATTCTCCTCGAAGTTTATTACCTCTTCTGTAGACAAGTACAAACGCGCAAGCGATCTGTGACCACTATACAGGTAGACTTTCGGGGAAATTATTCTCCTGGCTGCCGCGCGAATAGGCGCTGCATAATTCTTTAGATAATTTAGAAGAGTACGCGTAGAAGAACGGTCAATCGTTGCCAACACGTAGGTTGCAGTGCACTTACCATAACAATAGCGGACTTGAAAGATGTAATCCGTGATATTTGTCGACACGGTCAAAGCAGGACAACCACACAAACACAAACGAGAGGGAACGGCTCCTTGGAAGTTTCAACACGATGCGGCGCACAAGCTGTCATTTGCCGAACCCAACCAAACCGCGAGAGACATCCCAATAAGACCGCAGGGTTAGGCGACAGATTGAAGCAGGTAGGACGAGCGAACTTCGAGCAGCAACTGACAACAAGCAGACAAAGAAAAAAGCGGCTGCAAGGCGCGCCCTTCCGGATCTCGATGCTTATCAGCGTGTAGCTTGCGCGCTGCTGTGGGTCACATGACAGGGGTGACAAGAGAGGAGGGAGGGGGCGAGGTCAAGGCGCTGGGACCACCGGGACAGCCCCTCTCCCTCTCCCCAGGCATTCCAGGGAGATGCGTTTTTGTAGTCCCGAAGAACAAACGCGCGCGCGCGCGCGCGCGCTCGAACTTTGGAAATGGCGGCGGGGCTGCCAGAAGCTCGGCTTGCGCCCGAGCGAAGAAAGAACTCAGCGCAAGCTCGTAGTTTGAGTGCTGCAACGGCGGGTGTGCTCTCGCAATGCTCGATTTTCTTGCAGCCGCGTGTACGCGTGCTACCTTCGCTGCGTCTTGAATTAAAGTGAAACGGAGTCTAGACGTACATTCTTTCAAGCGGTCGCGTCTTCTGCGAGAGAGATTCGAGCTGAATAAGTAAATTGAGGCAACAAAGATGGACAAAGTATTAAAGGTCTGTCAAAAATATCGGCTCACCAACGTCGCGCGTTTACGTAAAACAACAAAAAAAAAAAGGTGTTAGTTTTAGTTGCAGTATAATCGAAAATCAGCGCAATTGTAATATAAATATAATTACTTGCATTACGCGGACGATCTGAAATCGATGAACCGGCGCTCCCAGCCTTCCGGAAAACATTGGCTGCCACGGCTGAAACGCTAGGCGTGCCCACGCCGCCGATCTGTACGTTCAATATCAAACGGGCTCCGGAGAGCCGTTTGATTAAACCGGTGCAGTTTGCAACGTGGTCGCCGGTTTGAGCAAACGTGCGACAACTTTGCCCAAACGAGTCGCCCATTTGCCCAGACGAGCGACCCGTTTGCCAAATAGGTGACCGTTATGGCTCATACGGGGGACCCCTTTGAGCCATACGGGCGACCCCTTTGACAAACTGGTGACCAGTATGGTTAAACGGTTACCGGTATGGACCCGTTTATTTTCATATGGGCGCCAAATGGTTTTTTTCAGTAGGGAGTTGACATGGCTGGGTCCCTCGATGATGATGGCGCTCTTTGTGTTGGGTCGAGGGCTGACATGTACATGTTACAAAAAAAGAAGTAACTAAATACAGTGACTCGTTACTCGCTTAAAAAGTAACTAAGTACGTTACTTGTTACCGATTCTCGAAAGGAACGTGTAACTTTACCCCAAAAGTAAGGAGTTACTTTTCACCTTACTTTGACGACAAATACATAACTGTTTTTGTTCCATGGTTTATAGTTCTCTTTTTAGTAGTCAAACTTACGCAGTAGCTGCCTCTCGAAGTTTTCATCGGTTATGTTTTCCCGCTTCCTTAAAAATACACCTCCAGCGACGCCGAAGAGTCGTTCTACCGGCGCGCTCGAAGGAACGACAGTGTTGTGCTTGAGCAATTAAGAGCTGGTGGATCTGGGATTCCCCCCTCTCTTGTGTTCTCTCTACTTATAAAGTTCGAAGTTGACAATGGATTATGCGCCTTCCCGCGTTGGCAACCTCCGGGTTTACATTCTCCGTCCTCGTTAGTAGAAGGTTCAACCAACAAACCTTATTGTGTTCGCTGGGTGAAGGACATTTCCAGCTGTATGGTTCCATACAGTAAGGTCTATCGCTGGACTCGTTGAGTCGAACTGTTCGACTGACATGTTTAGCGATATACGTTGCTGAACTGTCATACTGTTTCGTTGTTTTTCGGGTTGCCCACCTACCGTTCTCTCAATAGACGCATACTCAGGTTAGAATAAAAACAAGACCGTTTAAGTGGTGTTGTACACGCTACTCCTCAAAAGTAACTAGATATCGTTACTCGTTACTTGGCCTTAAAAGCAACTATATACGTTACTAGTTCTTTTTCTAGAAAAGTAAATAAATACATGACTCGTTACCAAACACATTAACTGCCCTTAGTGAAAACTAAGACGTTTGAAATATACCACATTCTATTTTGAGTGTCTTTGAAGTACAGCTCATAATTGTACGTACACAAAAAAAAGCCAAAAATATACAATTCTGTTTTTACTTAGTACTAAAATATATTTGTGAATCTTTTTCAAGATAGGCATATTTAAACTACACTTAAAGTACTCTTCATGCATGATTAAATACGTAAATACTAAATTTGAAGGCACAATATACCTTTCACATGGTTTTCTGAAAATAATAATTTATTTCATGCAAAACATACGTTCTAACCCTAATACAAATGCAGCGATCAAAAATATGTCCAGAGTACACTTAATACACGCTGAAAATAGCAATTACTGTTGAGCTATATTCTAAGTATCTTTTGACTGTAATACATGCATACAAAATAAATTTAGTTAAACAGCCAAAGTATTGAAAACTCGCCTATCAGAACTATACTTCAAGCAGATGTGGAGTACACTGGAGTGCCTAAATACAACATTTGATTTGTTTGTCAAGTGAGTTGTGCAGCATCGCACTGATATTTCAACCCAGTTTATGTTATTGTTTTCTTTTTTCTGTCCAGAACGCACTTGATGCGTTTCTTGCACTCTAATCACATAAGAGATTGGGGAACCACAATTACGACACTTGCTGATGCTGCAAAGCTTCAGAAAGTGCTGTGTGCAGATATATTTGGTGCGGTTGTGTTAGCACAATGTTAGTTCACTAAATGTGCATACTTACCATTGTACGTGATGTGAGTAAAGGCTTTAATATAGTGAAATTTAATGACCATATTATGTAGTCACTTAATAATGAAAAACAAGAACTATTTTAAAGAGGAGAAAGTGCCTTGACTCGCTTTGTTCTGAGTGGTGCTATGCAGAGAAGCGATAACATTTCTTCTAGGAGCCGTTTTTGTGGATGTTTTCTTTAGCGACTGCGACGAATTATTATTAGATGCACCAATTCACTCAAAGGAGGAAGAAGAAGAAGTCACAGGCCAGACATACCGTTCCATCAGTCTGTGCATTTTACACTGAAATTCCTTATCCACGGCCATAATTTGTCAGTTGGATGGTTGCTTCGACGAAAGATTTTCATCTACGCAAGCCTCAAAACAGCCGGGCTCAACAGAACGTTGGTCAGCGCTGGAAGAATCCTTCAAGCTTGGCAGCTGCAACGGAGCTCTAGAAGGCCTCTTAGCAACTACCTCTGCTCCAGTACCATGGTGAGCGGCGGCTTTCTTCTGCAGTTGCACGAATCAGCTCGACCTAGCCCTGCGTGTCTGACAGCGTAATCGCTGGAACCCAGTACTGCCGGCCAGTCGTTCAGTCGTAGCGCAGTTACTCACCATCCTGACCAGTTACCTGCCCCAGTGGCTGGAGTCGATACTTAGAGGAGTGACTCGATCTCCCGACTACTCTTCACACACTTCAGCGAATTCCCTTATGCATATGGATTCCCCAACGATCCACATGATAGAGTGCACGGCATGTAACAAGTCTATAATCAACGATGGCAGGCACATGTCGTGTTCGGATTGCAAGTCCAATTACCATCTGGGACAATCTTGCTCTGGGATTGCATATAAGACCTTCATCACCATGGGACAAACGAAACGAGAAAAATGGAAGTGCCGTGCGTGTCGTGGGAAGGATGGTCAGGTGGGAGCATCTGAGCCGAAGTCGTCAAGCTCCTCTGAAGGGATAGGACTGCTCTCTTCCCAACTAACAGCTATGAATGGAAAGCTGGAGGGATTACTGTCATTCAAGGGCAGCGTCGATTCCCTTATGACACTGTCGGCCAAACTAAACGAAGTTTTAGCCCTCAAGCCCATTGTCGAGAGTCTAAGGGAGACTGTGAACGGCCTACAACACTCAATGGATTTCTTTTTGGCCGACTATGACCGCCTCCTCAAGTTGGCGACCACCAACGAAACGAATGGCAAAGCCTGCAAACGGAGCTTTCTCATTTAAAGTCAACAGTGGAGGCGCAGGCATCCGAGATCCAAGAGATGCGGGTCACCCTAAACGACAACGAGCAGCACAGCCGTCTGCCAAACCTGGAAGTTCACGGACTTCCTGTCTCACCTCATGAAGATCTTATGTCGTTTGCTGAGACTCTATCGAAAAAACTGAAGATCTCAAACTTTCAGAAATCTGACATTCTTGCTCTTCACCGCTTGCCAGCCAAATATGCGAAAAACCCACCGATTCTGATCAAATTCGCGTCTGTCCACATGAAGGAATCATGGATGGCAGCGCGGGGTACGCTTCGTTCGCTGGGTCAGGATAAATCTCTTCCCAGACTGTACTTAAATGACAACCTTACCCACGCGAACAAGGAGCTGTTTTGGCGGGCAAGACAGAAGGGCAAGGAGCAGGGCTATAAGTTCGTCTGGGTAACCAGAGCTAAAATCTACGCAAAGAAGGCGGTGGGTTCTCCACCTGTGAGAATTAGCAGTTCGCTAGACCTTGAAAAGATTCTTTAGATGTATGGCAGATTTCGCTCAGGTTTCAAACTTTTCATCTCTTCAAAATTTTTTTGGAAATTGTGAGGAAACGTTTTTTTCTGTAGTACACGTTAATATTCGGAGCATACGTAAACATTGGGCAGAATTTGAAATTACCTCAAGAGCAACTGCATCTTCAGTAGATGTATTTGTCTTAACAGAAATTAACATCCCCTCTTCTCCAACAGATCAGTTCTCTTTACCGGGTTATCGTGGTACTTTTTCCACTCGAGATATGGGTCATGGTGGTGGTATCGCGGTTTTCGTGAGTGATAAATGGTCATTTTCAAATATTTCGTTGACGTTCGCTCAGGCCGAGTTCATTGCCCTTTCTGTGGAGAATTCAATCAATTCCATATGTTTGCTCGCAATGTATAGACCACCGTCCACAAATATAGCGTCTTTTCTCGTAGAATTTGAAGAAACTATTACTGATCTGAGTTCGTATAGTCAATTATGCATTATAGGAGACTTTAATATAGATATCTTGAATGGGTCTAAATCTAATGTATGCAACTACCTCAACACTTTGGCAACTCATGGTATTGAGTCCGTTATTAATTGTCCAACACGTGAAGAATTCCTTTTAGGGAGACTTGTTTCCTCATGCATTGACCACATTAACCTAAGAACATCTTCGACTGTCGTGAAATCAGCAGTTATAAAGGAAAAACTTGCCAACCACTACTTTGTGGCCTGCCGCTGGTCGATCGGCGTTCTTAAATCGCGCGAAACATCAGGCCGCATAAATGTTACAGGTATCGACACCACGGCCTTTGATAAATTGGTCTCAGCTTTTGACTGGAACCACTTTTTGAGGACCGTTAACTACACCGACGTTTATCCAAAGTTTGTGCTGGTATTCAAACAGTTCTATGAAAGATGCCGGAGAGAAATATTCGTAAAGAAACGCAACCCTGATCTTGTATGGCTGAATGCGAATATTTTAGATGCGATAAGGGAAAAAAATGCACTATGGGCTCGCTGCCGTCGTTCACCCAATGATACACACCTACGAATACTCTTTAAATCCTGCCGTAACAAAGTAAACGCGATGATTCGATCAGCTAAGCGCATTTCTTATCACAGAAAATTCTCCCAATCTCATTCGGATGCCCGTAAAACTTGATCTTTGATAAATGAACTCCGAGGACACCAAAGACACTCCATTGATGATACACTGAAACGACATTTTGGAGATAATTTGCAATCGATTGTAGAAGATTTTAACGTTTTTTTTTGCTACTTTTTCTGGTCAGGCGAGAGATAGCCTAGATGCATTTGATAACCTAGTCTCTTCTTCCGCGTTCCTTCCGCCTTTTCAGGAAGCTGATCTATATTCCATTTTGTCTAGTTTCAAGATCAAGAAGTCCCCTGGTATAGACGGAATTCGCCTATCTGACCTCCGCAGAAATATTGGCATTCTGAAAGACGTACTTTTATTTACGCTAAATGGTTTTATTGAAACCAAGATACTTCCCGATGAAATTGAAACATCTATAGTACGTCCTTTGTATAAAGGTGGTACAGTGCTAATCACACTTGTCTATAACGCGCGAGCGTGCGGCTTTCTCCGGGGAGCGCTAGACTGGTGGCATTCGCGGAAAGTAAGCTAGTCACGTGGCGCAACATGGAACGGCCCGCTCGAGGGGTGTCCTGCCCACTCTATCAGCTGGCGGCGAACGCGGAATGCTGCTCGCACGCTTTTTACAAACATCATTGCTCGAACAATAAACAAACTAAAGCATGAAGGCGTATCAACGATGTCGTCATCAAAAAACCAAAAATATATCATAAAGCACTTCACTTTTATCGCTTATCAGGCTGATAGAGTGGGCAGGACACCCCTCGAGCGGGCCGTTCCATGATGCGCCACGTTACTAGCTTAGTTTCCGCGAATGTCACCAGTCAAGCGCTCCCCGGAGAAAGCCGCACGCTCGCGCGTTATAGACAAGTGTGATTAGCCCTGTACCAGAAACAATATTGCAAACTATCGTCCGATTTCTCTCTTGCCCATCATCGCTCAGATCCTCGAAAAGCATGTGTTTAATATAATGACATCTTTTTTAGAAAAATTTAATATCTTATCTCCAACTCAATTTGGTTTTGTGCAAGGAAAGGGCACTCAGCTTCTTCTAGAAGATTTCGCAGATCACCTATACTCAGCATTCGATCACAATCTTGTCACCTCCGCACTATTCTTAGATGTGTCCAAAGCTTTCGACACAGTACGCCATACCATACTGTTGAAGAAACTGTACAGCATAGGTTTTCGTGGTTCATTTTTTCCCTTCTTAAAAACTATCTTTCTCATCGCTCTCAACTGGTGTGCGCATCTGGATTTCAGAGTTCTCGAACTGAACTAAAAGCCGGAGTACCACAGGGGTCTATTCTATCACCTCTTTTGTTTAACATCTTTGTCAATGACATCGCTACCATGGTACCGGGATGTACGCTATATCAATACGCGGACGACACTGTAATTATGACCCAACACATCAACTATGCCAATTCCATCAGCCAGTTGCAATCTCAAGCAATAGCAATTATGGACTGGTTCAAAAGAAACCTTCTTGATATTAATGTTAAAAAGACAAAACTAGTATGCTTCTATAATCCACTCAAAACAGTCACTCTCAACATTCCATTAGTTCTGCACTCTTCTTTCTGCCATCAATGCAACTGCATTCCGGTTGAGTATACAGATAGCGTGAAGTATCTAGGCATATGTTTTGATAGTGGTCTGAAATGGAATGTTCATTTTACATACATCTGTAAAAAACTAAGAAGCATTAGTTGCCTATTATATAATACAAAACACTTTTTTTCCTGTATCTGTTCGAAGAATGATTGCCCATTCGCTTGCATATAGCGTCCTTCGCTACTCCATCACCGTTTTCGGCCATTCTTCTGACTATTGGAAAACCAGGGTGGACTGCATCTTGAGAGCTATCCTGAAAAGTATCTCTTATAAACTTAAAATACCTGACAACGCTAATCTTTTCGAATATTTGCAACTACCCAACTTCCAAACCCTTTATGTTCATTCAGTGGTATTGCGGCACTTTTGGAATTCTGATTTCACAATCTTAAGCCCACCCACACGTGATCTTCGACATACTCACCCTTTTCACATACCTTTTTCCCGCACTCGTTATGGCGAAAGTACGCGTGCGTTTTATGTGCCATATATTTTTTCTCACTTACCACCTGAACTTCTAAACCAAACATCCCTGAGCAAAGTTAAAAAGATGCTTAGAGGTATTTCGTTTTAATAGCGAACTATTGGTTTCGTTTTAGTAGCGAACTATCGCAGACTCATTTTGCTTAGTAATGTGTGCCAATCTTAAGCGCCTGCCTTTCTAGAACATTAATGAATATTCTGCTGTTTGTAGGACATTTTAACAGAAGACCTTCCGTGATTTTTTTTTCGCATATTTTCCAGTTTTGTGGTATTTTATTTTGCTTTGACATTGCTATTGATTTCCGTTTTAGTCTTTACATAATATCTTTTCGCGTAAAATCTTCAAGTTATTACTAGCGTGACTAACTTCATGGAATTATGTTTGCATTTGTTTGTTTTTTTGTCTGTTTTATATTATTGTATTTTCAGTAACTACCCTTGCTACATATCGTTTTTTTTTTTTTTATTGGAGGATGGCGTCGCACAAGCCACTCGCTGGCTTTGATGCATCCGCAATACCAAACTTTTCTATGCTGGTAGCAATAAACAAACAAACATACACAATGCCTTTTAGTAACAGATATCGTCCACGAACTTCGAAACACTGTTTTCTTTTTGGCAGACTCCCGAGAAAAAGGTCGAATACTTGGAACCTTAATAAGTTCTGAGGTGGTCATCGGCCAAATGATTACCTTCAATATGTAGACCATATAGGGCTCTGGAGCAGTCAACGGGACTGTGATTCGGGTGTTCAATGCTTCATGATGTTTGTGTTTGCGTTCGTTTCCAATGTATAGTTGTGGGATGTATGTAGTAGTACCTTCAAATACCACAGGGACACTCTTTACTAATAAAATCCAAATTGAAAAAAATCGTTTCGTGTAATTGGTTTTTATTACACAGGTGGCATCTTGAGGGCCAAGGAATTATATTTTTGGTATATTTGAAATCTTTTCTGAATAATATTTATGATATGCTTAAAATACCATACGCGCATATTTCGAGATTGTGGACGAAATAATACAAAAGGAATACAAAATTAATATGAATATTCAATATATTTCAACTATGTTTCCTGTACAGCCTCTTTTTGCTAAGGGTAGATAGAGGTAACACGTTACTTGTAACGCGTTACGCACATGTCTGGTCGAGGGAGTTGACGTTGACACACGAGCCCTCATGCTGTGGGAGGACAGATGGCAGTCACCGGTATCGCGTGCATAGCCCGTAGGCACACATTCTGAGGCGACACCCGGGAAGGCGCAGTAGGGTAGGAGGCAGCGCAGGTGTGATGACGGAGGAAAACGCCTGCATAGGGAAAGCGAGTGGATTATTTGACTGTACATGTCTGGCCGAGAGAGTTGACACACGAGCCGTCACGCAGTTGGAGGACAGATGGGAATCACGGGTGTCGCGTGCGTAGCACGTAGGCACTGGTTCCGAGAAGACGTTCGGGAAGGCACACTAGGACAGGAAGCAGCACACGCATGAGGACGGAGGAAAACACCTGCATAGTGAAAGCGAGTGGACTAGTTGACTGTGTCGCAACACAGTCACCGAGCCCACTCAACGTGTTTGTATTTTAATTACATTTGAACTACTGCAGAATACGTGTAGACTACATATCTGCCTTTTCATAATAATCCGTGTCTTTTTTTATAATTTTTATTGTAAATTTACATTCGCGTGGCTGAATATGAAGACAACTCGCCGTCCACCGCCAGGCTTTTTTTTCTATATAAAACTACGCAAGCGCACCGAAAGCACACGTGCAATATCACACTTCAGCCAAGAGCCTCCAAAGAGACCAACCTACTGAAAACCATGACGACTCTGGTAAGAGACACGTTTTTTGAATATTCTGCTTTCTAACTTATATACGGTGTTTTAAACTCTTTTATTTATTGATCGAAACATTTTTTTCTATTTTTGGACGACACGTTTTCAGATACATTTTCATATACTGAATGGGACAGTCGGTGTAAAAGATTTAGAAAGATATTGAATGATAATGCAGACTTTCCACTTCAATTTATCATTTACATTTTAATTTACAAGGTTCTAAATATACTAATTGGCGAAGAATGATCCCAAAATTGACGTAAAAATACAAATGCCATGTCGCAATATATAGACATTGAGAGCCTCAAAATGCCAAATTGAATTTCGGCTGTTACTTATATGTGGGGAACTAAACTATGAACGTTCTTATATTTCATACTTAGGATGAAAGTTGAGACATTCTTATAGAAGCATTTAATCTAAAATTACTATTTGTTTGCTTATAGCAATAATGAACCCTAGAATATTTTCTTTTAGACATGATGGGAGACCGCGCGAATATGTCTCACAAAAGCAGCATAAAAAAAAAGAATAAGGTCAGTTGTAATCCTCTCGTTTTCCGTGAGTGGACGACGGCATAGCATCTTTACGCAATAAAAAGATGTCGAGTATCTAATTGCGAAACAAGAAACAAAATTGTTGACACCGAATTACTTCCTTTGAATTTTTTTTTCTAAGTTGATGGTAGACATACATTTCTTATCAAATATAGTTAGGATTCCGTTTTTCTGAGTTCATTTTTCGTTAAATTAGGAGCTTGTTTTTCGGATTTTATTTTCCGCTAAAAAGACTTTGCTTATCAGAGTTTGTTTTTGTTAGTTTTTCAATTCTCTGAAATTCGAAGTTTAATTTTACTTAGTTGCCATTTTTTTTTTCAAAATTTAAAATAAAAACTAAATGTTCGGACATGAACGTACTCTACATTCATCGGAACTCACCTTTATTCAATGCTATTTAATCAGCTGCATTTGGCATTGGCGGATTACTTCTGGAATGCTAACTCTCCCACGACAGATATTGAAAAAAAGAGTTGCATCAATAACAGTCGATACTTTGAAATAGCTAAACTCCTGGACGTAGTCGCTGCGAAGTATGGGAGCTTCAGCTGCACTCTCCCTTCATTGAAATATGCTTGTTCATAGCTATCACTGTTAGAAAAAAAGACAGTACCCCTCGTTCCTCTAAGGAGCACACAAATAGTGTGGCCTGGTCTAGAAACCTAAACAATGGCTTTGGTCGTGACCAAGACAACGGACCTTGACGAGCTAAAAGGTAAACCTATTTTTGTCAGTGGTCCGGGACTGAAAAAAACAAACATGCTCCTCTCAGATTTTCGCAATATGTATTTGTGAAATACCGCCTTTTTTATTTTTATATTTATGTCGTGACCTCGAATTTCAGAGTTTTTCTTCACGGCACTTTTACGACGAGCGTTTTTCGATTTTTTTTTCGGATTTATCCGATAACACGGACCTCTAGTCATAGAAAAACGCATGAAAAATTTACTCATAAATATTGTCTCGCGTCGACCATCTCATCAGAGAGTCCAAAACCTAAGAGGAAAAAGTTCACACAAAAACATACGGTATGAAGTGGGATCTGCTCGGTTGAGTGCACGCGGACCTTTTAACGTGTATTGCCGACTATTTGCTAAAGTGCTAGTTGGTGATTATCACTGTTGTACACGTTCCTCAAAAACGGGAATAAAATCACGTTCCTCCTTCCTTCTCAATCGTGGAACGGGTTCCCGTTACAAGTTCCAGGGGTTCGCAAGGAACACGCTACCGTCACATTCGTAAGATTGGAAAGTTTTGTTAAATTAACTGTACATTTGCTTTTTTTAATGAAATATTGTGCTAAATAATTCATAGATAAAATAAATGAATCGAGGGAATCTATTCAAATAGAACTACGTGTCGAGTCGCCACGGTCACATTTGTTCCCGTTTTTTTGTTTTCGATAATCCCTCGGACACTTCCATATTCCTCGAAATCGGAGGTTGAAATGGACGATGAAAAAGGCCTTGACGCCTAATAAAACCGGGAAAATTTGAAGTTAAATATATAAATAAAAAAAAACCGCCGTTCCTCCTGCCATTTTCTCGAGTACGTCACGAGTTTTCGTTCCAGTTCCACCGATGCAAGCTGGAACGGCGGCGTTCCTCTGAAGAGGAACGCGTTCTGAGAACGCGGTTCCGTACAACAACTGGTGAATTTTAGGTACACAATAAATAAGCGCAAAAAGATAGAGACAATAAAGTAGACAGTGCAGGTGTCCCTTGTGTCAATTCTCTTGTCATTGGCCATTTTGCGTTATTTCATTTTTACTTCCTTGAATATTTCTCGTGTCTCTACCGGCGAATATTGTCACGAAGTAAAGGCTGTTTCACGTGCTCTGAGTCTCGTTCGAAATCGGTGCGATTTGAAGTAAATGTGGGATTAAAATCGCACTCGCACTGTCGCAGCGGCTCTGCGACTGGTTTCCACCATGTTGGTATTTTGATGCAGAGTTGGTGCGATCGCTTTCTGGTCAACCAGCAGTTCATTAGCCAGCTTTCATCCGCGATAGCTGCGTATTCGAAAATAAATTTAGACACCTAAAAGCTTTTGGTTTAATGTTGAATTATTAAACATTTCTAGTTATATGTTTTATTCGTACAACATTTGTGTTTATTACGACTTTTGTGCTGTATTTTAGGCGAAGTCAAACGCGTCGCGTCCGTGCCCGCTGCAACTAGAAGAGCCGGCCGCGCCGACAGAAATCGCGCGGTTGTTGGAGCATGTGAAACCAAAAATTGCGATCGCACTTGCTGCGTCGGCTGTATCACCGATTGTTTTCGCACAGTCGCTGCATGTTAAACAAGATTAAGGCGAAGAGGCGATAAATAATGAACTGAAAAGAAAGGTTTAATCGGCAAACTTGTGCCAAACAAAACAAAGAACGAGAGTCGAGACAGCACAAAAGCGGGCGGCGATTTGGCAGCTTAACAGGAAGCGAGAGTGAGACTGACTCTACAAGCTCACTGGCAGCTCCTTATGTAGTGTGCGTCGGCATCGCAAAAATTCGGCCCAGAAGGTTTGAGCACCGGGCGTTCGGATTGAGAATGTACAGGTATTTTCGAGAACAAGAAACTAGGACGAAATGATAAAAGTTACTCCTCGAGTAAAAAGAAACGCGAGTCTTCGAGAATTCTGTGACCGAGCGCTGCTTGTTCGGCCCTTCGCGCGGCAATATTCGCCCGAACATTTTTTTTTTAAATCGTATACGAAACCAAATAACGGCCACTGTAGGCAAATATGTAGACTTGAATATCGGTTTAAAAATGTCGCATTGCAACTTGTTAAACTCATCACAAAATTCGCCTGCAGCTTCGTCTGACTATCCTCATCCTGGCTGTTGCTGGCACCCTTGCCGGCCTGCTCGGAGGCTCCGGAAGGGCGGCTAGGGCGGCCACAGCGGCCACGCCGGCAACGAAGGCCACGCCGGCTACGAAGGCCACGCCAGCTACGAAGGCCACGCCGGCTACGAAGGCCACGCCAGCTACGAAGGCCACGCCAGCTACGAAGGCCACGCCGGCTACGAAGGCCACGCCGGCTACGAAGGCCACGCCGGCTACGAAGGCCACGCCGGCAACGGCGGCTACGCCGGCAACGGCGGCTACGCCGGCCACGGCGGCTACCCCGGCTACGGCGGCTACGCCGGCTACGGCGGCTACACCGGCTACGGCGGCTACGCCGGCTACCGCGGCTACACCGGCTACGGCGGCTACACCGGCTACGGCGGCAACACCGGCTACGGCGGCTACGCCAGCTAGGAGGGCTAGGGCGGCTACGCCGGCTACAGCGGCTACGAAGGCCACGCCAGCTACGAAGGCCACGCCGGCTACAAAGGCCACGCCGGCAACGAAGGCCACGCCGGCTACGAAGGCTACGGCGGCTACGCCAGCTACGGCGGCTACACCGGCTACGGCGGCTACGCCAGCTAGGAGGGCTAGGGCGGATACGCCGGCTACGAAGGCCACGCCAGCTACGAAGGCCACGCCGGCTACGAAGGCCACGCCGGCTACGAAGGCCACGCCGGCTACGAAGGCCACGCCGGCTACGAAGGCTACGGCGGCTACGCCAGCTAGGAGGGCTAGGGCGGCTACGCCGGCTACAGCGGCAACAGCGGCCACGCCCGCCACGGCGGCTACGGCGGCTGCGTAGCCGGCGGTAACGGCAGCTACGGGCTCGGATACGGAAGCAGTCTGAGCCATGGAGGACTGTACAGCGGATCCGGTCGTACACCGGACACGGAAGCTTCTACGGTTGAAATCCAGATGAAAACGCGGGAATAAATAACGTTTCCGATTCTAACAACGCTTTTGATCTCATTTTACTCACCACACATCTCGAGTTTACCGATACGCCCGTGTTACGGTTTCAACGAGCAGATTGCCTTATGGAACTTGCAAACTGGCCCTAAACTAAGCACTCCCTTAAATTCGATGTAACTATTCTTTAGTTTTTTAACCCCGTGAAAATATCCCTGCACTTTTCCAGCTCTCGATAGCATCATCACAGTGACTTTTGATGTAACTCGGTGCCCTTTTTATGGACGCAACTCGACTCAAACCAGACGGCTCGAGCGACGTCTATGGGATATTCATAGCTTATTGTAACATAACTTAGACGCCCGCAGAGACACATTTGCTTTAGGAGATTGATTGAGATTGACATCTTACTCCAGTTGTTCGGCGCCACCTTTTTCGATGGCTTTCTGAAAAACCTAAACGATTACGTATCTTTTTTTTTTTTTTTTTTGAATAGACGAGGACACAATATTTTGGACGATTGGAACACGATATTCGTAGCTACCAGGACATTTTTATCCCTATAGCTGCTTATGCCGCCGCGTAAGCACGTCACGGGACATGATCAAATTCAATCTGCTACAACTACGCATAAATAAAAAACGTAGGCAAAAAAATTCTCAAATATGAAATATGATCTCTAGAAGTATATCTTTTTACTTTCGATGTCCAGGCTTCTCGGAGCATTTATTACCTCCCGAAAGAAAGTGATCGATCCAACGTTGTGTTTTAGGATCCCGAAGCTAACATTGGGCACCATGAACGTAGCAGCTCTTTTTTACCTAAAGCCTAGGATCGCATACAAACTTGTTTGCAGTATATTGTTTCGTATTCCTATGCATTTTTCAAGATATATTTGTTTTGCCAAATTTACTCGAGAGATGGGTGCACTCTTTATTAACAAAACCTGCGCGTCCACTTTCTCGCGCATCACTATGACTACCAACCAGAGATAACTCCCTCAGGTGAAGTTTGTGCCCTCGCTGATAGAAATATGGATGATTATCGTATTCGTATTCCCGTAATTTTTATTCGCTTCGTCTCTTATGTAAAATGCAAGGATTGGTTTTGGTGTTGGTTATCTGTTATTGGCTACAACGGACGTTCCACCACACTAGTCGGTTCAACATTATATCTGCTGATTTATGAAAGAAAATATTGATAAAGACAATAACGTGTATGTGATAACTGTGCCGGGAGGTACCGTTAAACACCGTTTTTAGAGTTTTACTATTACTATCCCTATTGAGAAATTTTGCAAACTGGGCCAGTTCAAAAAAGCTTATTGCTACTGGTTGAACTGAACAAACTGAAACTGTGCATACTGGTCTTACTGTAAAACTGTAAAAACTGTGCATACCGGTCTTACTGTGAAAATGAGTATGAGAAGCCCACGGCTGCTTCCCGCCGTGGGCTTCTCCGCTGGTGTGCCGATTGCCACTTCGCCGGCATCGGTCCTGTTTACCGCGGTATGTGAGTATAGTGCCCGCAATGTGGGAGTCGTTTGTCTATATGCCACTTTGCCGCTGTTGGTTTCCATCTAGCCGAGCCAGAAAACATCTCGCGACGATTTCACCGCGCCGCGTGTGGCGAAGAAAAAGCAAACATGGCGACGGTTTGTACGATTGTTTTGGTGGCTCCGGTGTTGCGAGTCTTCAAGGTCCTCGTGAGAAAATTCCCCTGCCCTTCGAAGTTATTGCAAGCTCCACGAGTGGCACGAAAGATGTGGAATCATCGTCTCAACTACAAATAAGCAGGCCTTCACGAGCAACGACGATGCCGAGCAGGCGCTCGGCACCATTGTGTTGTCAGATGCTCTACAACGCCGAGGTATTTTCATTTATCATTTGGAATGGCTTCAAGAGTGGGAAATTAATCTTTTTCGCGGATTGTTAATGCCGAGGCGAGTGCCCTCCTTGCAGTGCCGTCGTCGCGCAAAGTGCAGAAAAAACCGGGTGGCGATGGCGGCGGTGCTCTTTGATCGCTTTGATCTTGCGCCGTCGGGTTCATGGAGTCCGGAGTAAACGTACGTACGTGCTTCTGCTGGATCGGTGTTTTGGACTGCCGCAAAACTCTTTCTCGCGGGCATTTTCCTTGTGAAGCTTAGTAGCTCATTACACCTCGTCGTCGACTGCGCTCATTTGACTACGACGCACGAGCCTGCGTGATGTGAATTTCACTGCCTAAGATCTTTGGTGTGCTGTAACGAGAGCTAATAAAATATCACCGCGAACTTCTGAACAAACGAGTCGAAGTTTCGTCTGCTATTATAATTGATCGCCTGTCACAATATTAATCCGTATAGCAATCCTAGATTCCGCCCCCACAGGCACCCTGCTTCGTTGCCCGATAGTAAGTGTCTCCTGGTATTTCGTAGAATTCCAGCTCCCAGTTCAAGTAAGTACCATCCTTTGGAACTGGCAATTAATAGTTCCGAACCCAGACTCTGGCAGCGTGTGTGTGTGTGTGTGTGGGGGGGGGGGGGGGGGGGGAAAGGGAAAGGGGACGGGGGGACGCGTGTTAACATATTCGGAGCCTTCGTTTACGCCGCTTCGCGGCGGCACACAAGGCGGCACATTACAAAAGGAAGCTAATCCGAGCTGTTTATGTAACTATAATTCGCTAATATGAACGGCGCCATTCGCTAGTCATTCGATGCAACGTCGTGGTCTTGTTTTCATTCGCTAAAACGTCGTTCGATCAAGTGAACTCCTCCCACTTATTTCGGCTCGGCAGAGCCGCGCTGCCGCAGAAAGGCAAGTAGATCGCGGAAATCGGTCTCAAACGTGCCACGAATGCAGTGTCGTATACAAGGAGCCAACAATCAAGAATTTGAAAGCTACAAGAAAGCGGTAGCGAGATATTTACGACGCAATGAACCCGGACTGAAACGCGGATGTCAAGGGTCAGCAGACACCGAGAACATCTAAGACAAGAAAGCTTTTCCCTTGTTTTCTTGATCGAGATGGGTTCTCGAATGTTCACGACATCTTATCTGTTGAAGAACGGGCCGCGGAGGCTTCTCGTGAAGACTTCCTTCACGATGTGTCGGTGCCTTCGGACAGCCTACCGCATCCAGCTCACCAAAGCAACGCCTCCAACGCAGCCCCCCCCCCCCCCCCCTCTCCTGCCTGCCGGTTCTTTCCGTGTGGTGGCGCGAGTGTAGTTAAACATGGCGGCGCCCTGCAATTGGCGCGGACACTGGTCTATACACAATTTGCCCACTGTAGAATAAGCCTGTGGTAATTACATTGTAGAACTTATATCATAATATATTATTCACACAATATAAATTATATTGACAACCAAAATTTAAAAAAAGCGAAAGTTCCTCAAACAATTATTTAAACTCGTAAAAACGGCCTCTCACAACGAATGGGGTAACTAACCACTTTTTCTACTTCGTTTTCATTGATTTTCTCTTCAAAATGGCTGCCCCCATGGCATTCTGTTTACGGCTGCGCATTTTCGGCACAGATTGGATATCCAAGGGGCGTGGCCAATGACGCCACGGACGTCAAAATAACAGTTTTTATTTTGACGTCTTAGTTATTTTGACATCAACAACACGTTTTCTTTGGATGCGACTAACTGAATTTTGAAATGTAGGTCGCTCAGCGTGTGTATGGCCGGGTGCTCGGCGGCTCGGCGGTGTCCGCGCTGGTGCGTGTTGTCTGCGTTGCCGCCTGTACTCGTCGCGTTCTCAGGAACATCAAAATAAGCGTTCTCCATTTTCAGACTTTGCCCGGTGCCGTCCGTCACTCCTGTTGCAAATGAAGATTACCTGTACCAGAGGCGACAGAGCCTAGCCGCAGTAATTTTGTACGCATTTTTCTGGAGCTCTACTTGTGTCTAATACGACGTGTTATCACCTTTGCATAGAATAGCTGCGAAGGCCGTGCAAGCGGCGAGCGAGTAGCCTTGACTAGTGCCACTAAATAAGCTACGCTTATTTAGTGGCTCTAGCCTTGACTGGCATGACTGCACCCGCTGCAGGAGCTCGTGTCACGTGATACAAAGCAACTAGCTCGCGCTTTTAGCACTGTCGTCGATAACATTCTTTTTTCTTCTTTTTTGTTTCAGTGTCAATCTTAAAAAAAGAAATGTCGTAAATAGAGAGCATTCAATGGACGCCATATTTGTGGGTGCTGTTTAGAGCGCATGCTCAAAACGAGGTCACGTTAATAGGTTGCTAAGACCAGAAATCTTGATGGTGTCGAATGCACCTTGCAAGGAAACTGTGGAAGCTCGCCATCAGCACGCGCTGAGCAGTCGGGCACACAGCTATGGCCTGTGAATGGGGCCAGCTGAACATGGAAAAAACAAAGAGAAAAAAATATAACATTTAATGATGCCTCGTTTTCCTTTTCTGCTAATCCTTGATTCCGGTTTTCTTTTCCTTACGCTTAGATTTTTTAATTCTTTACACTTGATTTACGTTTTGTTTTTCTTTAAACTTAATTCGGAATTTCTCTTCCTTAAACGCATTGTCCTTTCTGCCTTCGGAATGTTCTCATCCCTTTTCTTCTGTCTCTTTTTTTTTTTTTTTAATAACGGAAGTAAAAACAAAGAGGTTAGCCCTGAAACTTCCGGGGCTGGCTACTTTGCTTTGGGAGAGGGAAGTGGGAAGAAAGGGGGAGAGAGAGTTTTAGTTCTGGAGGGAGCACTCAATGAAGCACGATTTGGATGTAGATCTTGATGGCGCACAGCACTGGAGAGTTATTCACTCAGCACACTTGAGTGTAGTGTAATACAGTCATGGCAGTCTACGTTAAATCAGTTGTCGCGTATTGAAAGTTATGAACACGAAAGTGTATTTAGAATGGAAATAGTATTATAGACGATCACTGAGCCCTGTATTTTGAAGAAATATTTCCAATGCAGCTATAGCCTTCGTAGCCGGTCTGTGTTCGACAATAGACAGTTTTAGTGGACCGTACGTTATAGCTTTGCGTACGCAAGGAAATTGCGGGTCGTGACTGCGCATGCGCAGAACGCAATAGAAGGTCTAGCGCATTGCGTACGCGCGCAACGCTGGGGATTTTGGGTGGCGGGCTAGCGGGCTTTGCGGGACGCTCTCGAGAGATCTCGGACCCAACGAGAGCGCCAGTTTCAAGATGGTGGTTACCTCGACTCAACGTTACTAGAACACTCAGTTGGGAAACTCGCCGTCAAAACTTGGGCCACTGGCGTCCATCGAGACCGAGCTAAATACGACAACAGCCCCACTCTTTATCATTTGTCTATAGACCTTTCCTGCGGCAGTCTCGAACGAAGCGAGCGGGCGAAAAATGCTGAGTCACTGAGCTGTGGACGCATGCGCAGCGTCCGATATACCGCACAGCAGATCAACAGCGCATGCTTGGAAGGCGCTCCACAGCCCAGCAGACAAAGATGGCAGCGCGCAGGAGGCGATTTCTGCAAAGGTCTATACTATGGTCACCTTGAGCTTGCGTAAAAACAAAAGGAAAAGACTATTTTTGTATGAAATTTACTGAAGTTTGGGCGCGTGATGTTTTTAAAATTTTTAGTTTGCAGGGTTCTGCGGCACAATTAATATTGTTTTTATACAACCATGCCTCAGCGGTGCTTTCAGGTAGCGCCTCCCGACCTAGGTGCATTTTAACTTCGGTAGTAAGTCACGGCGCGTCCACTGGGGAGACGGGGGTGGCACCCCTGTAACCTCTTCCGCTGTATCTGTTTCGGCTCAGAAATGGCCGATTAAAGCCAAAATAGAAGTAACGTACAGTTAATCGAGTGGCTGCTGCGGGAGAAGTGGGGCCGTTGTGTTCGCCATTAGCTCGGTTCTCGAGGACAGATCGGGGCCACTTTTTCAGATAAGTCTCTATGGCAGTTTCCCAACTGAGTGTTTTAGTAACGTTGCCTCGACTGGCGCAGCAAGGGCGGCGTGGTGTCTTCGAAGTTCTGTGTTACGTGAAATTGCGTGGTGTTCAGCTTGGCAATTCTTTCTCGGACCAACCGTGGTCGAATCAGATCGCCGTGCAGCTGAAGGAGTGCACAGTGGAAATGTTCGCCGCTCGGAATGTGCGTCAACGCTGCGATCTGTCCAACGCTAAGCCTATTCGCACAGTTCTTCGCCGACGGACGAACGACTCTAAAAGAAATCGCCGAAGTTCTCGCTATGCACTGGACATCAGTGGGTCATAAATTTCATTCCGCGATTGATAAAAGGTGCCGTTTCCACGGGGCGACTGACGGAGGCTCCGTGATCGAATTTGGCTACGCACTCGTACTCGTAGCCCCTGTACCCCGCAGAAAGGCGCGCTTGACGAGGCAGCTGCGGCTTGATTTAATTTGAAATAAAATGATTGGACACGTTTTCATTTTCAATATTTCTTTCCAGGAGCACGGTTGCGCTATAAGCACGCGGACTTCTTTGGCTCTAGCTAATTTAACCAAAATCATGCATGTCCACTCGAAAACGTAACGGTCCGAGCAGGTCATTTTTAGCGTACGCCATACTATTGCGTATTGCGTAAGTAAGAGCCAGCCACGCTATACTAAAACTGTCTAATGTCGCCACTCTCCAATGCTTCGTTTGTGATTTATGGTTCCACCAGAAATGCGAAGATGTATCTCCCACTTTGTATAGACGTTTCACCTCAATATCAACTGAGTGGCTATGTGCGGCGTGTCGGTTCCCACCCCTGGCCAAGGACCTCTTTCCATCCCCTAAGCAGCACGGAGCCCCTGCATACCCCACCATCATCCCTAGCTCAACCAAGTAGATCTCCGACCCGCCTCCGATGAGCGACAGCAACGGCAGCGTTCACCGTTTGCACGACAACTCCGCGTTTGGCATAGTTATCGTGCGAAAAGTGCGCGATTGGAGTTTACAGACTCCAATCGCGTTTGGTTTTCCAACGTTTAATTTTTAATAACCTTCTCGACTTTAAAGCACTGAAGTAATCTTTCCCGAATACAATATTCGCTGTGTGCGAGACATGGCTGGACGCCTGTCTTCGGTGGACAATTAATCGATCTCATACAATTCTCTGTATTCCAGCAAGACCGACCCTCAACTTGGTACGGCGGCGTCCGTCCTTGCCATGCCAAAACACCTGCCCTGCCAACGACTCGACCACCTCACCCCTCCGGGTCTAGAAGCCATCCTTGTCGAGGTCTTTTGCAAACATGGAAAGCTTCTTCTGGTGTCACCTGTTGCCCAACCTCTCTCCGTGAACAATCGTATGCCCACCTCCAAGGAAGCCTACAGCGCATCGATCCCAGCAGGTTCTCTGCACTGTTCATCTGATCCACTCGATGACATGCTATTAGACGTATGTACTGAAAACTGCTGGCCTCACCCAACTTCATAACGCCCCATCCTACATTTCTCAAAACAGCAACGCTACATTTCTCGACCTCGCCCGCAGCTCTGTTCCTAAATTCTGAAAAGTTACGTCAGTAACGCCTCTCAAATAGGGACACGGTGCCTTCTCAAGTCTGACATCCACTCATACCGACCAATCTCCACAACCTCCATCGTTTGCCAAACAATGAAGAGAGTCATTAACGAGCGACTCTTAGCCCCCCTTGAGCTATTGACCTTCCTTAGCCTCTAGCTATACGGTTTCCGCCCCGGCAGGAGCTGCAAATCGGCCCTTGCAGCTGTCGCCCATGCACTCAGCATCGGCCTCGACAACCCAACTCTGCGCGAGATCGTCCAGTTAGACTTCAGAACGGCTTTTAACAGCACAGACCACAGCTTGCTCCTATCCAAACTATAACAGATGGGAATCTCCGGTATGAGGAATTAAAAATTTACTTTTTCACAGCACTACCTTATTCTGCAAGGGCTCTTTTCGTCATTTAGCACAAACTGGAAACACTACTAACAGGTAGGGTGTTCACTGAGCTAGGTTATCTGCGCCATTGCGTGTCAAAGGGGCTTTGAGAAAACAAAATAAAAAACACTTTGTCCCAGCTCAGGAGAGAAAAAGTCTTGTTCTCAACCACTGGCTAACACAACATGATGGCAGCAACTGGTTATTGTTGTTTTCTTCCGGTGACTTCGGAACGAGGTCTACTGGCACGACAACCAGCTGTGGTTGTCGTGCTGATGGGAACAGTTTCAGTATTCAGGAGCTTGAAGTTCCAATTGCCAGAACTGCTCCACAGCTTGCGTGCCAAATGCTGAGACCACTAATACAAAGCAGAACTTGATCTAAGCCGTCCGCACAGTTTGCAACCTGGTTCACAGATTACAACTGCATAAGGGTTTCCTTCTAACGTGTGTCATAGATGCCGGAAATTACTATGTATCAGCGGTATCCCAGAAACTACCTTTCAGACTAATGACTTGAAAGGGGTTTTCAAAACAGCCCTCCCTGAGACAAATGGTGATGAGGAAGGGAGCCCTCCCAGCCACAGTTTTTTCCCAGATATGCAGAATTGACACTACTGCACTTACCAAACCATTTACGCAGTTTGTCATATGACGAATTGCAGATTCTTGTCAAGTGATCACTTGTCGCTGCGACATTCATAATTGCATAAGAGATCACAGGATAGATGCCAGAACCCTCATTAGGAATGTTATGCCGCAATGTCAATTTCGGTGGCCACACTACAGCTATAATCTGTTTCAGTTTATTTTACAAAGAAAAACACGCGGCCGCCCTTTGGAGCTAATCAGAGGAACGAAGCAAGTTTTGTGAGAGCTCTCCGTAAGAGGAGTATACTCCCACAATATGTTGTCACGTCCCTCAGTCAAATGTTCCGGTTGTCTTGCTGGCGCCGTAGCTTTGGTAACGCCCGGTAAGCTGCAGAAGGATGGGTCGACCTAGTTCCAGTAACAGTTCACCTCATCTATGAATATGACTGGAAAATGTTCATGCCACCCAAGGATGAAGGTCGACAAATTTTCCAGCGTACGGTCTCCGATTTTCTTCTGGCCCAGATGATGAGTTGCCTCTTGAGTTTCCTCACTTCATCCCCCTGGTCACTGACGGTCACTGTCTCGGGTGTCCGGCCCTTGCAGCTTGCCTCCACACGTCTGTCGCCCTCGCGGTATTCTCTGTAGTTCTCCGAGGAACCGTCGTACTGGAACAAGAGAGTAACAGCATACAGTGAATGGACGAAGTGAGACACACCTTATACTTCTGAAGTAGAAGTACTGTGGGTCTTACTGCATGACATGCCAAGCGGAGATAAATTATGTCTGGAGCTTGATGGGAAGGCGGGTCTCGATGCATTCTGAACGACAGGTGCCAGATGCTGCCATACACCACAGGGTATCCCGAGGAGAGAAAGAAGACCGGTGTGAGTCCAGGAAACTGGCATGTTTGAGCAACACCTTTTTTTAGAGGTGCCTTCCCGTTAATTATTTTCGAGGTACATCCATCTGACTACTCAATTCAAAATTATGTTCAATGTGCGCAGTCAACTTGCTTAGCCTGTTTGCAAATATATAACTGGTAAATTCACTCTTTAGAATGTTGCGTTTATATATGTATAAATATATATATATTGTTGGGAGTTGGGACGAAACGAACCAGCTCGGACAGCGTTTGGACTCGAACTGATCTTTTAATCTCGCGCGCTGCAGAGGCATCTTCACCTCGTCGTCATCGCGTGTAGAATATGAGCCGGCCGTGAGTGTCGCTACAAGGCTCCCCCCTGTAGAGCCGGAGGCCACGGGGGGGCCCATGTGCTGTGCTTTGGGCTGGTTGTGCCCAGCAAAGGTGGAGACGGTGCGGCAGGGGTTGCAGCAGCAGCCGAGGTAGAGAGGCATGCTAGATATGCCGGCTTGACGCGGTCGGCTGTGACCACGTCACGACGGCCGTTGATGTCGAGTGTCAATGTCTTTGCTTGTCGATCAAGCAATCGGAACGGTCCGTCGTAGACCCGTACCAGAGGTCGACGGACCTGATCGCGTCGCACGTATTAGCCAAGACCTCGTATTAGCCAAGACCTCGCATTAGCCAAGACCTCGAAACGTGCGAGCACGTCTCGAGGTCTTGGCTAATGAAGACGTGTCGATGGCTCCGTTGAGATGGTAAAACGGGACGGAGAATACGAAAGGTTTGTCGAAGGTCGTCAATGTAGCCATTGGGGTCTTCTCTTGACTCAGATGAGGGTGGAGAGAAGAACTCGCCAGGTAGGCGCAGTGGCGTGCCGTAGACCAACTCGGCTGCAGAACAGCCAAGGTCTGCCTTAAGCGCCGAGCGAAGGCCCAGCAGAACGAGAGGAAGGTGGTCGGCCCAACGTTCTCGAGGCTTGTATGTGGTAAGAGCTGCCTTCAACTGGCGGTGTAGGCAGCTCCACTATGCCGTTAGCCGACGGATGGTAAGAGGTGGTGTGGATGTGTCTGATGCCCAGGACGGTAGTGAAGGCGGCAAACAGAGCGGTCTGAAATTGCCGTCCCCTGTCAGTAGTGACCACAGCAGGGCAGCGGAAACGGGACACCCAGCCGTCGACGAAGGCTGTAGCGACTGTTTTCGCTGTGATATCAGGGACAGGGAATGCCTCGGGCCATCTCGTGAATCTTGTCCACGCATGTCAGCAAATAGCGGGCTCCCTGTGATGATGGAAAGGGTCCCACTAAGTCGATGTGGATGTGGGCAAACCTGGAGTCCGGTGGACGAAAGGGTGAGAGGGGGGTGATTGTGTGTCGTGTGATTTTGACACGTTGGTATTGAACGCACGTTCGTGCCCAGCGACGTACTTCCGCGTTCATATTTGTCCAGAAGAAACGAGCAGTTGTAAGTTTCTGTGAAGCGCGGATTCCGGGGTGGCTCTTGTTGTGTAGGTGGTGAAAAAGAGCGAGACGAAACGCTGGTGGTATGAATGGGCGGGACACATCAGTTGATGTTTCGCACGTTACCATTCCCGGGGAAAAGGGGAGGGGCACGTCTGCAAACTTCAGCGATCCGGGAGAGGCGCGCAAGCGCTGGAGCTCAGGATCGTTTCCTTGCATGCCAGCTTTTCCCAGTCTAGTGGATGGGCCGAAGAAAGAGCACCGACGCGTGCGAGTGCGTCAGCAGCAGTGTTTTCATGGCCGCTGACATGGCCGAGATCAACGGTGGACTCTGATATGAAGCACAGGTGCCGGATCTCACGCGCTGTGTGGTCGCTGTGGTTGCGTTGGAATGCAGACGTCAAGGGCTTGTGGTCTGTAAGAACGTGGAAGGTCCGGCCCTCGAGGAAGTGGCGAAAGTGCTTGATTGACATGTACACTGCCAGAAGTTCGCGTGCAAAAGTGCTATACTTTTGTTCTGGGTTTTTCAGTTTACGCGAGAAAAATCCGAGAGGCTGCCAGCCATTGACGTTCTGTTGAAGGACCGCACCGACAGCTACGCATGACGCGTCGGTGACGAGTCGTAGTTCTGCGTCTGGAACGGGGTGATTAAGCATTGCAGCCTCAGCGAGCGCCTTTTTCGCTGAAGAGAAAGCAGAGGCTGCATCTTCGCTCCACTCAAGCGGCGCAGAGGGCTCTTTCTTGGTGGCAAGCAGGTCGGTCAACGGCTTGATCGTTTGAGCGCATCTCGGTAGGAAGCGACGATGGAAATTTAGGAGGCCTAGGATTTCACGCAGTCTCTTGAGAGATGTTGGCTGCGGAAAGTCTCGAATGGCCGTAACTTTTGCATCTAAGGGTTTGGTGCCTTGAGGTGTTAACCTGATGCCCCAGAAATTCGATGGTCGTCACGCCGAAGGTGCATTTGTTCTGGTTGATGACCAACCCGTGGTCATCGAGGCGGGTGAAAGGAGCGCGCAGGTGCTCCTCATGCTCGGCCTCTGACGTGCTGGCGACCAAGAGATCGTCGAGGTAAGCAAAGACGAAGTCTAGACCTCTGGTGACCTCGTTGATGGTACGTTGAAATGTCTGGGCGGCATTCCGCAAACCGAACGGCATCCTCACATTTCGTCCCAGCTCCCAACAGATTTGGTGACCCGGACGTGATCCTCACATACTCAAAGAGGCCATATGGTGTGGTTATGGCGGTCTTTGGTATGCCGGCAGGCTCAACCGGAATCTGGTGGTATGCCTTCACCAAGTCGATCTTAGAGAATATCTGGCAACCAACCAGATTCGTTGTGAAGCCCTGTATGTGGGGTAGCGGGTAGCGGTCAGGCTGGGTGTTGGCATTGAGGGCGCGGTAATCGCCACATGGTCTCCAGTCGCCTGGGTCTCTCTTGGGGACCATATGCAGTGGGGAGGCCCAGTTGCTCGATGATGGACGAACAATGCCAAGTTCGAGCATATGCTCAAACTCACGACGAGCAATGGCCAGGCGTTCTCCAGACAGCCGTCAAGGACGAGCGAAAACAGGGGGCCCAGAGGTGACAATGTGGTAACGGTGTGCTTCACCGGTGACTCTCTTGTGTGTGGCCTAGTAAGGTTCGGAAAATTCGCGAGAATTTTCTCATAGGCCGTTGATGGTGAAAACGCTCTAAGTCCTGTTGCCGTGGTCGTAGAGAGCACGCCATTCACGGAGAGGTGTGTCGTCACGTCGATGAGGCGTCGTGAATATATGTCGACGGCCAGTTTGTAGAAACTGAGGAAGTCCGCTCCCAGGATGGCCTGCTTAATGTCGGCAACGATGAAGAGCCATTGGAATGTGCGGCGCAGTCCAAGGTTTATCGTGAGGGACCGCTGACCATAGGTTGCGATGGGCGAGTTGTTGATGGCCTGGAGCGGAGAGGTCTTCTGTTTGCGTTGTCGGTCTGAAAGAGAGGCCGGCAGAACGCTGACTTCGGCTCCCGTGTCGACCAGCAAGCGATGGCCAGCCACCTTGTCAACTATATAAAAGAGGCGGCTTTTCTGTCGACTGGTATCACTTGCCGCCGTCAGTGCCCGGTCTTCTTAGTTTTCCACCGAAGAGCAGGGTTGGCTGCACTTGCGGGCATCGTTGCCGAAAGTACGGTGGTACCAACACATGCCCGAGCCCGAGTCAACTTGACTGCTGTTTGAGAAGGTGGAGCGCTCTACAGAGGTTGAGTGAGAGCGCATGCTTCGGCGGGAGTGGGACCGTTATTGATGACGTCGTGAAAAGGGTGCGAGGTTGGCAAGCTGGCGACTCATGGTCTCGACATGGTCCTCAAGACGAGAAAGACTGGAATCTTCCGAAGTTGTTATGGGTGCTCGGTTAGTGACAGCCCCGATGCCTGGGGTTCGCGAGTAGTCGGCGACACGGTCGGCAAGCTCAGCGAGCCTGTCTAGCGACATGTCTTCCGCAGCCGCTAGAACCGGGAGCATGGTCGATGGGAGTCGTTGCAGAAACAACTCACGCAGGAGTTCGTTGTTAGGGTCCGGGTTCTGGTCTCCCAGCAGCTGACGCATGCGATGGAGAAGCTGGGATGGGCGTCTGTCACCGAGCTCCTCGGTGTTGAGGAGTTGTTGAAGTCTGCTGCGCTCGGACTCGGTCTTGCGGTCAAGGATGGCGGCCTTCAGTTGGTCGAAAGGGTTGACCGTATCCGGAGCGGCGAGAATGTCGGCTAGCTCCTCTGCGACGTCGGCTGGCAAGGAGGACACGGTGTGAAGGTACCGCGTCTCCTGGCTGGTGATGTGCCGGAGACGGAACTGGGCCTCAACTTGCATGAGCCATACGATCGAATTTTCCGGCCAAAATGGTGGCAGCCGAAAATTCTTGATCACTGCCAAGGGTGAATGAAGGGCGTCACCGTCAGGAGCGTTGGACGCGGCGGCATCTATCGGAGCAGCAGACCTTGAAGGAGCGAATTCGATTCCGGGTCACCAAATCTGTTGGGAGCTGGGACGAAACGAACCAGCTCGGACAGCGTTTGGATTCGAACTGATCTTTTAATCTCGCGCGCTGCAGAGGCCTCTTCACCTCGTCGTCATCGTATGTAGGATATGAGCCGGCCGTGAGTGTTGCTACAATATATATTCAGGGTGTTTCAGAAAACGGTGGCCAAATCGCTCCTGCGAAAACTACTCATCGCAACGAAAAAAGGTTTGTGGCGTTTTCGTCCGGTGCAGGGGCCCATTTAGGAACATTATAAAAGTCCGGGATAATTAAGTTGTTAGATTTTTTGCGTAATGAACTTTTTTAATATTGTGTTTAAGGGCATGGTTTAAATTAGAAAATTGCTCAGCATCATAAAAAAACACTAAATCAACAAATTGCATAGCGATAGAAGGCACGCGAAGCATTTTACGGCTTTCTCAAAAACCGCACCAAATCGACGGGTATTTAAGTTTCGGTTTGCTATCGGAGCGCATCTCAGCCCCGGCGGCACCGTGCCCCGTGGAGAGATAGTGAAATCATAGAGGTAAAGAGCGGACACTGCCATAGGCCCCAGCGGCCCAGATAGAGGAGTGACAGCTAGCGCTCCTTGCGGGCGGCATTAAACACAATCTAGTTCCGGTTCCAGTCAAGTTAGTTTCGGTTTCGGTTTGGGCGTTTCTTCTCCCGTTCTTCGGTACCCTTTTCCTTCTCTTTCTCCCCATCTTTCCTTCTTGCGTCGCTCCTCGCTACGCTCTCAGGAGCTCTTCGGCTCCCAGAGCCACTGTATTTTTTTTTTTTTTAATGTTGACGCAGTTTTATTTTAATTTTCCCTGACTCTTCCCTCAGCAGTTGAGAACAGCCACAGCTATGGGTTGTTAGTCCAAGGAAATGCTTGATCAAATAGCCCATAACATAACAAGTGGACGAGTCATCAAATATGCTAAACCTGATGTCTGATGTCAGCTCAGAAATATCCTCGAGTGGCAGGAAGTTATCAATTGGAAGACATTACAGATTGTCTGCAATTGAACTTTCATAATACAAAAATATTGGCAACTCCTTCAAGAGGTCAGCCTTGTCATCCTTTATGTTTCCATTGTTCAACAGTTTGAACAGTTTCTTTATCCCTATCTGTTTCAGTCCTGAGGTGAACTGATACACCTTTGAGTTTGTATTGCAGCCCTGCATTTGTCGTATAGCTCTAAAAATATTCTGAAGTGGGTCTTGCTGCAGGCGTCGTGTAAGTAAGTACTTAAAGTCACGGCTATTTGAAAGCTCCTCCCAGAGCACGAGGACACTCTTTATAGTAACGTGCCACCCTATGATGGTTTGTGACTGCATCCTACTTTCAAACTTCCATGTTGAAATCGATCCGAGTTGCAGGTGAAGGAAATCAAATACCTCAGATTCTCCTTTCAGAATGGCATGACGCAACTTCAGCCGTCTTCTTGAATTGTGAGCTATTTAAAAAGCTGTCCATTCTATCGCAGAAACAGGCTGTAACCATGGCTGTCTCAGGAAGCTCCTTGACGCAAACAATGAATAGGATTGCAAGACAGACTGAGGCACTCATTACCTGCGCGGCACGTTTTACTTTCATGTTATTGAAAGGGTTTTGAAAAATGTGTCTCTCAGTAAGTTTCGGAGCCAATCGCAACCTCATCTCATGGGTGGAACGACAAAATTTAACCATATGGGACCATTCAATGACCTCATTTCCAATGCAAAATTTGTGTGCTTGGAGATTGTTCCCGGTTGTTTCGATAAGGTGCGAAACATTAAAGATAATGTAAACATATTCGTTATCAACTTTAAAAAAATGCGGCTTACCCACAGACACACCAAGTTGGTTGGCCAAGCTTACGTTTGAAGCCCTCTGATCACAGACCAAACCATTTACTGTGAAGCCAGTCTTAAGCTCTTGCAATGAGAGAAATGAGGACACTGCGGATAGCAGATAACAGTGTTGAAGTGTGCACAACAGTGTATGCAAGTGGCTGAACCAGCTGAACCGACCTCCTGAAAATTCCAGAGAGCACAACAGAACAACCAAGGATCTATCTGAAATACCGTTCAACACCGTCATCTGTAAATCCATGGACAATGTCGTCCGCAGAGTCATAAGTGAAGTCCCTTTTCAAATAAATCTCATCAAAAATCAAGGTGCACGCACGATTGCAGCCCGACAGCCCGGCAGAAACAACAGCGCGAGAAGCTCAAGCCGCTCGGCTCCACAAACTCACGCCGAGCATCTGAGCACGCGGGTAGTGATGCGTCACCTTGTTTGATGCAAAGCCGACCGAACCAACCGAACACGCTGCAGCTACAGCCACTAAATAAGCTGCGCTTAGAGTATCGGCACTCCGTTCCCCGACATTGTTGTGGGCGCCGCCATTTTGGCTCGTATGCAGAACAGACGCAACAGCCGATCGTCAGGATTCAAAAGTGCGACTTCCTCAGCATTATATTCGGTGTTAGGAAGGTAATGTAATATTGCTTTGCTCTGTCGCGAACGGTTTAAAGGAGCGATGCAACAATTTTTGTACTTAGCGCAAATACCGCTTAAAACGGATCCCTAACGTTAATGACCTATGAAACACGCGTTCGTTTTTCACCCCACGCAATAGAAGTCCCAGAAAAAAATTAAAGAAAAACGAGCAGCGTTCACCCCCTCAACTCGCAGCCAGAACAAGCGGCCACGTGATCTGGAGCCGATTATATGCCGCCAGTGTTGATCATAGCCACGCGCTGGGGTTGGCAAAGCGCAGGACACGCGCTGAGTTCCAGACATTGTTATGGCTCGGCTGTTGTCGTCGTTGCAGCGATTGGACATGGGTCACTACCCGAATGCTTCTCGAGCTAGCAATTGTCACGAGCCCGAGTCAAGTGTCCACGCAATTCTCGGGTCCAATCTATGAACCGCATTCAAATATCGTCACTTGGGTGTACTGCGATCCCCGAGTTACGTCATCAAATTTTGCAAAGGAGAGATGGAAGAAAAATGATCGCCTTTGTCCTTGAAATTACACCGCAACAAAGGAGTTTCTTGGCCAATGGCGTTGCGTGTGAGTATCCTTAAGTCCCAGGTGTGCCAGTAAGCTCGTGTAGAGAGAAAAACATTCCAATTGAATATCGTTGCACAGCTCCTTTAAACATTTATTTATTTATTTATTTATTTATTTATTTATACATACTGCAGCCACACTGGGGCTATGGCAGGAGTGGGAGTTAAACACAGACGGTCCGGACATCACTGTGGACCACTGTCAACGGCACACAGAAATTCATCTGGTTGTAGTGATCGGATGTTTCCTGGTAATAAATTCCAGCGTTCAATGGTGTGAGGAAAAAAACTGTATTTAAACATATCAGTACGAGGATGAAAAGGTAAAATGTTTAATTCATGGTGGCTCCAAGTTGCAGTTGGCTCGAGAAACTTTATGTAGTTATGTAACGAGTCAAAACGTGATGAGTTAACCATGAAATACAGAGACTTTAGGCGCTCGATACCACGACGCTCAGAAAGAAGTCTTAGGCCTAACACGGAAAGATTAGAAGAAGGAGAAAAGTTTCTGTCATACCGACGACAAATAAAACGTACCGATTTCTTTTGTACTGATTCGACCTTATTTATATCGGACTCTTTGTAGGGAAACCAAATAATAAAACCATATTCGAGGATTGGGCGAATTAAAGTTTTAAAAGTTAAAAGCTTAGTATCTTGTGGTGCCACACGTAAGGTACGCCGCAGGTATCCAAGTCTTTTAAGAGATTTGTTACATGTCGTATCAATGTGCTTAGACCAAGATAAATCAGGCGTGAAAAGGAGGCCAAGATATTTATATTCAAAAACTCTTTCTAGGCACAACCCGTCAAATGAATAATTAAACACAGAAGGTGATGAACGCCTAGAAAAGGTCATAAAAACCGTTTTACTAAAGTTCAGGTTCATTTGCCAGGTTTTACACCACGTACAAAAATTGTTAAGAGTTATATGGTCATCGGAGGAGTTTATCACATGATATAGTACGCAGTCGTCAGCGTAAAGTCGTACCTTAGTGGAAATACAGCGTGGCAAATCATTGATGTATAACAAGAAAAGTAGCGGTCCAAGAACTGACCCTTGTGGAACACCTGATGATCCGTCAACTGTACTAGACTTGGATGAGTTAAAGTAGACAAACTGAGACCGTTGAGAAAGAAAACTGGATATCCAGTTCACAAGGTGATGATTATTCAGAATTAGGTTAAGCTTGTGTAAGAGTTTAGAATGAGGAACTGTGTCGAAAGCCTTTGACAAATCTATAAATATCGCATCAACTTGGTTACCGATGTCAAGAGACAGACCGATATCATGAACAAACTCTGTTAGTTGTGTCATAGTACTATAACCGCGTCGAAAACCATGTTGGAAATCGCATACAATATTGTTAGTATCGAGAAACTCTATTACATGCCTGTAGACTATATGTTCCAATAATTTGCATGAATGTGACGTTATAGAAATTGGTCTATAGTTTGACAGTGATTGTGAGTTGCCAGATTTGTATACGGGAATAATTTTTGCGAGTTTCCATGATGAAGGAACTGTGGCCGTTGACAGTGATTTCTGAAAAATAACCGTGAGATACCGACTGCACCATTGGGAGTACCTGACAATAAATTAATTAGGAATGTCATCAGGACCAGGACTTTTTTTAGTGTCTAACTTCAAAATCAGTTTTAGTACGCCCCGAACGTTCACATCTATGTCGTCAACCGCAGACTGCGAAACATGAGTAAAAGGAGGAACTTCGAAATTATCAACTGTAAATACTGACTGAAAGTACGTATTAAACGCTGTAGCGATTGTCAGTGCGTCCATAGTAGTTACGTCGTTAATTATAAACGAGTTTGAAGTTGTGCTGCCTGGTAAAATAGATTTCCAGAATTTTCGAGGGTTGCATTTTATTAAGTTTTGTAAGGTAACACGGAAAAAGAAGTCCTTCGCGGAATTAGTTTTTAGTCGGAGTTCCTCCTTAGCTTGAATAAACTGAGCAGACTTTACTGGGTCAGCGCAACGTTTTCCACTCCGCAGTCTGCCGACCTGTCGCGATAAATGTAATAATTCTCTTGTTATCCAAGGTTTGACAATGTTACTTTTTTTAGTTTTGAGTGGCACAAATCGCTGGATACACGATTTAACCAAGTCTTCAAAAAATGTAATGAGTACATTCACGTCACTGGAGATACTAAGTTGTTCAAACACTTCAAAGGAATAGCTTAATGAGTCAGTTATGGACACATCATCGGCACGGTTAAAATCAGGAAAAGTGTGGTAAACAAAACGTGTTTTAGGGACGGAATAAGCAACAGAAACAAACACTGCCCTGTGATCTGATATACCGTCAACGACTTCACATTCAAAATGGTTTTCTAGAAGAGGTATACTAAGAAATACCAAATCTAAAACTGACGACTCTCTCGTTCTCTCCTGAACAATCTGTTTTAAACCAAATGACAAAGAAAAGTTCACTAATTCTCTAGATATTTGAACGTCAGGACCAGATAGCGACAAAGACGACCACTGGATGCCAGGTAAATTGAAATCACCAATTAATATTAAATTGGAAGAAGACAGGTTATGCTCGTACATAAAGTCACATAAAGCGTGTAACTGATCAATGGGAGAGCATTTGTGGAGGGCGGAAAAGCATTTCCTGTTGTTTCAGATACAGCTTCAGATAACTGGCAACCATGATTTTAAGCCACAATATGGCCAAGTGTCGTTACTCTGAAGCGTAGCTTATTTAGTGGCACTAGCTGCAGCAGAAAGCACAAACGGACGGCATGCACGGCACGGGCGAACGACGCACGTACGAGCAGAGGCCACACAGAATGATGCTGAGGCGACGGCGTGCAGGCAAGCAGGCACACAGCAGGCAGTGGCAGGCGCCATTCCTCACGTGATTTTCGTGACGTATTAAATTAAAACTATTTAATCATTTTAAGTACTTTAAATAATTCTAAAGCATAACAATTTCAAAAATGAATACTTCTCACGGAAAGAGTTCTAACTAATATTAACCAAATTACAGAAAAGCGCCACGTAGCGGAGGGCATTAAACGCACTATCTGGGCCGCGAATCGGCTTCTGTGTCCTCTCTTTACGTTTACTATATTACTCTATGGGGCGACGTCGACGACGGTCTCACCTTTGTTTGGGCGATAACAGTCGACAAGGTTGAACCAAGAAGGACAGCATGGTGGTCTCCAGAGGATTGTTAACGGCATCAAAAGAAACGGACGCCGGATATTAGGTATACTTGCTAGTGAGCGCGTTGGTAATGATATAAGTTTAGAAAGAGTTATTTACGTAAAGAAAGAAGACGGGACAACATTAGGTGTTCTTGCCGACGGGACACATTAGGTGTTCTTGCCGACAGGCCAAGTGGTCGTCCGAAAGTTTACAAGCATGCAAAATGGCAATATTTTTATTTGGTGTAGCACACACATCCGTGTTAAAGGGATCATAATATGAATTTTTAACTTCTTCTTTCTTAGCTCTAATCCTCAACTCAAAAGCGAACTGTGAAATCACGCGGTCGTAACATGCTAGGGCACCGGTGCTATGATCCCAAGCTTTCACCGTGCTTTGTAAGCACACCATAGAACTTGGCATTCGTCAGTGATGATAGGTTAAATTGTCCACAAACGCAAATTCATACGAGCGCATACGTCCGAGTGGCGCAGTTTTCGTGTCCAATGCGTGAGCTGCGGTCGGCTGACGTCATTGTGGAATTTGTAGGCATTGACAAGAGGATGTTTAGAACCATACACACATGATGATAAGATCATGGCACACTGATAGCTCGGCAGCAAACGCCGATCGCTGTGGCTGTTCGCGATCCTTGGACTTCCTTTGCAGTCAGGGGCCCCGATCGTTTCTCCGTTTTGACCTTACGTTCTGGAGGAAGCGAAACATCCAAGCTGTTGCTCGGTTGAGTCTTAAAGCCGAGCTGGATGTGGTGACGTTTCTAACACCATCTGCATCGTCGAGCTTATCTCGAGGTGGCTCCTCGCACTTCTCCTTGGGCCATCCTCTAGCTGGCAGTGGCAACCAACTGGTCCCCAAACCACCGAGTGGAGTGGAGACCAATTCTGATGGGATCAGACCTCGTGACATTAGGTCGTCGGGGTTCTCCTTTCCCGGCAAGTGGTGCCGTGTCCCGCTTTTGCGGTTCTTCTGTAGCATTCGAATAATCTTGTTGTCTGCCAACCTGATATCTGCTCTCCATGGAAGGCCGACTTTATACGTCCCATTGGTCTTGTCGATCGTGGTTTCGGGGTCTTGCATGACGTCGTTGTCCGAAGGATACGCTACAAATGCGTCGATTACACCCATGCTTTCAAGTTCCCAGAATTGCATGAGGCTTGGCATGGGTTTGGGCTCTTGCACCGCCGTTCTCAGCACGACCACCTGGGAGCAACTAAGAACCACGGAGCTTGACCCTGTTCGTCCCTGAACCGTCCATCCAAATACGCTCTCCACTGCAGTCAAGCTTTCCCTCAGTCGGTTACTCTTTCCAGTGATGCACCCCCAGTACTGAACCGACTCAATCAGGATGCCGACGCCGCTATGTTCTAGTCCGGTTATGTCGTCTCCTACTGGGCAACCGAGCTCCTTTAACGTCGCGATGATGGATTCGCCTGGGCTCGGGAGATTTTGTTCACAGATGGTAGGAGTTTCTAGCGCGTCGATCTCGTATCTTTTGTTGTTCCGTCGGTTCCGGAAAGTCACCTGCACCCTGCGGAACGTACGCTCGGTGCTTTCGCCTCCGAACACGCCGAACGGGAGGATCTCCGTCCCGTGCTGTTCGCAACCGAGTTTCTGGGACAAGTCCTCCGCAATGATGGAGCGCTGTCTGCCACTGTCAAAAAAAATTCAGGCTAGTCTTCTTTTGTTTTTGTTCTTGGTCCATGGAATCACCGTCTGCAAGAACGCCGCTGGCTTGCTGTTCTTTCCATTTACGTGAAAACTGACCGGTCTCTTCTGTTCCTTTTCGGTTTTGTTTGCCGCGAAATGTCGTTCTGTAACATAATCCGGGTCACATATTGTAGGCGCATGTCGTCCCCGACACCTGGTGCAACAAGGCGTGCTTCGGCACATTCTTGCCATGTGGTTTGCTTTCGTGCAACGAGAGCATCTGTTGTCAGCTTGTAATCTTCGTTTTTTTCTCAGTGAGCTCAATATTGGAGTTGCATTCAGGTATGGCGTGTTCTTTGGATTTGCAGGACAAACATTTTAAGCCTTCAGTCCTGCCATACAAGGCCGCCGCGGTAGAGTTTTGAACCTTCGTTTAGTTGGAGAGTTTATTCGGCAGTTCTCGTTTTGGGAAACGAATAGCAGGCTTACCGCCAAAGTCGTCCTCTTGTTTTTCTGACATCCTTTCCCGGCTCTCCACCTTGACTCTAATAAATTTGAGTAGGGTCCGTAGAGCTCTTTGTGATAGACAGCCAGATGGCGCCCCCTACGCACCTGGTATATAACGAGCATGGCGCACGAGATTAAAACAGATTACCACTGGACAAGCTTGAGTGCACTCGTCAAGGTCTCGCTGTCCCGGGAAGAGGTCGGCATTTTAGGTCACTCCCACTCAGCCTAGCCCGCACAGCCACACTCACCTAAGCCCCTCACTCACCATCACCCACACAGCTACGCTCATCTTCAGCCCCCATCTCACCCTCATCCTCACAGTCACACTCACCTTCAGCCCTTCACTCACTCTCACTGAACCTCACGCACTCACCGCCCTCACGCACTCATTGCGCTCACGCCCCTCACGGCCCTCACGCACTCATGGCCCTGACGCCACTCACCGCCCTCACGCCCCTCACTCACTCATGGCCCTCACGCCCCTCACGCACTCACAACCCTCACTCACTCTTGCCACTCACACACTCACCACCCTCACGCCCCTCAGCACTCATGGCCCTCACAGCCCTCACGCACTCACCGCCCTCATACCCCTCACGCACTCATGGCCTTCACGCCACTCACCGCCCTCACGCCCCTCACGCACTCATGGCCCTCACACCCCTCACGCACTCACCACGCTCACGGCCCTCACGCACTCACGGTCCTCACAGCCCTCACGGCCCTCACGGCCCTCACTCGCCATCGCACTCATGAATTTTCCTGGTTCAGAAGCTCATTCACCCTCACCTCACCTGTGAAGATGAAGGCGAGTGAGGGTGAGTGAGGGCCCTCATGAGTAAGGTTTGCCGAGGTATGGTCCCGGGAACTCGCTGATCATTACAGGGGCGACGAAGAAGTGGAAGTGTTTCACTGCTGCTTTGCGGACATACCTCGGCAAACCTCACTCATGAGGGCCCTCACTCACCTTCACTCACCCTCATCTTCACAGGTAAGGTGAGGGTGAATGAGTTTCTGAACCAGGAAAATTCATGAGTGTGAGGGTGAGTGAGGGCCGTGAGGGCTGTGAGGGCGGTGAGGAGGGCCGTGAGGACTGTGAGGGCGGTGAGGGGCCGTGAGGGCGGTGAGGGCCACGAGGGCCGTGAGGGCCGTGAGGGCCGTGAGGGCGGTGAGGGCCATGAGGGCGGTGAGGGCGGTAAGGAATATGAGGACCATTAGTGCGTGAGGGGCGTGAGGGGGGTGAGTGGCGTGAGGGCCATGAGCGCGTGAGTGGTGTGAGGGCAGTGAGTGCGTGAGGGGTGTGAGGGCCACGAGTGCGTGCGGGCAGTGAGTGGCATGAGAGGCGTGAGGGCCGTGGGGGCGGTGAGTGCATGAGGTGTGTGAGGGCCATGAGTGCGTGAGGGCGGTGAGTGCGTGAGGCCTCCTTCAGATCGAGCATCTTTCTCAGCAATTTTGGTGTTAATGACGGGTTGTTCTCTAGCTTTCCCTATATCGACACGAATTGCTGAGATCAGGTCCGGCTCGAAATAAGCAAGCAACTCGGAGCAGGCACGTAGCCAGGATATTGTTTCGGGGAGGGGGGGGGGGCGCCCATGACAAAGTGCTGTATGAGGGGGAGGGGGGAGATGAGGTCCCAGCAAAATGGAAGATTTCGGGGGGGGGGGGGGGGGCGGACCTCATGGGCCTCCCCCCTGGCTACGGGCCTGACTCGGAGCAACTCGAATATGTTTGAAGCGGCTGCATCCAATCAGGGACGCAAAATTTTCACGTGATACCTCGTGCCGGTGATGATGACACCGAAAGACTTGGTTCTGGTTTCAAATCGATCGTTTTTCTGGAAATAAACTGTTTCAGAAAGGTGCATTAGTATTCTTAACGAGATTTAAATGCATAAAAACACGTTTATAACGCGTAATTGTGTCTAAATAGTGCAAGAAAAATAAAATTTTACGATGACGATGGCAAATTGCAGCTATTGGTTGCTGCGTGTGATCGCGGGCGGCCCGTGTTGCTGGTGTTGCGACGTAAAGTTTCTGGGCGAAATTGCCCCATCTGAAGCTGGCCTGAGTGGCGTGAGGGCCATGAGTGCGTGAGGGGCGTGAGGGGTGTGAGGGCAGCAAGGGCGGTGAGGGGCGTGAGGGCGGTGAGTGGCGTGAGGGCGGTGAGTGGCGTGAGGGCCGTGAGGGCGATGAGGGCCGTGAGGGCGGTGAGGGCTATGAGTGCGTGAGGGCCGTGAGGGCGGTGAGGGCCGTGAGGGCGGTGAGGGCCGTGAGGGCGGTGAGGGCGGTGAGGACCGTGAGGGCGGTGAGGGGCGTGAGGGCGGTGATTGGCGTGAGGGTGGTGAGTTTTGTGAGGGTCATGAGTGAGTGAGGGTCGTGAGGGCCGTGAGGGGCGTGAGGGCCGTGAGGGCGGTGAGTGCGTGAGGGCCGCGAGGTTCAGTGAGGGTGAGTGAAGGGCTGAAGGTGAGTGTGACTGTGAGGGTGAGAGTGAGTGAGGGGCTGAAGGTGAGTGTAGCTGTGAGGGTGAGGGTGAGTGAGGGGCTTAGGTGAGTGTGGCTGTGAGGGTGAGGGTGAGTGAGGGCGACCTAAAATGCCGGCCTCTGTTTGCGGATCGTGCGCCTGTTCTGGGATGCCGGTGGTCGGCAAACAAGAGCCGTTTTACTCTGAAACGAACTAGAGCGAGTACCGGGAGCGGATCGAACAGTACTTCATCACCAACGATGTCAAGGATGAGAGAGGCAAGCCGTTTTACTCACGTGTTTTGGACCGGCCAGATATTCTTTGTTTCGAAATCTGCTAGCTCCTGCCAAACTGTCGGAGGCCAGCCTAGAAACCATTTTCGAGGTGCTAGGCGAGCATTTCTCACCGAAGCCGTCGGAAGTCGTTGCAAATTTTAAGTTCAGTTCACGAATGCGTCATGCCGGTGAGACAGCGGCGGGTTTCTTTGCTTGTCTGAACAAGCTAGCGGACGATTGCGGATTCGAAGCGTTCTGAAATAGAATGCTGCTAGACCCCATCGTCGGAGGTATTAACGACAAGATGATTCAAAGGCGACTCCTAGAGATTCCAGATTTGACCGTGGACCTCGCAAGAAAGACGGACGTTGCAATGGAAGCAGCGCCGAAAGATTCGCAGATCCTATCGACGTCTATCCAGCCAAACCTCGCGTCAGCTAACGTCGTGTCACGCGATGCAGCTGTGAAGCCAAAGCGGAAGACTGGCATTATTTCGTGTTTTCGTTGCGAAGGCGAGCATTACGCCCCACAGTGCCGTCATGCAAGTACCACTTGTCACAAGTATCGAGGCAAGGTGCACCTTGCACTAGTGTTCAAGGGGAAAACAGCGGATGCGACCGCCGGCTGCCCGACGACGTCCACTAGAATGCCAAAATCGTTCCATACCTTGGACGAAGCGGGCCAGTCGCAAGATGTTTCACTGCCAGAGGTCTACGAGATGTGGGAATTGACATCTTCTGCAGTTGACGGCCAATCTTTCCGAGTGTAAGTTACGCTGAACGGGATTCTATTGTTGATGAAACTTGACACGGGAGCTAGTGTGTCTCTTGTGTCTGAGGAAACATTTCGACGCGGAATTCCATCAGGGCAGCTGGACCCGTCGCGCGTCATGCTGAAAAGCTATTCAGGTGAACTCTCCCCAGTGCAGGGAAGCCTTACTGCAAGGGTGAGACTTGGGAACCGCGAGTGTCAGGACATACTGTATGTCGTCGCTGGCACTTGCCAATCTCTGCTAGGACGCGGCTGGATGAAAGGCCTCGGCATCGAGCTTTTCAAGGCGAAGGATGTCAACGTGAGGACTTTGTTGCGAACCTTGCTGCTGAATACTCCAGCATCTTTGATGAAGGTCTAGACACTTTCCAGGGGGTTGCCGCAAAGTTAAATCTTCAGGACAACGCCAAACGAAGGTTTTTCAAGCCTCGAGCAGTTCCATTTGCAATGCTTGACAAAGTCAACGAGAAGTTGCAAAGCATGGAACGCGTGAGAGTCCTACGTCCAGTGAAGACTTCGGAATGGGCTGCCCCGATTGTACCGGTCCTAAAGCAAAATGGAAGATTCGCTTCTTTGGAGACTTCAAAGTCACTGTGAATCCTGTGACTGTACCTGAAAAATACCCCATTCCGCGGGTGGAAGACCTGTTTGCTAAGCTGAGTGGAGGCGAGAAATTCAACAAGTTGGAATTAAAAGATGCATACCTACAAGTTCAACTTGATGAGAAGTCGTCACAACTGGTTACCATCAACACTCCACGAGGTCAGTACCAGTACACTCGCCTGCCGTTCGGTGTGACCTCTGCACCGTCGATCTTTCAATGTGAAGGATCTAATGCTGAGGAAGTCGCACTTTTGAATCATGGCGATCAACAGTTGCGTCTGCTCTGCACAAGCACCAAAATGGCGGCGACCACAACAATGTCGGGGAACGGAGTGCCGATATTCTAAGCGCAGCTCATTTAGTGGCTCTGGTTCCCGCGCGCGAACGTCCTTTCACCTGACAAAAATTGAAACTAAATATGAATAATACACCATTATTATAGCTTACTTCGTTATAACCAACAACATAAAATGAGAGGAGGAAGCTGCCGGGTAGGTGAAACGCGGGTTTTATGTGCGACCGTTCTAACCGTCTCAGAAGCGAGAACACGCGAGCTTGCGCTTGTTTCAAAAATACGATCGAAAAAAAATTGGGTTGTGTGTATTTTCATACAGCCTAGAACTTGGTCTGCCTCAACGGGCGACGTGTCTCCCAGCTGTAGATGAGAAATTTTAGCCAGTGCAGTACAACCGCTACCCTGGGGTCTTTAACGTGCATCACACAGTAGGGATACACGACCTCACGCCGGTACGATGCTCATCCAGATCCAAACGGGCAGGGGTGGGGCTCGAACCCAGGATACCCGGGTTCTGCAGCGCGAGCTTTCGCTCCACGTGCTCCGAGCTGGTGTGCGCTAGCCCGCTCGGCCACCGAACCCCCCCCCCCCCCCCCCCCCGATCGAAAAAAAAAAACAAAAAAAAAACAGGCGGCACGCTGTGTCCTTTCTGACTGGGCGTCTAATTTATATCCATGTATATCTGAAGATCGACGGTGGACTTCGATCGACTCGAAGTAATGTAACGCAATAACATTATGTAAATAATAAACATAATGAAGGACTGAAAGACTCAGTCCTTTATTATGTTATGATTATGAATATTTATGTCATTGTGATTTCTTGAATTGTAATATGACGGTAGCCTCCTGTACTTACTATTGATGAAGGGCAATATGAGGTGACGAGTTAATGATTAGATGATGAGGCTCTATAAGGACGACGACATTAGTGGGTGTCGAACCACAACGTACAGTGCCAGACTTGTTTCAAGTATCGTGTACCCAAAGACTTTCTTCACCCACAACAGAATATGGTAGAATCAATGAGGATGCTGCTTTACAACAGTACGTGGAACAGGAAAACTGAACTCTGCAAAAGTGCGGATTATTCGTTAATATGAAGAACGGATCTCTAGCACCATCCCCTGATGGACTGCTTGGAACAAATGGCCTCGTTGAGGTAAAGTGTCCCCGTTCCAAAAGAGTCTTGAAGCCCACTGAAACCGCAAAAGAGTATGAGGCGAAAAATAAGAAAAAAGAGCCTGGTATAAAAGGTCCAAATTACCACCATAGCTTTTATTACCAAATACAAGGGGAGTTAAACAATACACAAAGAGTTTTGTGATTTCGCTATATTTACAATCAAGGGCATTGATATCCAACGTATTCAGAGGAATGACAACTTCTGGTCAAACAACTTAGAGCCTTTTCTACTCAAGATTCACATGGAAGGCCGGACTTCCGCTGAAATTTCTCACGTAGACGAGTTATCCGATCGAATACACTGCCATTATTCCCAATCTGGGAATCTCTCGATCTTCGTTCGTAGGCCATAGTGCCATGAGATCGAGAGGTGCGGCTCTTCGTCCGCCGAACATTGCTTCGGCGGGTGTTTTCCCCGTGGAAGATGAGACCGTCGCGTGCTGGCGGAACAAGAACCTGGCGATTCTTAACTGAACTGCTTCTTCCGTAAGCTTCAAGAGGGCTTTCTTCGTTTCGCACACCATCTGTTCTGCTTACCCGTCAAAAGTCAAAGTCAAATTTGGGGGTTTTACGTGCCAAACCAACGACGGGCATCTGGCACGCCCCAGCGCAGGACAAAATTATTTTCGACCACCTGAGGATCTCTTGACGTGCAACCGGAAGCTCGGTTACACGGCGCCTTCTCTGCAATAAGCCTCCGTCATATTGCGGGCACCTCGACCAGGATTCAAACCCGCCACCGTTCTGCTTGCCCGTTAGTTTCAGGATTGTATGGTGCACTAATGTGGTGCCTAGGATGCCGTTTTTTTTTCCTTCAGAATCTTTTTTATTTTATTTGAAACAATATTCGACGCGTTATCAGAGAAAAGTACTTTCGGTAGTGCAAAAGTTGCGAAAAGAGGGCGTAGAACGTCAATGACGCGTTTGGACGTCTTGGTATGCATCGTGTAAACTTCCAACCACTTAGAGTACGCATCGACCATGACTCCGCAGATGCGGACACGTTTCGCCACCCACCGACGGAATAGTGAATCGTTTTCAGTTACTGTTCATGATGGCGCTGGACTCGAGGAAGACTTCGAGTCTTTCCGCAAAGTTAGCCCAGGTGCCAGCACTTTTGTCGAAAGCGGTAAGTGTTCGAAACGTCGACAACGTCGGCCCCGCAGGGGGAACCTGTGAAAGCAGGTGTTTGGTGAGTGCGTCTCCACGGACCCCGAGCCCGCAAGGGGTGCCTGCACCTTAGGTGCTAGGAACTTGGTGAGTAACGTCACCACGGACCCCAGCCATGTGGGCGACTATACCCGCAAGCAGGGGGTACCTACTTCAGTAGGTGCTTGATGAGTGCCGTCACTACGAACCCCGAGCCATGTGGGTTCGCCCAGCCACGTCTGGCTGTGCGTGGCTTAACTCATGTCCGGGAAAAAGGGGACCCTGGTGGTGGAGCTGGGCCCGGGGTATGTTTGGACCCTTCGGTGCCCCCCGGGCGAGGCAATACACCGCTTCGGCCCCTGCCTCTCGTAGATGGGTGTCCTGGCTCGGCCCGACCAGGATAATTCAGTCAGCCGCCTCCTCTACCCCCTTCTTCCTCCTTTCACTTTTCCATCCGCCTCTTTCCCTTTTCTTCTACACTCTCTTCCTTCCTTTTTCACCACCTTAGGCGGCAAGGGGCAACCTTGAGTGGAAACAGGTCCTGTCTCTGCAACCACACTATGGTATAGTGCCCGGGCAGCACTGGTAGAGTAATCGTGTCAGCCAAACCCATCTTGCTATGGCACATTACCTACCCCCCTGTTGGGCTCCGTGGTGGGCAGTGCACCCGGGCACTGAACTTTCCTCCCATCTTTATGGGTTCCAGACAAAAAACTACTGATCGGGCCCTGAAAAGGGTCCGCACCGAAGTAAAAGATCATCCCGCAAAACGTATTGAATTCCTAAAATTCCCAAAGTTCCTTGTTATACACTCAGGAGACGAAAAGCCATTTGCAAAGTTATCCCCTTTTATCGTATAAAAGTTCTTGAAGGTATCATTGGAATGAACTTTAATGCCAATAAGATGGCATCAGGTGACCTTCTTGTTGAAATGAATACAGAACAACCAAGCGAAGCTCTCCTAGCTTTAGACATGATGAAAAAACAGCCTCAGATAGACAGGGACGAAGAACGGGTAAAGACAACACATGACAACTGCTGACTTGCAACTGAAGTTTATTGAAGGAAAATTGAATCAAAGGCACTTGTTAGACACATTGCACACATACAGATTATAAACACACGCCCACCAGGCGACCAGATGTGCAGATACATTGCTTCGATGTATCTGCACATCTAATCGCCTGGTGGGCGTGTGTTTTTAATCTGTATGTGTGTTCAATCATGTTTAACTGTTACCAACTGCCCCAAATCATAACCCTACTTCTCCTAGCTTTGAACGCCGTCGCAGACTACAAAGTTAGCATAAACCCGCATCGCAAGCTAAACGCTGTGCAGGGAGTCATCTCTGAGGATGACTTGCTTGAAACATCCGAGGCAGAAATCGTTGAGGGCTTTTGTAATAAAGGGGTTGTAGCTGCGCTCCGCATCACCATCCGCCGAGATGGTGTTGAAAGAAAAACCAAACACGTCATCCTGACCTTTGACTCGACCACATTACCTGAAACTCTGAAGGCAGGCTATCTACAGTGTCGTGTACGGCCCTATGTGCCGAACCTTCAGAGGTGCTTCAAGTGCCAACGGTTTGGCCATGGGTCACGGAGCTGTCGGGGAGCCGACACTTGCGCCAAGTGCTCCAGCAGAGAACATGCTGCTGACATTTGCGATAACAATCCGAAATGCGCCAACTGTGTTGGTCCTCACCCGGCATACTCTCGCTCCTGTCCATTGTGGAAGCAAGAGAAAGAAGTTCTCACTCTAACGGCAAAGGAAAATATTCCCTACCATGAGGCCAACAAACATTTTTCTTTCTTGGCAAAAGGCGGATACGCCGAGGTCGTTCGACGGGGACCTGCACAGAAGTAATGGCATCGGCGGGAACACGGACGTCTCCGGATGATCTGGGGGTCTCGTCGGAGTTCCCACCCAAACCCGGAGAAACGGTGCCAGCGGCACCATGTCCCAAGCCCAGGGAGGGTGCTGGCCCGCTAGCATCCACCCCCGAGCAGAAGATGCCCTCCTGCCCCCCCCCCCCCCCCCCCCCTGCCTCTGTGCTCCCCCGGAGTCGGGGCCAGCCACCCGAACCACTGCCCCGAGGAAGCCCGGTGAGACGTCGAAGCAGTTGGGCCCTAAGGGTCAATTGACCACACCACTGGAAGAGCGCATGGAAGAGTGTGGGCTCAGATCCGACGACGAGGCTATCCTCTCGGCATTGGAGTCCTCCCTCGCTGCTCCCACTTCCTGTGGTGGGAAGCAGAATGATGAAAGAAAAACGCTCCGCGCATAAAATGTATTTTAAACCTTAGTATAGTAACCCGTTTTTACCCATTTTTGGAATTTATAAGTTAAAGTTTATTTTAACTTTAGCACTGCTATGAGTAAACAATTAGGTATCATGCAGTGGAACTGTCGCGGTTTCCTTCGTAATATTGATGATGGTAATTTTTTTCTCGATGAGCTTCGTCCTGTGGTACTATGTTTACAGGAAACCTATCTGAATGACAAACACACACAGGTGTTACGCAGTCACCAGGTTTTTAGGAAGGACCGCCGTTCTCCTAACCCTTCTGGTGCTGTCGCAGTAGTAGTGCAGAGCGGGGTCGTGTGCGCTCAGGTTCCTCTACGAACACCACTCGAAGCAGTAGCAGTTCGCGTTCTCCTTGACCGACTTATCACCCTCGTCTCTCTCTATCTGCCACCCAACGTTCCACTGCAGCTCCACGAGCTACAAGGACTCATAGATCAGAGCCTTTTTCATAGAGCCTTTTTTAATTCTAGGTGACTTTAACGCCCACCACCCTTTGTGGGGTAGTTTTCGTCAGGATTCCTGTGGTGGAGTTATAGAACGACTTGTATTGTCCTCCGGGCTCTGTCTTCTGAATAAAAAGGAGCCAACGTTTTTTAGTGCTGCTGATAACACCTTTACATCAATAGACCTTTCCATATCATCACCAGCTTTACTTCCGTGTTGTTCATAGAAGGTTTTAGATAATTCATCCGTGTTGTTCATAGAAGGTTTTAGATAATTCATTTGACAGCGATCATTTCCCTATAATTTTAGAAAGCTTAATACCTCTTCCTTCGCTTTCGACCCGCCTTCCAAAGTGGAAGTTAGAGAAGGCTGACGGGGCTCTTTTTGGTTTAAATGCCGTACTGGATCCATCGCTCTTTGGTAGTATGTCCCCCGAGGAGGCGACGGTGTTTGTCACTGAATGTCTAATTAACGCTGCTGCATCTTCTATTCCGCAAACATCTGGCGTCCTACCCCGGAGATGCAAACCTCGGTGGAATGAGGACTGCACAGTCACTCGCAGGAAACAGAACCAGGCATTGGGGTATATTTCGCCGTTATCCCACTGTTTTTAACCTGTTTGAATTCGAAAAAAATCCAGGGCCAAGGCACGTTGGACTCAAAAACAGGCGAAGAGGACATCATGGAAAAAATATATATCTTCTCTAAATAGCTTTGTTCCAGCTAAAGAAGTGTGGGATCGCCTGCGGAAAGTTCCAGGAGATTATCAATATTCCCGAACTCCTCTGTTTTCTTGCCCCTCTGTATCGCTGCAAGATCATGCTAATTTTCTCGGAGAGCATTTCCAGCTTAGTAGTAGCTCCTCTAATTTTAGCGAAAAATTCAAGAAGTTCCAGTCGACTGTTGAAAAGCAGCCCATCTCGATGTCGGAGGGTGATTCATATTTTTACAATAGACCATTCACAATGTGTGAACTCAAGGTTGCTATTGGTGCAAAGAAGCACTCTGCACCAGGGCCAGACAGACTCCACCACGAAATGTTGAGGAAACTGTCCCTTGAATCTATGTACGGTCTGTTAACTTTTTTTAATCATCTATGGCAAGTCGCTGTCTTTCCTCGTTGCTGGAAACATGCCCACATAATCCTTTTTTTGAAACCAGGGAAAGACCCTTTCATTCCTACGAGCTATCGTCCACGCACTCACAAGCTGTTTAAGGAAGACTTATGAGCGGCTTGTAAATCGTCGTCTTGTCCATTTCTTAGAGACTGAGAATTTTTTCTATGTAAACCAGTGCGGCTTTCAGGAGGGAGGAGCGACAGCACATCATTTGGTTCGCCAAGAGGCCGCTATACGTGAGGCGTTTGTACACCGGCAGCATTGTGTCTCAGTGTTTTTTGATATACACAAAGCATATGATACCACATGGAGGTACGGAATACTTCGTGGCTTGTACAACTATGGTGTACGGGGCCGCATGCTTCAGTGCATACAGAGCTTTCTCAGCGAAAGAACTTTTCAAGTCCGATTAGGCTCCACACTGTCAGATGTTTTCTCTCAACAAAATGGTGTTCCTCAAGGATAAGTGCTAAGCGTTACCATCTATGCTGTTAAGATTAAGTCTAGCTAAGCTTATGCCATCATCAGTAACTTACTCTCTATATGTGGATGATGTGCAAATCTCTGTGCCTTCCTGTAATCTCTCCAGTTGTGAAAGACAGTTGCAACTTACAATCAATAAAATGTGTAAGTGGGCAGACAAAGATGGCTTCAAATTTTCTCCTGAAAAAATAGGCTGCGTTCCTTTTTCATTACGCCGGGGATTGTCTCTTGATTGACAAGAAACGTACCTTTGTGCCCCATCTGAAAACTTTAAAACGGAAATGCTTGATGTCATCGAGCATCCTAAAGGTGCCTTCGCATATGTCGTGGGGTTCTGATAGGCGCTGTCTCCTACAACTGTATAACCCTTTAGTTCGATCCCGCCTCGACTAGGGTGCAGTAGTATATGGGTCAGCGCGGCCACCTGCTCTTAAGATGCTTGACCCAATACTCCACCTTGGACTACGACATTCTACAGGTGCATTTCGCACATCTTCTGTGAAGAGTTTGTATGCTGATACGCATAAAATGTCCCTCGAGAAACGGAGGCAGTACTTCAGCGTCTCTTATGCTTACAAAGTATTTTCAAATCCAAAACCTCCCTCCTACAGTGCCCTTCATACTTGCAGAAGTTCACAGCTTTTCGAAAACAAGCCGAGCATTGTTGGACCATTAAGCCTCCGTTTGCAAAGTACTTATCAATCCCTTAAGATCCCCCTCCATGAGATTCCCTTGCTTAAAAACCCTCATAGGATTGCTCCTTGGGATGCTCTGCCGATTTTCTGTGACTGGTCACTCGCAAAACATAGTAAAAGGGTCATTTCACCACAAATCTTTCGGCAGGAGTTCCTCTCCTCGCAACAAAAATATGCGAACTACCTAGGGTTTTATACAGATGCGCCCAAATCGTCGTCTTTTGTAGGGTGTGCTCTGTATTCCGCGTCATACAGCAAAGCCACACAGGTTGACTGTAGGGCAAGCATTTTCACCGCAGAGCTTTATGCTATTTTCCTGGCGGTCGAACATATACTTCACAATAGTATAAGAAAGCTGTAATTTTTGTCGACTCACAAAGTGCCTTATTGGCTGTGTCCTCCCCGATTCCCACAAAGAACGTCCTTGCACATCATCTACATGGTAAGATCAACAGCGCCCTGCGACGCGGTCGGGATCAAGTTCTGCTGGGTGCCAAGGCACGTTGCGATTTTGGGCAATGAAGAGACGGATAAATTTGCCGTGTCTGCCCGAGGCTCGTCTATAAGACTCAATTGCTTACCCTACCAAGATTTGAGACCACTTCTGAGGAATACTATTTTTGCTCAAATGGCAGCTGGAATGGGATTCAGAGAGCAGCAACAAACTTTACGTTATCAAGCCCGTTCTGGGCGTTTGGGAGACTCTTATAACAGAAACGTCGTGTGAAGGTTCTTCTGTGCCGTCTAAGAATAGGTCACTCCCGCGTGACACATCAGTATGTGCTTCGTGGTGAAGATGTTGCACTATGTGAACATTGTGGAGAGCTTCTAACCGTATTGCATATTTTGTGGCATTGTTCGTCCCATCAACCACTCCGTCAATCATGTTTTCTCGAACTTTTAAGAGATCATCTCCCATTTCATCCCTCGTTTTTGCTTGGCGATAAACCTTTAGTTCCTTTCAGCCCTGTCTTAGACTTTTTGAAACAAACTGTATATTTATACCATTTGTAAATATGTAGCCTCAAAGTAAACTTTTGTTATAGTATGCTCTAAATACGTTAAGTTTAGCGCATTATGACCCTCGTTGCTGCTGCGCCAATAAGCTCCTAATCATCATCATCATCGACATCGTCGGTAGCGATGTGCTGTGCTTGGCACTGGACGCTTACCATTCGCTGAGAAGAAACTTTTTTGTTCGTCTGCCACGAGTCGTCCGATATCAGGTCATCACCGCAACTCGATCTCCCGACAAAACAGGTCTTCATTGTCCGTATGTCCATAGTTAGCAATCACGTGAACTTGTAAATTCCCGAACGCTCATCACTTGCCGTCGCTAAATGCCGCACATTCCATAGCATCTTCACTGCAAATAAACGTCTTCGTATTTATTCTGATGATTTTCGTCATATTCCTCCTAAGCTGGACTTGAAACATTATATGTGTCGGTACTTCCGAAAATATTGCAACGGCGTTGGTTTTCTGGGAACCTATAATGTAACATCTTCCGGATCCAGTGAAACACAATATTTTGTGACGTCACTTTTCACTCGTCATCATAATGGTGAGGTAAGTACCATAAATCGTGAAGCAGTTTATTAGACGTCCGCTTCCACAGGTGTCTTGGAAGATTGAGTCTACTGAGCGTGCATTCCTGTAGGAGAAGGTTTCATTGACAGAGTATTGACACGCGATCAACAATTGATTCCTTCTTGGTAAGATTTATTCCGAAAGCCCGTGGCAACCGCCAAACCGCATGTCCCTATATCAGAGAACAATTACCACCCAGCCTGACATTCTCGCATGCATGAGTTTCCTGGGCCACGCTATCGAGCCAGCTAAGCACAGCTGGCAGCGACGCGAGCAAGGCCACGATGGGAACGTGATGGTGCTCGAGCCATCCCACAGTGAACCAATATTTTGACCACTCCACGGGTGCGTGTCGCCATCTATTGGTTGAACTAACGCCTCGCTCAAAATGGCTGCCGTGGGACCGCAGCCTTAAGTATTTGTTATAGTGTTTCCCAAATGCACGTCGGGCAATAATAAAAAAAACAAAAAAAACAGTGGCGATGTCAGTAGTGTGTCTGGCTCGCAACTGAAATGTCGTGGGTTCGAATCCCGCCTAAAATTCATTATTTTATAAAGAGAAACCATTTGAGACTTCCGCCGACCTTCAATTCGCATTAAATGTTATGTTTCAATCATTTTCATTCCACGCGTGACGTTACTTTTCACGTGAGCGTTGTGGGTTGTTCGAAATTTTCGCACGAGTTTATGTGGCGGTGACGTCATGACCTTATTGAACAATTAAGATGTTCTCGTCTCACCGAAGCCGACGCCGGCCTTTCTGTCACACGCAACGAGGTAGAGGGGCTTAGAGTGATAAACCGGAAGTGGCACCCTCCCGGTTGCCGCCATGTTGTACGCAAATTTGACCACTCGTCACGTGACCTCCCAAGAGCAGTGACCTCACATGTAAGAAGCAGCGCCCAGAGCTGGCGGATGCGAGTTTGTTCGGTGCGTGGTAAACGTGATGTGCAGCTGCTTTCCGACGACTTCGGGCTTCTTTGTGCTCGCTGACGCAAGTATAATATGAAAATATCAAGGAATCAGACGTTATACCTTTTTTGCGCAAGATCGCTCTGGAGCATCAGCCGTATCATCGTGCCGGTGCTCGGATTCCGGGATGTGTTCGACGATCGATAGAACTTTGAGTGCTTTTAGCACGAAATTTTCGCATTCTCTTAGCTTTGTTTGAAGGTTGAAATGTCTGAAAATCGACGCGAAATGTAAGCGTCAGGTGTAGGGCCTAGGGGAATTCGTTTCAGCCCTAGGTAACTACGTAATCACAGCAACTTTTAGCGAGGAAGCTCCTGCGACCGTTACGATATAACCTCAGGCATAAAATATTCGCATTCTTCTAGCTTCGTTTGAACGTTGAAATGTCTGAGAATCGACGCGAAAGGTATACGTCGCGTTAGGGCCTAGGGGAAGTTGTTTCAGCCCTGCGTCACCGAATAACCATAGCAACTTTTAGCGAGGAAAGTTGCTAATCGACGATTCTACATTCGACCGCTTTTCTTCCTTTTTTTTTTTTTGTGAGTGCGAAGTGCACACTTATTTTCAGCAACGAGGATGACGTTTTATTGAGAGTGGGGATGAATAAATCGTTGCAGGCACCTGCTTCAAAACTATTCGACTTGCTATAAGAACTACTGTTTTGGTGTATGTAGAGAATTACTGCACAATTTTCCCTTTCGTAGGATTTATGGCAGTACTTTTTTCTATCAAGAGTGCATTGTATTAGTCGGTCAATTATTTAATTGTTCTATTTACCTGGATAAGATTATTCACATTTGTGTTCATCCCTTGCCCGAAGAGCAGTCTTAATGAAAAATGCTTACTACCATTCCTTTCAGTCTCTTCAATAGACTTTTTTTCAAAAGAGTAGGCTGCCTATACTTCGTTTCGCCGTAACTTGGAAAAGGGCAACCGCCACAGGCCCCTCGAGCCAATCAGAGAGACGGAGTAAAGGTGTACGACAAATTTGTGCAGACGAGCACTCTGATGATATGTTGTCATGTGCCTCTCTCGAATGTGCTTGTTGACTCGCCGAGACTGTATCCTTTGCCATCTGCCAAATTCTGATGAAACGAATAACAGTAGCTCCTATTCTAATTACCCCAGGCTTTCATACTTTGGGCACTTGTTCGACAAGGATGTTATGTCCGCCATTCCTGTGAATTCGGCTCAGCGCCTATCGGACTCGAATGCTGCATTAGCGTTCGACGTGAACTGGGGCCCATTCGTGTGCTTTACGCGGACAAAAATGGTGACAGTTGTGTTGCTTGATAGGGTTCTGCAAAGGGTCCATTGTGTCATACGTATAGAAAGTGTCCTGCTATAAACAATGCATCAAAACATACTATTTAACTATATGCTCAGAGGTGTGTTTGTTTTTGCAATTAACAAGTTACAGCAGTGTGCTTTGAATTTATTATCAAGTGTGTAGTTTTAAATGTCCTCTCTGCAATGCCTACAAACGCCCCTGGAGGGAATAAATTAATAAATAACATTTTCCCATCACTGGAGTTGGTTTTCGGATCCACCACGTGTTCAGGAGAGATGGAACGAGTGCAGCCCCATGCAACAAGTCTGCCAGTCTGGTATGTTCTATTAATTGATATTGAAGAGTCGAGTGTCCTCAAAAGGACCTGCGCGTGCAGCGAACACAATTCTTGGTGTATAGATTCTCAAGGCGTAAAGGCAAGCGGAAATAAGTTTATCTGGTTACTGTATCAAATATATTTATTTCCACTTGAATACATGGTTATTTATTCTTAGTGAATGGTTCCACGACAAATTCTTTCTGCGACAGTCTCGTGTCAGGCGCTCAGTCGTAGTATCTGTGGACCTTGTTGTCGGATGAGGCTCCTGGCATGTCGGTGCTCAGTTTGGTCGAATGGTAACTTTGACCGACTGATATCGTCTTGTGATCATATGTCATGTGCGGCCACTGACATCTGTAGTACTGAAGCTGCAGGGCTGGCTTCTAATCCGCAAATTTTCCTGCTACTTTTCTGCATCAATGCAGCAAGCTCGAGCATGTATTGCTTACGTGGCTGTGCCTTTTGCTGCACCGTTGACTTGATAGCTGGCCACAATGTTTGTTTGGTATTGAGGCCATTTCTCTTCCATTTCGTAATGGGGCTTTATTCTGCATCCCACGACCACTGCAACTAGTGTAACTCTCGTGTGGCAAAGTGAAGTCTGGTGATCCTTGCAGTCCACTTTTGGGAGCAACCAACCATTCTATTTCTTCAAGTCACTCAGCGGTATTCTCCCTCAAGTTTGGAAATTGTGTGCTTCGTGGTCTGGACACAGATAATTAGTGTCAGCAAATTATTAGGTATTGTCCTTGGACGACAACCGACACCAGATCAACTGTCCTTGCATTGCCGCTCACCTGCTTTGTCGTGCTTACCTCCCGTCCAGATGAAGGGGATCACGAGCTTCGGGATAATGTCGGCACCAGGCACAAACACCGCCAAAGATAATCCTCAATCTCTCGCGGACGCTCGTCGAGACGTGGTCGAGGGTTGTTCGGCACGAACCCTTGCAGGCCAATTCATTGGTACGGGCACCTCCATTAGACATGGTCGGCCTCATGCAGTGGTAGCAGAGTGGTTTTCGGTCGGCTATTCGCAGCACCACCGTTTTTCTAGGTGTACTTTGTTCAGCGCAGACCTACAGTGGTTCTTCGCGATGTCGGGAATGCTTCGGCATTGGGGTGTCTCGTTGAATTGGTATTGAATAGTAGCAGGTAGCCGGTGGTGATCGTTGCGACTTTGTGGCAAAAGTCGCCCTCGGCTCATCAGATGCCGCTTCGCTCGAAGAAGTCTCCAGTTGAAATGCCTGTCGAACTTGTTCCGAAACAATCTCAGCAATCAAAATAAAAGCCGGGCAATTGATGGCAGGAACTAGCTTCCTTATCTCCTGCCGCACACCGTTGTGGATGATGTCGCGGATGCCTGGGGGGCTGGCGTCGAAGTTGCAGCTGAACTACTTGAGTGTCGAGACGCCGGGAAGTTGCTGACAGTGACAGGCTCGGGCCTGCAGTGTACATTCAATGTTGGAGGCCTCGGTGATATGAAGCCTTCGACTGATGTCGTGGGGTTGCGGACAAGGTAACCGAAGGTGTTGCCCCTCACAGGAGGGACGTGGGATTCTTAACTTCTTGTCTTAGGTAGCATCAGGGTTGGCGTGGATGCTCAATCAGGCGCAAAACCATAGGCGTAGACTTCGGAAAGGGGGGGGGGGGGGTCCGGGCCTGGGCCATGATCCTTACCGAGACGCTGTTTACGTGCCATTTACCGAGCTTCTAGTAGTGGCATGTAAACAAATAACGCTCACGTTGCCTTTATTGACAAAATACATGGCAAATAGAATCCCAGCATGCTTTCGTTAGCTTCAATGCAGTTCTGGCGAAAAGGTAACGCTCAGCACCCCCCCCCCCCCCCCCCCCCCACGGAAAAATGAAAAGTCTATGCCGCTGCGCAATACATCCTCCACGAAGGCAGTGACGCACTCGTTGGGGCCATGTCCTGGACAGAATCAGGACTTCGGCTCTTTCTCGAAAATGTTGGCTGATGAACGTGCACTTCAGATCGATCTTGCAAACTTCCCACGACGTTAAGGAGGATTCGCGGTTCTCAAACCAGTGCCTGGTGTTCTTTTCCACAAAAAGTATAGGTTCTGCAGGAGCTGGTTGTCTGTCCACTCACTGTGGCAGGCGACATGGTCATGTTCTTCAATCCAGCTTTCGACGTCTTCGTGCACTTTGCGTGAAATGGCTTCGGAGTGCGAGGTGCGACGGGCATACAAGCGATGGTGGGAGCGGACGCGGTTTGCTGCTACAGGTTTGCGATTGTTGGCTTAGTTAGCTTCGGTTTTTCTGGCAAAAAACAGAAATCCGGTGGTTCTTGCTGGTAGCAGCGACTTGCTCGGATTTCAGGTTCTTCGTGGTGTATTTCCGAGGCCCGTCCTTGTGGTATTCGCTCGTCTTGCGGTTTTTCTGCCGGGCTCGGGATAGGACTTGGTTCACGGCTCGCTGGGGGTTAAAGACGTGGGATAATCTGCCACCCGTGTCCTGTTATCGGCCACTCGGCTGAGGAGCCGCCAGGGTGCACACAGAGTGAAGTGCTACGGGTAAGGTACCCAGCACCTCCACCAGAACATACGATGACAGCCGAGCATGGCCTGGAACTTTCTAGAATAGTAAATATTGATGGAAGACAGGACTGGAACAAACATCCGTGACAATATAACACATCTGACAGAAGAGAGTCTATCCTGACCACTTAAGAAGCTGAATTGCTTTAGTGGCATTCTGTCCGAATAAATCCATTTCTTGGGGGTTTGTCGACTGCCGTGAACGAGCTGACCTGAAATGAATGTGGGACCACTTTTCTTGTAATGAGCCGCTGCAGACTGTCGTCGCAAAGCGGCGTGAAAGGGTGGACTGGGTAGGTTACACGCGCGATGAAATGTCCATACAGCTTGCAATTCGCATAACGAGTGTTGATGAAACTTTTGTGTCGACGAAACGTGCGACAGACCAGCGGAATCCATACATTGTTAGCAAGTCCCGTGTGTTTGGCGAATATTTGGAGCGAAAAACACGCTATTTACACAAATTACCATAAATTTCCACGATGAGTAACGGATAATTCGTTCAGAAATCATGCGAGGTTGTAAAAAACGTGTTTTGGTTCGGTCATACACGCATAACCGTGTAGCCGACCTCAATAACACGCATCGCCCCCGGCGACGACCGCGGCATTGCCGGCTATCGAAGCACCGGAATGCTTGGGGACACACTTAGAAAGGACCGTCGAGACAAATGCCGCAGAAAGAAACATGTCTCGGAGACAGATATGCACCAAAAGCAATTGCGCCATGTCGCAGGACGTTGGCGAAACCCGCGCTTACCGTGCTCGCCGCCATCTTCTGGTCGATGGCAATGCGGCTTCCCTCACGTCGCCCATGTTTGTATTTAGTTTAGGGGTCCTGATAACAGTTTCTTAGACACCACAAATAAAGTCATGGGTCTAATTATTCGTTCCAACCAGTTAAAATGGATATAAAAAGCGTGTCCTCGATGTGAACACGTGACATTGCAGTTGGTTTCGTTTTTGCTTCAACCGTCAACTGCAAGCGATCTGGCCACGGCGCAAGCACAACGTTGATGTACGCTGGAAGCAAGCGCCGGTTGGCTTTCGTTGTTTTTGTTTGACCGGAGAAAATCTGGCAAGTACGCATGGCGCCGCTACTGTTTTGGTTTGACGGGACGCGAGAAGCTTCGCATAGAGCTTCGGAGTTTGCGAGCACATAGTGAAGACGTGACCGGAGAAGTGCCCCTGTGATGTTCCTGGAAGACGGAAAGTAGCATTCGTAATCGTCGTGTGTGCTTTGAAAGCGAAGGGAGTCACAGGGTCCACGAGTTCGCAACCACAAGCCAAGGTTCACGACAGCGCGGCGTTGACTTCGGTGATCTCGTTCTGTTTGGTGCAACCCGGTGATGCGAAAAAGAGCTGAAACATTCGTCGTGTGTGGTGCGGTGCTTTGTATTCCAGGTCTGTTTGAACCACGCTTTTAACACGGCGCGCAAATTGTTTGTTGCGTGGTGGAGGTTCAACGGGTACAGTCCCGTCGTCGTCAGCTGATCCGGTCCAGCTGGTCCGGGAGGACGCAGCGAGCGTTTGTAAAAGTAAATCTTCCTTCGTTCCGTTTCAAACTGTGGAAGTATCCCGACACATACCGTGAGTAAGAAGCAGCAGGCGTTTTCAACAAAATTACGTTGTTTTAATTGAATAATGGACTCCGAATTGTTGTCTTAAATCTGCCGTTTTTTATGCTTCGTGTTGGACTGCGTTTGCATAGCGACGCACACCGCTCGAGTAGATGATTCGGTCCTGCAACGAGTTTGTTGCGCCAATCATGCGACGTGAATAAATTAGGGCAAGGTTTCCTACCTGCCCACAGATGCATGTACTGAGACCATTTTTTATGTTGTGAACGTAGTGCTCTTTCTTTATTTTGGAAGACGCGTTGGTGCATTTATTATGGTACAATCACTTGAGAGTTGAGAAATTGGAGTGCGAGCAAGCTTTCTCAACTTTGTCTCTTTCTCTCTGGCACTGCCCTGTTTCAGTTTCAGTAGGCATATCTACTAGCAGGTACAAACTGCTCTTAAGCAGGTAAAAAACGGGAAGCTTAAACGTGCGGACTCCGTGTGTTTCGCGCTTTTCGCAAGGTGACAGGGTAAATGCTTTTGTGAGATATGCGGAATATGCAAGCGATTTTGTTATGCCCGTCGTTTGCGTCTCTCCAGCAAAACGAATAAGATGATCTACTACAAAGGCGCAATCACAAGCCAAGATTTAAGATAGCAGTGCGTTTGCTTCGGTGATCCGTGTAGCTGTATTTTACCCTGCACTCTGCAACACCGTGTCATGACGAAGAGCTGGAACGGTCACGGTTTGTGCTGGCCTCCCGGTCATCCCGGTTGACAGAAACCCGCGTCGCCCGCATCGGCACCGAGTGCGCTTGGGCTGTTGATGCTCAAGCCTTTCATCCGCGGCTTGTCGCCAGCTCATCCTGCTGCTCAACGGTGAGGAAGCGGCGAGAGTAACCTCGGAAGTGAATGTAAATACTCGTTCATTCAGTTATCCGGTGTCAAAGTGTGGAAGATGTCCAACGTGTACTGAGGGCGGGAACCACAGTGGCGGGAACTACGAACGTTTTGCCTTGCTTTTATAGCCGAAACCAGACCAACAAGATAACTGCCTTACGTACTCTAAAATGACGGAAGCAATAAGTTTCAATAGGTCGAGTACGTCACCGGGGATGTAGGCGAGACGGTGCACACTGTTTAAACGCTTGCAGTATCCACGAGTGGTACCAGGAAAGCGACGTCAACAGAGAAGGAGCTCGCGATTCAGCATAATGCACTGCTACGGGCCCGTGTATCTTCGAAATTCGGGGTGGTGGCAGTATAAAAAAAAGACGCATCAGCGCCCCACACCAGTGTTCACGAATAACACCGGTCACAAACTCCCAAGCCCCACCGCTCTTCTCGACACCGACACGACATACGACAACAAACTGCATCAAAACGCCCCAAAAGTGAAGGCGTCTGCTCCCGTACTGCAACCACTGCAACTGCTGCAACTAGCGGAAGTGAAGTGTTGGGCGGATGTCCGGATGTCCTTCACAAAAATATTAAAAAAATGCTTTGCGCAAGGATCATTTTCATTTATTATTGTATGCGTAATGACAAAATCCCAATAATTTGTTTTCCTATCTGATTCAAGCTAGTCGGAGTGCTCATAACGCTGGTCAAGCAAGAAAATAACAAAAATTTGAACTTTTTCATGACCGGTTTAAGATTTATTGTTAACATATCGTTATTTATTGCAACGGACTAACATTATAGATTTTGCCTCCATACTTTTTAAATGCAAACAGTTCTAACACACGGCTGTCCATTGCGCCGTGTTTTGTATATTCTTGTATAAATCTGTAATGGTCAGCGACCGAAGAGCTCACCCGCACATGTCAAGCTTATATGCGCCGCGGGGAGAAATGGTTATCGAGTAGGACGTGTCGGGCGTAGTGTCGGTTGTTGTGTATGTGTACATGTCGGTGCTGTGTAGCTGTGTTGGCTGTGTGCTGTGTTGCCTGCGTTGTATGTAGGGTTGCTGTGTAGTCGTGGTCGTTCGCAGTGTTAACAGACTCGTCTTTTTTTTTTAAAAAGCAGGCTGCTAGAAATCACGATAGGTGGCGCAAGTTACCGCCCGATTCTAAATAGTTTGCTCAAGTTATTTATCCATGTAAGTTCGGCATTCGTTTTTTTTGTTTTTTTTTTGTCTAGCGGCTCGTTGAAGTTACCGACGCCGCCGACCGCCCACAACGCACGTACGTACCTTTGCAAGTAGCTACGTCCACCGCTTGGAGACTTTACTGTGTATAAAAGACATCGAACGAGAACTAACGCGCCCTGTGTGCTTTCAATTCGGCTGAAAGGCGCGCGGCTCGCTGGGCTCGTCTCTCGCCTGTTCTCGGCCGCTGGCCGCCATGTTTCATAAGGAACACGCTCGAAACGGTTTTGCGGAAGGCAGACACGGTGTAGCGTGTTAAGTTTACACAGCACCTCATGTGTAGACGAAAAACACAGATGGCCTCGTGTAAAACGAACACGTTTCGACGTGTCCGCTATGGGACAACGGTTTACACGTCTGGGCGTGTGATTTTTGCTAACAGTGATACCAACTGCTACACCCGCGCTGCGTGAAAGTGCACGCCGACGCCAGAAGAATTTAGGAAGCATCACAGCATCAACTAAAGCGCGGCACAGGAAATACCAGCTTGACGGCAGCTCTCCGGTGCACCGCACAACCAAAGTGAGCCTTCGGTCATTTGAACGAAGGGCACCACGATTGCACACTGCAAAGCACGATTCACTTAATTTCCGTCGCTGACCTGTGTATCCAAATATATTGCACACTCTTGACTGCAGACCTCGAAGATTCCGATGGTCAACAAAAGCACAGAAACGTCGCCTTAAAATTTATCCTAGCGGTATCCGAATCAATCCGATGTCCGAGCAACGTAGGGCTGATTGTCGCTTTCGTGGCAATATCTCCGTCGGTTCTTCCGTATTTTCACGTTATACTTAAATCAGACACCACGCTGAACTCTGAAATCGCTTTCGAGGGGCCTCATATGACGGCTTCCGCGTCTGAAATCAACTCGCCGAGGCGATCGACAACGAACAGAGCATCCGACAACCTCTCGCCCAGCTGGGGCAAGCCGCTGCCTGGGCGCCGCCATCTTTCCTGTGACGTCACGTATTTGGTTTGATCACGTGACGAGTGTTCAAATTTGCGAACAATGGCAGCGGCTTTATGGGGGTCACTTTCGAATGCAGATCGGAACCCCGGTTCATCGCTCTAAGTCCCTCTACCTTGTTAGTCACACGAGCTCCCTTAACGCTCTCGCGTTAAAAAGTAGATCGCACGTCGTCGCAGTGTGCCGAAAAAGAGATATTGGATGTGAACGGAAGTACCGAAGTTTACAATCTCCGGTCAAGGGGCAAGTAGCAAAACAGGAACCAGCGCTACCCGATCACCTCAGTTGGCAAACTCCCAAGGAGAACGTGATTCCTTCTCGTACCCTTGAGCCGGGCTAACGCTGTTCGAAGCGCCAACCTTCTTGCTCGCTGCGGCGGGTTTTGCAACAGCAGTTCAAAACACGACCTCAGCGGGCAAGAAGGATGACGCTTAGAACGGCATTTACGCATTTTGAAGGGTATCAGCCGAAACTGAAGAGTGTCAGCGCGTGTCTTACAAGGGATCACGCTCTAATGGGTGTTTGCCAACTGAGTCGATGGAGTAACGTTAACAAAAACAAAAAAAAGCAGAGTAATTTTTTTTAATCACCTTTTTTATTTTGTTTGAGAGGGAAGACCAGCGAAGCAGTATAATGGTGGGAATGAAGTAATAGCCGGCCGCAAGTCGGCAAGCGAGGGAGGAATAACTGGAGAGGTTGTCGTCATCTAAGAGCGACGACGACAACCAGACAACTGGCAAGCTGTTTGTCTGGTTTCCGCCGTTTCTCATAGATGGCGGAAGCTGTCCAGAGGTTTGTGCCATCATTTGTTTGCTGGCGGACACGATACTGGGGAAACTAGTCCTCAACAGCTCCGCTGTAAGAAAACTTTCCTTGAGGCAGACACTTGTACGTCTTGCATGATCGAGTGCGGGAGCCGATTTTTTTGAGCCACCTAGTACATTGGCATCATCTAAATGCGGATGGCTTCTGAATGCCGAGATGCTATCTTCTTCTCCCTAATTTTTCCACAGTTTTCCCCGCCCCCCAAACGTGACGTCACCGGCGAGCAGTGGGGCTCGCGGCCGGCAATTGGGTACACTCGCACCCGCTTTTCTCGCTTCTAAGCGCTTGAAAATCTAGTCTTTCGTGCTATCTGAGGTCGATAATATTCTATATTAACACAAACTGTGACCTTGGCCCACGTGCTAAACTGTGGAAAAGTAAAAAAAAGGGAAGCCAATGGGATTTTGAAGTAAAACGTTTTTGCAACTCGATACGCTCAAGCCGCGGCTCGCTAATTTCGAGATATCGCTAGTAAATTCGTTCTCCCTTCAGAAGCTGGCAGTTACGCTGGCGAAGAAATGTCGACGAGTTAAGCAATACATTATTTAACTAATTACCCAAGCGCCACTGAGAATGCTTGAAATGTGGATACAGGTGCCCCACACGCTCGTCTTACCTGAACGAACGTGCCATTTGTTATTGAATTTCTTTAATGACATGAATATTGCCACGCTCGTCGGCGAGCGACCGCGCGCGTGGCCGAGTGGTTACCGTGCTTGACTGTCGCGCGGAAAGTCTGGGTTCGATTCCAGTCAGTGGAATGTTCTTTTATTTGTTCTTTCAACATTGTGTTCTCGTGAGTTCGAGAACATTCTCGTCTGATCGAGTTCCGAATGTTCCAGTCGCCGAACAATCTAGGCCGATTGTTCCAAAACCCAACGGGTGTACATAAGGGACTCCGCGTGCTGATCTGCAGTCAGTTTCGTCCCAGCGTTCGACTTTGCCGCTCCGCCGCCACCGACGCCCGCGACGCTCTGTTATTATCTATTGTACCCGTTTATTTGTGGCACAAGTTCGCCACAGTAAACGTTTGTTTCTTTCTGTTTATTTATTGTTCTTTTGGTCACCACTCGTGACATTTTGGTGGAGGTGCTGGGTACCGCATGCCCGTGCAAAGTTCCCCTCCCCGGCCCGTAGTGCAAGTCCGTTGCCCGGCTCGATGAGAAGACCACTCAGCGCGGAACCTGAAACTCGGACCAGCCGCCGCCCCAAGGGAGAGGATCCTGAGTACGGTTTGCTGCTGGACAAACCCAAGCCGAAGAGGACGACGATGGCCAACCAGTCGCAGACCCCCGCCGCTCCTACCGTCGTCTACCTACCCGTCGGTCCTCGGACACCGGCTTCCTTCCACGGCGAAAGCCACGAAGACATCGACGAGTGGGTCCAAGAGTATGAACAAGTGGCCCGTCGTAACGGGTGGACATCGGAACAGTGTCTGCAGAACGCTTACTTCGCCTTGGAAGCAACCGCCCGGAACTGGTTCGAAAACCACGAAGCATCGATCACTTCCTGGGAGCAACTCAAGGCTGAGTTGCGAAGAACATTCACGAACCAACAACGAAGAGAACGCGCGGAAGAGCTTCTTCAAGCGAGGATCCAAGGCCCTAACGAGAGCGTCGTTAGCTTCGTGGAAGGTGTCCTTCGACTGAGCAACCGCGCCGATCCTGAAGCATCCGAAGCAAAGAAGCTCAGAGTTTTGATGCGCAGCCTGGAGGAAAACATTTTCGGTGGTTTTGTGCGGAGCCCGCCTACCACCGTCGAAGGCTTCATGACGGAGGCAACCAACATCGAACGTGCCCTTCAAGCACGAGCCGCCCACTATCACCGAGTTCCCGGCGTCAGTTCCTTTTCGTCTTCCGGCTGCAACACCACGGACGTCCGCGAGATAATCCGGGACGTCGTCCGGGAGGAGATCAAGAAACTTCTACCTGCCGCCGCAAGCCCAGCTTCGCCCTCAATCGCCGAGATTGCCAGGAAAGAAGTCCAGCAAGCGCTGCAGCCTGAGGTTCTCGTCAGCACCGCTCCGGAACCACCGACGTTGAGTTACGCCGCAGTGGCTCGACGGCCACCGCCTCCTCGTCACACCTATGTCGCGCTGCCCCGACGTCAGTCTCCTGCGCCGCAGCACGACCGACGCCACGACGACCAGGTCCAGTACGCCTGCCTGGAGCCTCGCGCACCCCGCAAGACCAACGTGTGGCGAACGCCCGACCGACGCCCTCTGTGCTTCCATTGCGGGGAAGCGGACTACACCTACCGCCGATGCCCATACCGACGACTCGGGCTACGCGGGTTCCACCCGAACGACCCGCGCCCCCGCCATGGTGAACGCCCTACCGAGATCGACGAGTACCTGCGACGACCTCAGTCCCCCGAGCCTGCGTCCCACCGAGAGTTCCGGTCGCCGTCGCCGCGACGTCCAGCTACGCCGATGCACCGACCACGACGTGAAAGCCTGTCCCCCCTTGCTCCTCGCCCGGGAAACTAGGCGCGGCAACCCCTGGAGGTGGAGTTGCCGAAGACGACCGACGCCAAGATCCTCCACGAACGTCGGGGGGCCCCCACTCGAACGCTACCAGAGACAAAAACGACGCCCCTGCAGTGGTGTCCAATAACATAAACGTCGTCATCGACGGCCACGACGCATCAGCACTCATAGACACCGGGGCAGACTACTCAGTCTTGAGTAAGAAGCTCTCCCACCGCCTTCGAAAAGTCACAACGCCATGGGATGGACCTCAAATACGAACCGCCGGAGGGCACCTCATCACACCAATCGGGAGATGCACTGCTCGCGTCGAGATCCGCGGTGAAACGTGCCCTGTGAAGTTCGTCGTTCTACAAGACTGTTCCAGAGACGTTATTCTCGGCATGGACTTTCTGTGTGAATACGGCGCCGTCATCGACCTTGGTGAGGACAGATTGACGCTGCGCAAGCCTGTTCTGTCTTCAGAGAAACCGCAAACAGCGTCAGCCGCCGTCCGAGTCGCTGCCGACCACGTGAACCTGCCGCCGCGATCAAGTGTTGTCGTACCCGTAGTGGCTGATGCAGCTACCCGCGGCGAAGTTGTTTTTGAAGGCAACCTTCAGTTACTCCTAGGAAGAGGAATAGGCGTCGCAACAGGAGTGGCTGAACTTCCGGATGGGCGCACCGTGGTCTTCGTGACGAACTTTCGACAAGAAGCGCAACTCCTCACGAAAGGTGCCGCTGTAGGCCATGTCGAGGAAATTCTAAACTCCGCCGAAATCGCCGCGATTGCTGAAGAATCATTCCCACCTCAGCAACACATTACGCCGCCAGTGCAGCTCGACATTGACCCCAAGCTTCCAGGCCCGGAACGACGGCAGCTAAGTGAACTCCTGGCCGAATACAGTGACTGCTTCGCGACGTCGTCGAGGATGCGTCAAACCGCCGTTACGAAACACCGCATCGTTACCGAGGACGACGCGAGCCCTGTGCATCGATCGCCGTACAGAGTCTCCGTTAAAAAAAAAGGGAGGTGATCCAGGGGCTAGTGCAAGAGATGCTGAACGACGACATAATCCAACATTCAAGCAGTCCGTGGGCCGCTCAGTTGTACTGGTTAAGAAGAATGACGGAACGCTTAGGTTCTGCGTGGACAACCGGCAGCTGAACGCAGTGACGAAGAAAGACGTCTATCCACTCCCCGCATCGACGACACGTTAGACCGGCTGCGCCACTCGCGATACTTTTCATCCATGGACCTGAAGAGCGGCTACTGGCAGATCGAAGTCGACGAACGGGACCGAGAGAAGACAGCTTTCGTCACGCCAGATGGGCTGTACGAGTTCAAGGTAATGCCCTTCGGACTGTGCACGGCTCCAGCAACTTTCCAGCGTGTCATGGACACCGTACTGGCAGGACTGAAGTGGCAGAGCTGTCTCGTCTACCTCGATGACGTCGTAGTGTTTTCCAGCGACTTCGACGAGCACTTGCGACGACTCCGAGTAGTTCTCCAAGCCATACGGACCGCCGAACTCATCCTGAAGCCGTCAAAGTGTCGGTTCGCCCATGACGAACTGAAGTTCCTAGGTCACGTGGTTAGTAACGAAGGCGTTCGCCCCGACCCAGAGAAGACTCGCCGCAGCATTTCCAGCACCAAGAGACAAGAAGGCCGTGCGAAGGTTTCTTGGACTATGTGCCTACTATCGGCGCTTCATCTGCGATTGTGCAAGGATTTCCGCACCGCTCACAAACCTCACAAATGACGCCGAGAAGTTCGAATGGGCCGAGGAGCAGCAGCAGGCATTCGACGAGCTGAAGCGACGACTGCAGACTCCTCCTGTTCTAGGACATTTAGATCAAGATGCGGAAACCGAAATTCACACGAACGCAAGTAACGCTAGACTTGGCGCGGTACTGGTTCAACTGCAAGAAGGCACTGAGCGAGTTATCGCCTACGCAAGTCGGACACTGTCCAAGGCGGAGAAAAATTGCTCTACGACTGATAAAGAATGCCTTGCTGTCGTCTGGGCAATCACGAAGTTTCGTCCGTATTTGTACGGGAGCCCGTTCCGTGTAGTCACGGATTACCACTCGCTCTGCTGGCTTGCGAACATCAAGGACCCGTCAGGACGCCTTGCTCGATGGAGTTTACGACTACAAGAGTTCAACATGACTGTGGTCTACAAATCAGGCCGCAAGCACAGCGACGCCGACTGCCTGTCCAGAGCCCCCCTCAAAACACCTTCCGGCAGCAGCAACGACGATAACGACGAGTGTTTCCTAGGCGCAGTGAACACCGGCGACATGGCACGACGTCAAAGAGACGATCCTGAGTTGCGCGCGCTAATCGAGCGCCTCGAAGGACGAGGGGGTACTGTCCCCCTTGTCTTCTCGAGAGCCCTGCCGACTTTCGTCTTCCGACAATGTGTACTTTACAAGGAGAACTTCGGAGACAACAGCACACCATGGCTGCTGGTAATTTTTACCGACCTTAGAGTGGAGATCTTCCAAGCCTGTCACGACGACCCGACGTCCGGACACCTTGGTTACAGCCGTACGCTGGCCCGAATTCGTGAAAGGTATTACTGGCCCAAGCTGCCTAAGACCATTCACTCCTACACACGGTCCTGCCATGAGTGCCAGCGATGCAAGAAATCGCCGACGAAGCCGGCAGGTCTCCTGCATCCGATCGGTCCCCCGACCGTACCGTTCCAGCAGATCGGAATGGATCTACTTGGTCCTTTCCCACCATCGACGCAAGGAAACAGATGGATTATTGTCGCCACAGATTATCTCACACGGTACGCCGAAACGAAAGCCCTTTCTGCAGGGACTGCTGTGGAAGTTGCCAAGTTCTTTATCGAGTCCATCGTCCTCCGGCACGGCGCTCCCGAAGTTTTGATCTCAGACCGTGGATCATCGTTCATGACCCAGCTGACGCAAGAAATCCTTCGTCTCAGCCACACCAGCCATCGGCGCACAACGGCGTACCACCCGCAGAACAACGGTCTGACGGAGAGACTCAACAAGACCATCGCCGACATGATCTCCATGTACGTCGACGTGGAGCACAAGACATGGGACGAGGCGTTGCCGTACGTCACATTTGCCTACAACACGGCCGTGCAAGAGACCACCGGGGTGACACCCTTCCAACCGGTTCCTGGTCGCAAAGTAACGACAATGCTGGACGCGATGTTACCCCACGAACCGGCTGTCGACGGAAGCGACGACGCCCAGGTGGTTGCCCAACGGGCAGAAGTCCGCCAGCTCGCCAGACACCGTATTTAAGCCCAACAACGTGTCGACACTGGCCGCTATAACCTTCGTCGTGGGGATCTCCACTTCCAGCCGGAGACAGGGTGTGGGTGTGGACACCGATCCGCCGCCGTGGTCTCAGTGAGAAACTTCTAAAGGGCTACTTCGGACCCTACAAAGTACTTCGTCGATTCGGGGATCTGAACTACGAGGTGATGCCCGACGGAACACGAACTTCATCACGCCGCGCTCCGCGACCGGAAGTCGTCCACGTCGTGCATCTCAAGCCGTACTACGCGCGATAAGACTGCGAACTGTGATCTTGTGCACCGCTTGATAGGATTGTGTTCGCGAGCCTCCGTATGTTCCCATTCTTTTGTTTGTTTCGCTCTGCTTTGTTGCCTTTTACGTGGCATCGAGACGATGCCTTTTTAAAGGGGGGAGTAATTCCACGCTCGTCGGCGAGCGACCGCGCGCGTGGCCGAGTGGTTATCGTGTTTGAGTGTCGCGCGGAAAGTCTCGGTTCGATTCCAGTCAGTGGAATGCTCTTTTAGTTGTTCTTTCAACATAGCGTTCTCGTGAGTTCGAGAACATTTTCCTCTGATCGAGTTCCGAATGTTCCAGTCGTCGAGCAATCAAGGCCGATTGTTCCAGAACCCAACGCACGTACTTAAGGGACTCCGCGTGCTGATCTGCAGTCAGTCTTGCCCCAGCCGACTCTGCCACTCCGCCGCCTCCGACGCCCGCGGCCCTCTGTTATTATCTTTTGTACCCGTTTATTTCTGGCACAAGTTCGCCACATTAAACGTTTATTTCTTTCTGTTTATTTTTTCATCTTTTGGTCACCACCCGTGACAATATTCCAGGCGCCCGCATGTGTAACTACCCTTGTAGCACGCACATGCTTGTTGGTGCTTAAGTAATTTAGCAAACTATTTATAGGCTGTTCCAGAAAAGCGCTGCTGGTCGGTGCCATTTTCAGCGTTCGTGCTTCTGGTGCGTACTTTGCTCGCCTTCCAAAGCGATAAATATGCACGTGCTGAGCTGTGATCTAACATATGTAGGCTGTGGTTCTCGTAAACATTAATGTGTATGGAAGGGAATGAACTGCATTTGTGAAGGCCATATGGTAGGTTTTTCTTCATTGAGATTACGCTAACATTAAAATTAAAAGAACTCCACTACACCAAGCCATGCATCAAAGTTCAATGAAAGGCGTATAAAATAAATAAATACCCCATCCAACTTAAATAAAAAATATTTGCTTGAAATAATGCGTAGATTATAAAAATGCGTCAATATCATAAGAGTTTAATTTAAAAAAATTAGCGAACGTTACCCCCATTTCTTTTTTATAACTGTTGGAGTAGAGTGCAACACGTTCATCCAACACTCATCCATGAGTGCACATAAAGAAGAGTGCAATCCTATATAATGTTTGTTTAGTTATTAACATTTGGTGTTGCACAGCCCCAATCAGCTCTAAATTTACATGGCTCTCCCTAAGACAACCATATTTTCATATATTTAAAAACCTTTCATCCCTACATAACATTTCTGCACAATAGAGTAAAATAAAGATATTCTTACCAACTCTTTTGTGAGAGAAAATGTCATTTTAAGCTTTGGAGGAACCAGGCAATGGCTCTATCGTATATTAATGGAGCTAAACACCTGCTCCCTAAACCACTGTAATATCAGACAGTCGAAAGTTATGTACGAACTAAAGTTATAACTTTGTTGAGACGTTTCAATTCTCGTCTTAAACAAATCGCCCGTGTGCGTGAAACTCCAAGAGTAGCGCAAGCTATATTCGATGTCGTAAACAAATATAGTTTTTTTTATAAAAAAACAAAACAAAAAACACTGAAGCAATTGTGAGCAACAAATATGGCTGCGCCAAATGTGGACTATAGTGCTAGAGTGTACATTATTTTTCCCGATATTACTAGCGCTCCGCTTTGGATGGTTGTTGTGTTGGTCACAGCCGCCTTGGGTCAGCGCTTGCAGTTGATACCACAGCTTCGCAGTGCCAGCACCTTCACAGCGTCGATTGGAGCCCCAACGTGCTATCACATGTGCTATCTGGCAGTCACGGTTTCTTGGCTTGCACTTGTCTTCCTAAAGAGGAACTCTGTGGTACTGATCTGCCAAATAATAATGGGCCAGGTCACGCGAGATGTCTGCCGATTTTCTGGTGGGTCTCAAGGGCTACGCCCTTTAAGGGAAAGTGACAAATGTTGTGATCGACAATGGAACGAATTTTGTGAAAGTCTTTAGGTAATATTCAGGGCATACAGTTAAAGCGAGTTGTTTTCTCTTTATAAGCACAATTATTGATTTGAAGCTTCACATTCTTTTGAAATACGCGAAGTGGTTGCAAAAGTGCTTGCTTAGAAAATCATCACCCCTGATCACGATAACAACCAGATTCACTTTGTAGTACAGTATATAGCGTCCAAATAGCACAAGCAAAATAAATCTGCTCTTTGTCGCTATCAGGCATGCGTTGAAAAATTAAATGGCGGTAAAATGTTGTGTGCTGAGTAAAATGTGTTCTTTTGATAGTTCTGTATTTTCTTCACTTTTAACAGTGTTTGGTGAGCCTGTCCACCCTGACGACTTAGAGCCCTCAGTGTAGATAGATGCAGGCGGGGAATTCGTCGATTTTTTTCACCCTGATTGAGAAGCAGGTTTAGGGAAAGGCCTGTCTGCCATTTCACCACAAATGTACTGCGAACATTCTGAATTTGGTGACTACGATCAACGCCGGAGGGGCGCAGAATCATCAGATCTTTTTTATTCCTTTTGGGCCTGTGTTGCGGACATGCTGTGCCTTGTGGATTAAGCAGGAACAGTCGGCTATTACTGCACAGTATACCTGCGTTTTTGTGGGAAGGCATTAATAATGCCTTCCCACAAATTGCCCTTGGCAATGCGTTGGAACTCCCTCTACCATGAGCTAGAGTGCGTACAAAGGTTGCGTAATGACAAGAAGGACGTCGACGGGTTATGCAGAACCTTACAAGTTCCTCCTTTCCAGCGGAACCGCGACCTACTCGTCTTAAAAGAGTACTACCAAAGAAGAGCGTCAAAGGTGTTATATTACATTTCACAAGAGGAATAAGTTAAATGTTTTATGACAAGAGATCTGCATATCATTACCGTAAATGAAACATTTCCTATTGTTAACTTTCCTCTATCTACTCCAGGACAGGAACTCCTTCACTTGTGCGATTGACGTTGTTCAAAGAGAACACATGTGCATGGGGTATCCGCTGCCAACAATCAAAGAGATCCAGTGACAGCTAAAATCATATTTTGCAGGCGAGCCTAGTTTTCTACGCGGCTCTTGTGAATGCTCTGCTCGATAGCATCTAGATCCGGAACGTTTCGGAAGGAAGTATAATCAACTTCCTGTAGTTTTAGAGCGCAGCTCTTAGGCGCCCGTTTCTGACTTGAGTGGCGTCGGCGTCGTTATAACCGCGCGGTGCATTAGGGATAAATTTCTCCGCTAAATCTAGTGGAAAAATATTTCCGCTAAATTTAGCGGAAATATTTTCCCGCTAAATCTAGCGGAAAAACTTCCCCGATAAATATAGCAAACAAATTTCCCTGCTAAATCTAGCGAAAAAAAATTTCCCGCTAGATTTAGCGGAAAAATTTCTCCGCTAAATTTAGCGGAAAATTTTTCCCTAAATGGGAGGCGAGGAGGAGAGGAGGAGGGGCATACCCTCCTCTCCGTACCTTCCCCCCTCCATCTCAAGAGCTGCGCCCTAGTTCGGCGTGACAGAGAGTTGTAAACGGCTTTTATTTTTTAGTTATCGAGTTGAGCGACGGAAGGGTACTTATCTATCATATGCGATTGTTTGTACGTACACATAAGGTCCCCTGGGGGGGGGGGGGGGGGTCTTAACGACCAGGTGCTGCTGCTAGCCTCAATTGTGCTCCCCCCATTGTAAAGTCGGTTGGGTTCATGGTGGAACCATGCAGCAGGAGCTGGCCCAGCTGCTCACAGACGAACTCAACCACCCATGATAGAGAGCATCGCCATGCAATGGGTTGGGATCTCACATCGACTGCGGAGGTTCCCCCGACGAAAATTTCTTCGCTTTTTCTACACCAAAAATTTAGCAGGAACCATGTGAAAGTCCCCCGCTACCTGAGCTCCCTGGACATTTTGATGGATGTTCTCAAAGATTATCACCGCCTGCAAAATCTGTTCGTAAGATTGAATACTCTGTACCATCCAGTGCGCCTGTGAAGGGTGTTGCTTTTAAGCAGAAGATATTAACATTAATTTAAGCAATAGTAATTTGTTTACATAATATACAATTGAATAAAAATCCTTGCTGCGCTGGATCGTCCGTTGGCCGTGGTCGCGTCTTCCGTTCGCTTCTTCTTCTTTTTCTGTATCCTGTCGTGTTTTTTCTTCATCCTTCTTTTGTGCTCAGAACGTTCATATATTACAAGAAACTCACCCGGAATGAGCGAGTGCTCATTATCAGGACATAACAATTGTATCCTTCGGCGGAGTTCACCATTGAAACTGCACGTCAGTACTTTGTATCCCTTCATGAAAAAGTTCATTGTACATTACTGCTAACGACCCCGGAAATGTATTTTACGTACGGCCGGTAAGGGGGGGGGGGGGGGGGGGGGTTGGCGATTGGAATAAAAAATAGGGGGGCGGAGTGAATAAAAATTAAAACTGAAGAAACAACGATTCCCAATATTTTACTGTTTATAGAAGGCTTATTATCACTACCTATACCGTGTGTCCGTACATTCATCGGAAATTCTTGTCAGGAAGCAATGAGATGTTGACACAATCTGATCTAATAGTAGTAGCTATAGGGTGATATCTGCGTACGGTGTCGATGTAAAATGCATTCGAAAATGGGGCGCCTGCACCTAGAGCGCTCCCATGTTTTGCTCTATTTTAATTGCGGACGCATTCCTGTGAAAGTTTTCGGCGCAGCTCTGTTCTTGTGAAATTTATAACAACATTCTTGAGAATTTCAAAAATGCGTCTACCATTTAGATCGGTTTTCTGTATTGAATTTCAATGGAACAGAGCTATGCCTAACTTTAACAGGGACGAAGTTACTCCGCTAAATTTTGCAAGATTTCGTGCACTACTAAAATATACATTCGATGCAAATGTGAGCTCTCTACATGCACACGCCGATTTTTCCGGTGCATTTTAAATTGACACTGTAAGACAATGCACCCCGTAGGATATATATCGCCGAGAAATGCACAGTCATATTACTCTGGGTATGTTGACGCTTGTTCAAGGAATCATGAAAGAGCTTCTATTGGCTTTGGAGGAGTGCAGAAGAGTTTCTTTAATTCTTTTTTTCTGGCAGCTTTGACAATTTACTTACCGTGAATAAATAATAGAGTCATTCTTAAATAATGTATATCAGAGTGCAGTAGTAACGTTTTTACAGAAATTCAAGCAATACTACGTTGCCGAAATGCGGGTTTTTTTAGTCGCCCTAATTTTTTTTGGCGCAAGAACCAATGCACACGATCAACTTGGAAAAAGTTCATGACGCAAGTTACGCAACCACGCCAAACATAGCTGATCGGTCAGTGGTTCCGGAGAAGAATGTTTGCATCAAATCGATAAAATCAAGCTGCCTTGTATTCTTTAAACGTGAAGCAGAAGCAGCTTACCGAGACGTTCGTGCGCCATCATTGAAGTTCCACCAGGGCTACTACCTGGTCAAGAAGGTCGCGCACTGTCTGGGAATTTTCATTTAGAACTCGAACCACATTTTCAACTTTTTTTAAATTGTGCAGCTGAGATGGTCGAAAGGAGCATGAACTAAGCTCCAAGCCTTTTTAGTTCCAAGCGTGAGAGCCGAGTTCATCTCTCAGACGCTACGGGCTGAAACGTTGTCCAGTTGCTGCGAAGATCAGAACTTTCTCTAGCGTCACTGGTTCAGCCTCTTCATTCCGGGCTGGTCAAACGTTCTATTTTTTTCACTTGCAACGTAGTCAATCACCGCAAAATACTCCTTGCTCAACCTTGTTTTGTATCAAGAACTGCAGGTCTTGCTGTGGTGCTCTTTTGTTCAAATCGTTCCGGTGGTTTTGCAGCCCTCGATGGTTTGCCAGACGGTTGTTTCAAGCCAAACATTTTCGCAGCGCCCCTTCACTCCTCCCAGATGCTTTCAAAACCGACATTCGATTTTGGTTGTGTAAGGGTTAGTGTGAGGACCTTCGCAGCTTGTTTGGCCCCAGAGGCACTGTAGTGAATGCCTTGCAACGTCCTCGCGAGTTCTTCACATGGCCGAAAAACTCCTATCGCCACGTTTAATCCAAAGACTGTTTCTAGGTTACCCCGACTCTTCTCATATCTTCTCTTGGCCGCTTTGCTGTCATCTCAAACTGAGCTTGGAGCTTGCAGGATATCCCAGAGTGTCGCACGAACTTGTTCGTAATTCTTGAGGAACCTTCGCACAGATTTCACGCGAACCACCCATCGCGTCGGGGACAAGGAAAGCAGGGTGGCTAGTGGTTTGACCACGTTCCGAATTTCCCCGCGGGAGGAAGAACGATGTCGGGATAAGAACTGTTTCTTTTTGCTAAATCGACTTTGATATTTGAGATGTGTTTCACAGTTGTCGGGGCGCCGTCAACCAATTGATTGCCACGGCCGACTTCTCATAGGGCCAGATCAAGAGAGTGGTTGCTGCAATGAATGTGAACTGACTTCGGCTAGACATCAGCACTCTTTTTTTTTGCAGTCCAGGAGAACGATTTGGCATATCTGCAGCTCCATCAAAGCATATTCCTTGTAGTTCGTCGAAGCTAAAGCCCAGAGTACAATCATGTCCTTCAAAACACCAAAAACGTGTTTCTGACTTTGTGTCGGATAGATTGTATACACCAATGCAATTCTCATGCAATTTCATTGACTCTCAGTCCACCCAACACAAACACAGCGTGAACTGCTCGTCTCTTGCCACGTCGGCCGCTCCACCAGGAATGATGCCGAAAAAGAGGCTCGTATTTATCGTAGCGCTGAGGTAGCGCTGGAGCATTTCCGCCATGACTTCAATCATCTCACTTTTAATGTCTCCACTTAACCACTTGTCTCCTAGAGCCAGCCCTTTCTTTAGCGCAGGTATGTCACCTGATCTTACTTCCAGCAGCTAAGTCACCTCGCCAGTGCTGCAAAGTTATCGCACCAAACTGATGATCACGCACAGCGCAGCTCGTGCTTCCTCTTGTTCTCTGCTTGGGTGCTTGGTGAGGAGCCTAATAACGACCAAGCCTTCCTTCTTCGTCTCAAGATACGAAACGGCTTCGACGCGGTACCGACTCTCCTTGTGACAGAAGAATCTTTCGAGCGCTTTCCTCCAGTTTGAAAATCCAGTTTCTTATAAAACCGGGTTCAATGACTGCAGAGTCGTCTCCCCTTTTTCTAAATGTCTTTATGTTGTGCGTGGCAAACAACATCGCGGTATTTGATGTAATAAAACTAGAAAACCTTTCAAGTTTGTCGCCGTTGTCCTCCGAGAATTCGTAGTTCTTCGCTGGGTGGAATCTTGCTCGAGGCTGACGGCCCGCTTTATCTGTGTTGTGGCAATCCGCTTCACGCTGAGAAGACAGTAGAGAGTTTTAGTTGATCGTTTTCTTTATCCGCTCCGCCCTCAGCTTGTTCAACTACGCATGCGCAGCCGGCTACGGTCAAACTCAGAGCGGCCGCTCATACGCCATGACGATTGTGCCGCTCCGTAGAGCGGTGGGGGCGCACAGAACAGGTCTATTAAAAGTAGCTGATGCGACCATGCTTTCACCATCATCAAGGGCTGAAGGAGTTGGAACGAAAACACAAAAGTGTAAATCGAATACCTAGACGATTTAAAAAAAAGAGCCAAAAGTTGATAGCTTCACTGTGTGAGCGATACTGCGCTTTGCACCGGCACGCTCGGGGGAAGCTCCATCGCCTCGCCCGGCATGCTGGTGTGACGCTCCGCTGCCTTACACCCAGGCATTGCGGCGGAGCAGCCTGGTTTTCTCAGGGACTCGGAAATTTGGCAGATCTATTTTCAAAGTTTGAAATACTTCTTAAGATATTGAAGTTGCTGAATAGTCCATTTAAATATATTGAAGTTGCTGAATAGTCCATTTGAATTGTGTATCAAATATGGGGTTATTGACTTTATTATTTGAAGCTTTCATATATTCGCACTACGCTAGAATGGACATATATTAGTATTTGTGTACAAATATAAAAAAGTCAAAACCTACATTTGGGTGCTCGCAGAACCTAAAATACCAGCCCGCGGAACCCGGTTTGAGAACCCCTTGTCTACCCATTAATTTCGTACATGTACGCCTGACCTTTCTAAGAGTAAGCCCTGACGCTCATTTGGGTAAACTTAAAAGTAAAAACGGTACCAAAAAAGGAAGACATTTGCTATTCTCTATAATTCCGAATTAGAGCTCAGCTCTTGAGGAGGAGGAGGGGAGGGTACGGAGGGGAGGGTCACCCGTGACGTCAGAAGTGACGTCACATGTGAAGTTACGAGGGTAAACTTTTTCAACAATATATAGCGGAACATTTCCCCGCTAAATTTAACAGGAATATTCCCCCACTAAATTTAGCAAACAATTTTTCCGCTCAATTTAGCGGAAAAATCTCACGCCAAATTTAGCAGGAAGACTTTGCCCTAGTAACATCACACGTGACGACACGTGTGACGTCATTGTGGGAAACGTCCCATAATGCAACAAGCGGTTACGCCGACGGCGACACCGCTCAAGCCGGAAACGGGCGCCTAAGAGCTGCGCTCTAAAAAATGAGACGTGTACAAATCTCTGTAACGCAAAATTAGAGCGCTGCTCTTGAGGAGGAGGAGGGGAGGGTATTGAGGGAAGGGTATGCAACTCCTCGTCCTCCGTACCCTCTCCTCCTCTTCTCCTCCCGTCCTCCCCGTCCTCTTCTGCTCCTCGTCCTCCCCCTTTCCTCCTCCACTCCTCCTCCTTTTCCCCTCCTCCTTCTTATCTCTCGTCCTTCTCCTCCCCACTCTGCCTCCTCCTTCCCTACTTTCTTTCCTCATCTACCATCCTCCTCTCCCCTCCTCCTTTCCTCCTGCTCCTCCTCCGTACCCCCTCCTCTCACAGTTTTCCCGCTAAATTTAGCACGTGACCTCAACAGCCATTCGATTCCCCGCTAAATTTAGCGAAGAACTGAATTGCTCTTGAGGTCACGTGACGTCAATTTTCCCGTTAAATCTAGGTGAGAAACTGAATTTGTTCATAGATGACGTGACACCAAGTCATGCGACGTCATTTTCCTCGATAAATTTAGGGGGAATTGAATTTTTAAGGTCACGTGACGACAAATTTCCCGCTAAATTTAGCGCGTTTACGCCGACGGCGACGTCGACGCTGCGAAAACCGCAAACGGGCGCCCAAGTACTGCGCTCTAAAAAAAAAAAAACAAAGCTCGATAACATGTGTTAAATGTTTGGATTGGGCTGGTTGGTTCATGTCCATTAAAAGGTATAAAAGCGCTAAAACACACATAGCTAAAGAAGTTGAAAGCTAGCACCCGTCTGTGTTGTACGTGTTTCTTCTTCGTTAGTGTGTTCTTTTGCGCTTTTAAACCTTTAAACGAACTCAATAACATGTTTGCGCTTTAGATCATTCAATAGCACATAGAAGCGCTTTGACAAGGCACGGAAATGTGCCACATAAACGAGGTTCAACGCAAGAAAAACTTTCTCTATTATAATTATTATCAATTTGAAGGCCGTGCTTAATAAATCGCACAAAATAAACAACACTGAGCTTTATTTCTGTTCTCTGGCAATCGATTCGTGGCCATATAGGTACTTAAAAACAATTGACAAGGGCCATCATTCGTCGCAATATTGAGTGACAGTGTTTATGAATATTTTTCTCACGTTCAAAAATCTACATTACACGAATGCGAGTGTAGTGCGCGCTATAAATGCCGAGGCTGCAGCCCTCTACAACAATCTTTTGTTTTGTAGAAATGAATGACCATTATCCACCTTTGTAAGAAATCGTAGCACGATACGTTAACAGGCCAATTTTCGTGGTCACTGCCAACGGCTAACGCAACATCGTAAACTCCCGGTGAAGTATGTTAGATCCCCTGACCGCTTTTGGTGGGCTTTCGGGTTTAATTTATTACAAAAGCATTGCATTGTGCTGGCGTGATCTATAGAATGTTGTCTTTTTCTTAACGTAGAAAAACAACTGTGCGTGTGCCTCAATGGTTAGCGTATTTTTATCCCGCTTAAATTTAAAAAAAAAATATATCTTCTTTTTTCATTCAAGCAGGATAAAAATACGCGTCAAGGACCAGTCTGTTCACATAATGATTAAAAGTGTAAAACTTTACATCCTTATTATACTGTGGTTATTTTAGCGTTGCACACGTACAGTCGGGGACAAAAGTCTCCAGGACGCGCGAGCTGCGACTGAAACGCATCGCTCTGCCATCTGCCGGCGGGTCGCCTGGTTTCGAGATCACACAAAAGTGCATGCGCGTCCTGTGCCTGCAAGCATGTGTGTTTTCCCGCTTTTCTGCGTCGCGGCGCCTAACTCGGAATCGGGAGCGTGGTACCGCCTCGGAGATAGCGCTTACTGACATGGCACCTACGAAGCAAGGAGTCACGGCTGCTCAACTGAGCGATAAGCTCAGCTGGTTATAAAGCAAGATGCGCTGACACGGCGAATTGCTGCGCAATGCCGCAGGCGGTATCTCCAGTTTCGGAATGTGTAGCAGACGATCGTGAGCCGCAAGCGCTATCTCCGAGGTGGTACCACCCGCCCGATCCCGAGTTAGGCGCCGCGCCGCAGAAAAGCGGAAAAACACACATGCTTGCAGACACAGTAGGACGCGCATGCGCTTTTTGGTGATCTCGAAACCAGGCGACCCGCCGGCAGATGGCAGAGCAAAGCGTTTCAGCCGCAGTTCGCGCGTCCTGGGGACTTTTGTCCCCGACTGTACGTAAACAAACAAAATAAAGTCAGTAAATTGATGGTCACGCACATTTGTAGAAACCACAGGGCTGAATATCTATGAATGCGATAGCATTTATCGCTGCACACCGACAAATTTAGCGGGGAAACTGACTTGGTGCATAGGTCGTGACGAACATTTTTTCCTAAATTTAGCCGAAAAACTCCCCGCTAAATTTTTGTCGTCCTTGAGATCACACTAGAGGTAGTCCTTGAAGTTAACCTGGACGTCGTTTTTAACGGCGTCCTCTAGGACGTCATTCTCATTATCATCTTCTAGGACATCATCCCCGACGTCCTTCTGATGCCGTTTTTGACGTCGTCTAGGTTGTTGTGGAAGGTGAGCTCCTAGTCGACGTCAGTGACGACATCTAGAACGACCTCTAAGATGACATCTAAAATGACCTCTAGGAGGACCACAAGGGCGACGTCTAGGACAACCCCTGGGACGACCTCTAGGGTAATATGAAGGACGACTACTAGAATGATCTCAAGGACGACTTGAGGACGACCTCTGGGACGACCTCAAGGTCGACGTCCTGGATACCAAAGACGACGTCCTTGGGGACGAGCCCTAGGGTGATCTCAAGACCGATCATGTAGGACGACCTCTAGGGTGATCTAAAGGAAGAACTCAAGGACGACCTCAAGAACGTCTAGGACGACGTCAAAATATCTAGGACGACTTCTAGGACCTTTAGGACGACGTTGAGATCGACGGCAAGGCCATGAGGTTTTTCGAAGAGTGTGCAAATGTGAAGGAGCGCGTATTGCCGATCCGCATGCGCGCGGCGCCATGGGGTGCAAGCACTGTGAGTGGAAATGATCTACAGCGCATACCTACTGCGCTAACCTTTTGCGCATTTGGAGACCAGAATATATGGAGCTGAAAATCTTGAATAGTGCATTAATAATGCTGTCGCATTAAAAGTAAAAAAGTCGAGAATTACCGTACTTCCTCTGATGTTGATATGTTCAAAGAAACGGTCCGCGGATTTCACAGTGACAGATCTGCAGCTTAAGTTTAGTGGCATGACACTAGAAAGCGTTCAAAATGAGGAAGGGTGCCAACAGTTTGGTCCTTCTTTCTCTGGCTCGGCTACAGTGCGGTCTTTAAATATGCTGAGTCAGGTGTTCTGCCTTCCGAGTTCTACTTTGAGAACAAACTCTGTAACTTCACTGGCGATGCCCCTTTTTATTTAAGCATATTTCCTGTTTGTATGGTCGTCTTTGAAAAGAGGGTAAAATTTTCTGGGTGTATAAAAGGGTGCCCACCTGAACATAGCAGGCTGGCTCGCCAAGTCCCAAATGATCCTTCGAAAACCAGGCACAGGAATACAGGCATTGGTCAGTTGACCTTGAGCCAAACGCATTGGGAGCTCATAATACTACCCAACACACCCTTGGAAAAGTCAGCGGGTGCCAAAGCCCGGGTGCACAAGGACGGGAAGGGACGCTGAAGCTTACATCGAGCCACACACTGTATACGCGGCCGTTGCCGAACACGGGTGTGGTATGGCCATTCCGCCGTGGGCTTTGATTCCTTTCGCTTGCGCAACAGTTCGACTCGGTTTACGCTATTGTTACCTTGTCCTGAAGGAAACTCACCCTCTGAGGAACGCAGGTAGTGGTTTTGCCGCATCGCTTGCTCCGAGGTGAGAGGGCCCCATTCGATGTAAATACGCGAGCGTCGTGCATGCTTCTAGGCTTACTCGGCGAGATACAAACGCGGACTCTGGCCCGGTTCACATCGCTGACTTGAAGGGATACTGCCGTCGCGATGGGGAAAATCACTGACTTGAGGTTGCAGTAGGACACATGAAGTCCCCTGCTCCTGTCGACACAGGAGCGAGCTCGAGAATGCGGGCTCGTCGAGTTAGCTGCATGATTCACGACTCCATCGGCAAGCAATTTTGCAGTAGATGCTGCCACTGCCGCAGTCTGCGGCAGAGTGCTTGCTTGTTGTTTGCGGTTTTAACACTTCGTTCTCTACAGAATGGCATCTTATAAAGACCGCCATAGAAGGCGTCACTCAGGAAGTACACCGGAAGAAAACACAGGACCTTCCGTTTTCTCAAGTGCTCAGGGTGGCTGGCACTGGTTCAACCTGGCAGACCTCCCGGATAACCGTTCATGGGGACAAGGGCGCCGACGATGACCAGCCCGCGGAACGGCGTAAAGTCGAAGAGGCTTCGTGGGCTCCACAAGGCCTAGGGACGCGGGCAGTTGTACACCCACGGCAACATCCACGCAAAACGGGACAGGTCCGTCTGTGTCGGAGTGGACCATCCTAGAGCAGGCCTTCTGCTGCATCGTAGTGAATGGGACAGCGAGTGACGGACAGGAAGCAGTCGACATTATCTGCCGCGGCTTCGCTAGAAGAGCCAGCTGAAACCGGCAGAAAGAAAGACCAACGCCGACGTTTCTACCATCCCTACGCCACTTTGGGAAACTAAAACTTGGTTACCCGGGCAACACCAATAGCGGCCACTTCTCCCGACACCTCAGGAATCCTGACCGAGGTGCCCGCAATATGACGGAGGCTTATTGCGGAGAAGGCGCCGTGTAACTGAGCTTTCGGTTGCACGTCAAGAGATTCCCAAGTGGTCGAAATTAATCCTCAGTCCTCCGCTGGGGCGTGCCAGATGCTCGTCGTAGGTTTGGCACGCAAAACCCCCAAATTTGATTTTCCCGACACCTCAGACAGCCCCAACCACAGCGTTCACCACTGTCTCCCCAATCCATCAATGACTACATCATGGCTGACGTGGAAGAACTTATGTCTGAGGCCCATGAGATCCCCGAGTGCCGAAGTCCTCTGAAGCCAGGGCCTTGAAGTGGGGAAAGTGCGAGAGACGAGGGTGGCAGACGACGGGGCGGAGGTCAGGGGACAAGCACTTTGCCAGGCGACACGAGCTGGCGCGTGACAGAGCGTGCTGCGCGGTCCCAGGTCTGGACCATGGCGATCCCAGGAGCGGTTCACTAGTGAGATTCAGACCAGGACCGGCGGGAACGGCGAGCCCTGTCCATACCGGCCTAGGCGATGGCAATCCCGGAGTGGTTCCGCAGCGAGACTCGGGCTATGAGAGCTCGGAACATCTAGCCTACGCAGCGCTGGCATGAGGAGGACGATCCGCAGGCGCAGACACGGACTCCAACTGCGAGCTCTGAACGATGAGCGACAACCAGGGTCGGCGGGCCTAGACTGCCGGCTCTTGAGGACGGGCAACCGGGAAGTAGAGTAAAGCTTTTCGCTGTCTATCGTTGTGCTGTGTCACTCCTTCGGAGACTACCGAAGCGCAGACCGATCGGGCGGCGGTGTTATAGACCTACCCGCCAAAATTTGCAGTGCATCATTCAGTGAATCTCACTTGAAGTGCTGGAGGACGTGTAGACCAACCTCACGTTATTCAGGCCTGTCACACAGCCCCTTTATATGACACGTGGTGAACATGACGTAGGGTTTTGTTATTGTTTTCAACCTCGTCCGCGAAGCAAATTTCCAGGTATTCACATTTGGCGGTGTTAAAATCTTTCATAAACGCTTCGTTTTTCATACGTACCGTTACACCCCATTCACTCTTAAGCTGATACAGCAGCCAAAGCTACAAGGGCGAGCTAACCCGTGCTCCTATTTTTAAGACCTGCATTTCTAGCGCGACTGCTCGCTTCATGCAAGAACTTTTTAAAACACCGACCTCACGCTCTCGTGCTTCTGGCATTGTCTGCAGTCTCAGCTTAGAGGGGCCATAAAATGATTTTTCTAATTTCGCCAATTACTACTTAGAATCACTCCCTAGTGTTAATTACGGAATAAACTTGCCTTAGTTTTTCTTTCTAGTCAATGGCAGTCACAAAAGAATTTTCAAAAAATATGAGCATCGCTCATCCCCTCAATTCGGAGCCTGAACAGGCAGCCACGTGACCTGATGCCTATCGTATGCCACCAAGGTTAACTATCGCGACACGCTGGGGTCGGCAAAGAAGAAAATGGGTGCTGAGAACTAGGTATTGTTAGAGTTCGGCTGTTCTCATCAACGCAGTGGTTGGACACGAGCCAACATGAGTGTCCGCGGAGTCATTGATTGTTACGAACCGAAGTCGAGTACTCATGGATTTCTCGTTTGCAACCAACGTTACTAAATCACCTTAGTTGTGGAATTCCCGCGGAAGGGGGTACCCCCTCCCCCCCGCCCCACTCACTCAGTACAGTCCGCCTCCCGTCGTTTGAAGCCCCATTTAGATATTCGTGTCATAACTGTGTGTTCTGAAGAGTACGGTAAAACGCCATCTAGACGATGTGCTTCAAAACGTACTCATTTCATAGGACACCCTGCAGTTACCATAGCAGCCGTCCGGCGCGTCGAACGACGGGAGGAGAGTCGTGGTGAGGAGGGTGTACTGCTCGTGGAAGCCGCGTCTATGAGCAGTTCCGTAACTGAGCTAATCTAATAACGCTGTCTGCAATCTATGAGCCGCGCTCAATTGTCGTCAGGCGGGTAGTTTCGATCCCACGGTTGCTTTGCTAAGGCAAGACTGAGAGAAATAGCCCCCTTTTATCCTCACAATTGCACCGCGAAAAAAACAAAGTCTCTTAATCAGTGGCGTTCTTTGCGAGTATACTTGGGTCAGACATGGACCAGTACTCCTATGCAAAGTCGCAAACCTTCCAGCGCGATATCGTTTCATGACTCCTTTAAAAATGTGCGGAAAGGACATTTTCGTTCTTATTTTTTTGTTTAGACATGTTCTATGTTGTGGCGACAGCCCAGAAACACTGGTCAAGACTATTGTTTATGGGCTGCCGGCAGAACAGTAAAGAAAACTATTCTTAAACCGAATGAACGGATTTTAAGACTGCGCCTGTGAAGCTCCGTTGTGATGCCGCCACGTCATTGGCCTCTAAAAAGCAGCACCAGTTCGCGGCAGTATGGCTTTCTCACGGAGTTGCTTTGTACTGAATGTGACTTGGCGGAGAATACTAACGACACTACTACGTTGTGTATGTTAACTTCCACAGTCCTTCCGCAACATGCAATTCACATTATCAAGATCTCCGTTCTTTGCAGACGTTAGGTAGTAACTTAATCAGAGGAGGTGAGAACCTTTGTCAAATCAGCCGTAACCCCCCCCCCCCCCCCCCCCCCCCAAGGGAGGCGCTGTGAAGAACGCGCTCAAATGTGGCACTAGGCGAACCTCTAATATGGATAGCTTGCAGGTGCCGCCATTGCTTGTTACTGATGGTTCTATCTAGTTACTGTTTTCCTCGAGCTGCGATGTGACACTAACACGGTGAACCGAAGGCTCGTGGAACATAAAATACCTGCATGGCCGCGAATCACGTAACGGCTGAGCTATGTATAGGCCATTAGGCGTACAGTCCTCAGTTATTACTACTAGGCGAGATTGTCTCGCGTTGATGCCATCAAGCGGACCGCTCGCAACTACAGTACCCTTGGCCGTGCAGAAGCCATTGACGTCACGAGCACGATACGCATTGCGCTTCTTGGTGGGCGAATTTGAAGCGAGAGGTACAGAGCCTGCGGCCACGTCATTTCGTTTCCCGTACCCCTCTAAATGTAAAGAGAGTATTGTGGTCGGAGCCTTTGTTTTGCGGTCCGCTTGTTGAGCCTTTCACTTTGATTATTTTATTGAACAGGAACATTGCAGTGTATACCTTTATGCTATTTTTTGGGGCTGTTTATTTCTTTGATGTTTACTATTGCATTGGTCAAAAAGCTCTTGTTCGTTAATTTTGAACTTTTCAGGTTATCGGAATGATTGGAGCTGCGTAGAATTTTCCTTCGTGTCAGTTATTATCACCTTTATTACTGCTTTAACAGAAGAGTAGACAGCAGTCAGTGTTGTGGAGGTCATCAAGGTCACCTTGTAGAGCCGAGCCTAGCATGGTGTGGACGGTCATCAAAACAGTTTTCAGAGGCTTTTCGTTCCCACTCACAACATACGAGTAGTGTTCAGCTCTGATAAGCAGGCTGATTCCCTTTTCGCATTTACTGACGTTGTGAGACGAACCAGTGATGAGAATGTCTTCCGGTATATCCCGAGAAAAGTTGGGTGGGATGGCGACAATGTCTGCTGATATCTGTGGGTCCTCAAGAGCTTCAATTCGGATTTCCTTTCTGCTGAATTGACTGCGCAGCCATAGTTCTACCTTGTGAAAATTCTTGCAGATATAGCAGCGCCTTCTTCAAATGTGTAAATGGTTATGTCCTCTTCCGCAAAAACCTTCAGATGCAGTTTCTCCGAGATATCTTGTCTTATGAAAGTACGTTGGGTTCCGCTTTAACAAGGAGTCGGACAAGCTTACGGAGTGTCTCTCTTTCTGCCCATGCCCTTGCCGTTTGTATAAGTACTCTACAAGGTTCACTTCCTTTTGTGTCAGCTGTCTTCAAAGACGACTGCAGCACTGTTTTGTTAGGAATTGCTCTATCGCTTGAATTTAAGGTCCTGTTTAATTCTTGCTTTCTTTGCACGTTGTAGCTTAGGTCGCACATTGCTGTCGCGTGACTTTTAGAACATGGTGTAAACTTTCGCCACTTTGCGCTCTTTAAATTTTTTGGACGATGCTTGGGTATGGTGCATCGAAAGCGATGCTTGTTCGTTTTTATGAGTACTTCCTTCTTGATCACTGGTATAGAGATCGAACAACGGGCAGCTGCGCGGACAACTGACCTGCAGAACAGGCATTGTTTGTTTTCGACATGAGTTATTGTAACAAACATAGCTGCGGAAGGTGCGTATTGCAATGGCTGATCTCTTCTATCGGTAGTAGATCTAGCCAAACTGGTAGGTGGTTCGTTTTTTTGGCTTCTACTTCTATATTGCCTTCACTATCGGCTTTCATTTTCACGTTTCAAGAAGTTCAGGAAGCATTTGAGCTGATTTTTATTGTGTGTTGTTTCCGTTGTTGATTTTCGGCTGTATTCCAGTTTCAGATCTGATAGCACTAGCTTCCGCAGAACTGTTAGTAGTAGTGCTCCGTAGGTGCTTGAGCCTACAACGAGTGCCTCACTTCAAACTCTCGAATCGACTTCATAGTTCAACAATCTGAGCTTCTTGACGTGGTGAGAGTTATTTTACTGTACTTACAGTCAGCAACCGTGTCAAGTGCTTTTCAATTAAGAGATATCTTTTTTCCCGAATCTTGCTTTGAGAATGTCCAGTGCAACTGCGTAGTCCTCCGACGTCATTTTCTGCCCATCAGTGGGCACAGCAGCATTGTGGGTAAGATAGTTTTTCAAGTATTTAAACTTGTCTATTTCGGTGAGTGCCTCGTTATTGTTGATGGTAGTGTCAAATTGATCCCAAATGCCTTGCCATGATCGAATATCACCTGAAAATTTCTCGATTTCTAGCTTCGAAGACCTGACTTTCGAAGTTCCAGTCTTCGATTAGCGTGTCGCGTTGAGGTCTCAGACGTGTCTTGTTGGTTAGTCCTTCCTGCTCTTTCAGCTTCCGGTGGACCCTTGTCTTCGTTATGCTGATTAGTTCGATGTAACTTTGTTTGTTGACCATCTTCTGTTCAAGTTTGTTTTTATTAATAATTCTCTAAATCTGGACGTACATTTTTTAATGCGTAATCCTAGATCGTTAAGAAGTTGTGTTTTTATTTTAGCTCACCAATGGGACTGGTTCCATGGCTACAGGTGTGGTGATTTCCGTTAAGAATCTTGTTGATGATCGAATCACGGCCGGTCTTCGTTTCAGTTGATCAACTGCGGCTGGCGTTAGTTGATCTGTTTCAATGTGGCAAGTTCCGTAGAATTTAGCTAGGCTTTGCGATGGATATTGTCAGGCTTGCCTCTTCGTAATTCTGTTGTTATCCCTGGATTCGGTAACTAACGTATTATTGCTTCTAAATAGAAGATGTTAACATTAATTTAAGCAAAACTGATTCATTTGCAGTGTATACAAGTGAATCAAAGAGTCTTGCCGCAGTTTGTCGCTTGTTGACCGAGGTGGTGTCTTTCGCTCGCTTGTTCTTCTTTTTCTGTCTCATATATAGTTTTATTCGTCATCCTTCTTTTGCGCTGAGAACGTTCAAATATCAAAACAAAAGGTGTTTAGCTTGGCCGCAGACATCCTGACCATAAATCGCGGGAAAATGAGACTCCAACTTCAAGCGAGAGCTTCTGCTGAAACTGAACAAGGTATATATAGGAAGCGTCTGTCCCACACAAAAATCAATAAACGTTTTCAAAATATTATCTTGCCTTCGTCCACATATAATGTTCCTAATATTTGGTTTATTTTTATTGCGTTTTAATTTGTCCCAAGTGATTATGGCACGAAGCTTTTAAAGTAGTCTAGAAGAAATCTAAATTGTAAAGGTTACTTCTTGGAAGTAGTGTCCAATTAATATTTCCCTCAAGTAATCTAAATGAATACTTTTAGACTAGGAGTAGTAGTAATTGTAATCGACTACTTTTTCCGAATAATGTGTACAATACTGCTTGGGGAACAACACATCGTACATTAAGGGAGCTGTGCAACAAGTTCAGTGCTCTGCTTAAATAATTTGGGAGTTGGTGTCTCGACCTTTCTGAAGTGAAGAACAAAAGACAATTTTTGCCTGCATGCCCTAGTTTTTATTTTAAAAATTGACAAAGTTTGAGGTTTTTCGTACCTCTTAGCTCCTTCACCATCTTCTGAGTCACGTGCGCTGTGACGTCAATTGGGGACGTCATGTGAGCAGCTAGAACTCACCCGCTCGCAACGACGTGCTTACACAGCGCGATCAACATCGCGGGGGGGAGGAAAGTCTCGTCCGGGCCCGACCATCCCCGTCCGGCTTTGCCCCTGTCCCCCTCCGACTTCTGGCGGCTGTTTGCGGCAGCAGGTAGAGCTGACGGTTTTGTTACAACTTTGTATAATAAAGGTTTTGTCGCTGGTACCAGGTTTTTGACGCATGTATGTTTATGTTGGGAAGACAAGATTTATAGAAAAATTACCTTTAATCGAGCAAGTATTTGCACAACTTCCTGTCTTTTTTCAAGTCTCCCATTGACGTCATGCCGCGTGGTCCTCATGGCCGCCGCTCGCGGCTGCAGGTGGGGAAATATTCTAACTTTTGCCTCGCGATTACGCGGCGGAATCGCAACATGTTGAACGAGGGAGATGTGTTTTCTGTCCTTTGTGACAGTTTAAACAGTGTCAAAAGTAGAAGACGAAAATTCCTTCAACGTTAAAATTCTTCCACAGCTCCTTTAAGAAAAGGCGTTGTATGACCATCGAACACAACACATTGCGTACGTTGCGCAAGACCAGATTGCGCACGTTGCATACGTTATCTTATGCCCACGTTCTCCGCAAACTGCGTGAGGCCATCGGGGAAACCGATGAGGATTTGTGACAAGAGGCGTCCTCCTCCTGCATGACAATGCCAGTGTTCACAAATGTCGTGTTGCCCAGGCTGTCGTTCGAGCGCGTACTTTTGAAAAGGTTGACCCCCCCCCTCGCCCCCCCCCCCCTCCCCCTTACATGTCCGGGCCTAGCCCCAAGTAATTTTTTTTTTAAATTTCTGAATCTGAAGAAACGTTTTAAGGGAACAAGGTTCGATGACTTAAGCGCACTGCACATTGTCAGGGAGCGGAAACTTGACGAGCAGGAAGAAACATTTTTTTGCAAGGTATCAGGAGATTTCTAGGGAAATGATCTCCCATCTGGATTAGTTTAAGGGGGGGGGGGATTATGTTGAAAAATAAATATTTCTTTTCAAAGCCCTGGTAGTTTTTTATGTGAAAGGGCGAACTGATTTGATCTCCCTTATGCCATAGTGACAGCGAAAGGCAAGATGTGGTTTTGAAGTGCACGGGATTTTGTCCTGACCTCCCGGAAGCGTAAGGGATTTTGCGGGAACACTTGGTTTTGTTGGCGAGGATGGAAGAATAAAGGAAGAAAGGATTACACTGACAAAAAGGAGGTTTGTGAATTAGTGGAAGTCTACAGAAGCGTGATAATGGATCAAATTGGTTGGGTAGACGAATCAAGAAAAGTGAAATTTATTAACGATTTAAACGGAGGACTGTAAATATTTCTTAATCTACTCAACATGTTGAACGGGGCTTTTTCTGGGAGTACGGGAAAAAATCCGCAAAACCGTTGTTAATTAGAAAAGATGGTCACGCTAAATTGCTAAAGCAGGGGTTGTTAAATCATTAATACCGAACGCGTTGCGCAAATTGTGCACTCATTTTATAAACATTGCAGTGAAGGGACCATGGGTGAGGCTAGAAGCTCCAGAATATGAAGAGGAATTCATAAAAAAATCAATTGTAATTAAAGTTGAAGGATGGCCATCAGCAAAAGGAACAGAGAAGGAAGAAAATAGCAGTGATTCCGTATGTCTACGGGATTTTCCATAATTTACAGGCTTGCGCAAAAAAAGTGTGGAATGGACGTAGTATCGTTCTCAGATTTCAAAAATTAGTAGGTTTACGTTATTTCAGTCAAACCATAGAGACTGCCACAAGACTTATCGGAAACCTTCGATTCCTTGCGTAGAAAGTGTAGTGTATGAGATACCGTTGGCATGCGGGTTCCAGTTCGCGGGACGAACCCCGAGATGCGATAACTACAGGTTATGAGAACATAAGAGAAATGTATGCACAAATGCATCGAACTCAGAAACCGTTAAGCACATTCAGGATTGCAACAATTGTACTGCGGGTCTAGGACTTTTCGGTGTAGGACGTTTCGGTGCTGTCTTTTCGGTGCACGGACTTTTCGGTGCACGGACATTTCGGTGCACGGACTTTTCGGTGTGGGTCTTTTCGGTGCACGGACTTTTCGGTGCACGGAAAATCCAAATCACGAGTTTTTTGTGTGCTCTTTTTTTGTTTTCTCTAAACTTAATACGCACTATTTTATCTAAAACTAATTTTTTTCGCACTTCATAATTTTTGTAGACTTGGTCATTCATTTACGGCCACTCACTGATATACCACCTAAGTGACTTTGTTAGGCGCAGTACCATCTTGCGTGTGGATTGGAAACGTTGGACGTTATGGTTCGTTTGTCGGTGTCTCTTTTCCAACGTACGCACTAGTGGCATCACATGTCTCGGGTAATTTTCAACAATCTTAAAGGGGTGATACAACAATTTTTGCACTTTGCGCAAATACCGCATAGAACGTACCCCTGACGTTAATGACCTATGAAACACGCGTTCGTTTTTCACCCCGCGCAATAGAAGTACCAGAAAAAAAATTAAAGAAAAGTGACCAGCCTTCACCCCCTCAACTCGCAGCCAGAACAAGCGGCCACGTGATCTGGAGCCGATTATATGCCGCCAATGTTGATCATAGCCACGCGCTGGGGTTGGGAAAGCACTGGACACGCGCTGAGTTCCAGACATTGTTATGGCTCGGATTTTTTCGTCGTTGCAGTGATTGGACACGGGCCATACCCGAATGCTTCTCGAGCTAGTAATTACCACGAGCCCATATCGAGTGCCCACGCACTGCTCGGGTCCAATCTATGAACCTCATTCAAATATCGTCATCGGGGTGTAATGCGATCTCCACGTTACGTCATCAGATTTTGCGAAGGAGAGATTGAATGAAAATGATCGCTTTTGTCCTTGAAATTACGCCGCAACAAAGGAGCTTCTTGGCTAGTGGCGTTGCGTGCGAGTATCCTTGGGTCCCACTAGCGCCAGTAAGCTCGCGTAAAGTGAACAAAAACATTCCAATTCAATATCGTTGCACCGCTCCTTTAAGCTTCTTGCTGTTGGTGCCTTTCCTACACAGATTACCAATAATAAAGCCCACACCTTTATAGAAGGCGCCGAGAACGGCTGTACCGACCCAACGCGTAAAAACACACGTGATGCGTCTAGCGCGTACGTTGGAAAAGAGACACCGGCAAATTAAACATAATGTCCAACGTACCCAGTCCTCCCGCAAGACGGTGCTGCGCCTAACAAAGTCACTTAGGTTGTAAGTAAGTGACCATAAATGGATGACCAAATCTACAAATTTATAAAGTGCAAAAATTTAATTTCTAGCTAAAATCGTTCTTATTACGTTTAGAGAAAAAAAAAATCGTCATTTTGATTTTTTGTGCACCAAAATGTCCGTGTACCGAAAAGTCCGTGTACCGAAAAGTCCGTGCACCGAAAGGTCCGTGCACCGAAAAGTCCGTGCACCGAAAAGTTCGTGCGCCGAAATGTCCGTGCACCGAAAAGTCCGTGCACCGAAAAGACCGCACCGAAACGCCCTACACCGAAACGTCCTACACCGAAATGTCCGGATCCCTTGTACTGCGTGCTGGTCAGAGACGGAAGTTCTACATAAAGAGAAGAATGATATAAAGAGAGTCGTTAAAGAAAGAGTAACAATGAAGTCTGTCGGAAACTGCGTAAGCCAAGCCTCCATGCAACTTGGAAGTAATAGAAAAAAATCATCAGATTGTTAACTATACCTTAGATGGTTTTTCGTTTTTTTTTTTTTTTGTTCTTTTTTTTTTAGGGAGGGGAAGATGCTTGAGGCGGTGTTAATATTTGGCAAGCTTTCCTGGGTTCGGGTACAAAGCGCAGCCGTCACCTTCCGTTTTCTTGGGGTCACCCAGATGTAGGTCCGGGAACCCTATCCCGTCGTCCTTTGACCGCGTGGTCAAAGACGACGTGGCCTCCTATAAGTGTATATCTTATCTTTTTTTTGTGAATGTTTTCAACAAAAGAAATCTTTGTGTAGAAGGTGGTTGACAATGATGGTATTGTGGGTTGGACCGTTTCCTTTTTCCTTGTTACTGTGTATGTGATTTGTATTTGAAAGTGCTTTCAACAAAACAGTTCTCTGCGTAGAAGGTTGTTGAGAGTGGTTGTTTGAGTGTATAGGATGCATTAAGTAAGAATAAACAGGAATCTTCTCGAAGTCCGTGACCAAGCGTTGCTGTCTCGGCTCTGCGCGCGGCAGTACTATTAATTGTACGAAATAATACTTGTTAAACATGTTTTAATTTTCGGCAATTACAAGTTGCACATTACAACCAATCACCTCAGGTTTGCCCCAGGGCTCTCTTTTGGGCCTATTTTGTTCCTTGTTTATATAAATAACGTAGTTAATGCAATCCATCCCATTTTAAGTCTGCCTTTTCACGAAGTCTTGACTAGTCTACATAAAAGTTAATTCACAATGTGACCAAAAGAATTAATTGGCACGTGTGTTGTAAAAATGACACATAAAGATACATATTCAGAAATTATCCTTTGTAACGGTTACGAAGAAAATGTCGCCTCTTAGGTTTTTCTGCTACAACAATCAGAAACTTTTAAAGACTTAGCGGTAGAGATCTGAAACTAAATTAACAGGATTGTAGATTCTGATAAGGTTTCTACCGCTGCCTTCCAAAAACTTTCTTTTTAAGAGGACACTAAAGACTACAGCTTGCGCAGTCAGGTTACTAGGTACACGTAAGATCGTATTCATTCGTCTCTGGAATACGATCACGTAACATAAATCTGCAATAGCACATATATCAAAATCAGCGTTTTCAGCGGCTCACAGTAAGATTTGTTTAATCTGAATATCGTCGCACAAAAAAGCCGAGCTACCAACACTTCTATTGAGAAAAAAATAGGAAGGCTGGAGTTTTTCTACCTATTATGCAAAGAAGTTCGAAAAAGTGTTATTTGATTTTTATGAACGTTTCAGTTTTTTTGTAATGTTGTTGTTGATGATTCTGTGGACGCTCATGTGTGACATTGAAATCGCCCAAGTATATGGTGCCGGTGATTTCAGGAGCCGCCTGTCTCCCTGGCTTCGTGCTCGCGGGGTGATTTGGGAGAGCGAAGTCTCCTCCGGAGTCCTGACCTCCGTTTTCCCTCCTAGCCAATAGATGGCGCTTCGGCGCCCTCTAGCGGCGGCTGGGAAAAACCTCCTTGCCGATCCGTAATAGGGTTCCGTGTTTTCGGTAAATACAGATGGTCGTGGTTGCAAAGAAAGAGGCGGAAAGATGCCATGAAATGAAAGTTGTGTATCCGTTTAGAGTGGGGGTCTCCGAACTGCGGCTCGCGGGCCAGAGTCAGCCCGCGGAGGTGTTCCGGCCGTTCCATGGATAGCCGTGGACTTTCCAGTGACGCCCGGCCCGCGGCCCGCTGTTACCAACACAAAAGGTAAGCGCCCGTAAAAGCAAATCGGCGCCGCGACAAGCAACAAAAGCGCCAGCGAAGATATCGAAAAGATCGAGAGAAAGCTGTAGTGTTGTGCGAATATTCGAATTTTCGAATAGGAGTTTCAAATAATACGCTGTTCGATATTGGCTAGGAGGTGAACTCTGATATTCGAATTTGTCGAAGTGTTGACTGCGTCGGGCGTGCCCCGTTGAGCAGTTGTGCTCTGCAGAGAAGCAACACATACGGAGCTTGCTTCCGCGGGTGTTGCTTCTTCGCGGCGCACTGGTGCTCGGAAAGAAGCGCGCTCAACTGAGCTAACCCGCCGCGATCAACACTTCGAAGAATACAAAAGTTGCAGTCACGTTCTTAAAGCCCACTTTTAAAGCAAGATGTTGCACGCGCGCGCGTGGTGTGTGTAAAAAGAAACGGTAAACTTTGTGAATATGTACATTTGTGCCACAATAAAATTTTAAAAATTAAGGTGTGGCTAATATACAAGGTTTGTCCTAGTCAGCGATGTCCTTAACCTGCGCTCACCATTAATGATTCCACTTTTTTTTTTAGATCTCGAGATTTAATAAAGTATATTTGTATATAGCAAGAATATTTACAAATCCCCTCAATTAGGTGTAGCTGGGCATCTCTAAAGGTCTAATTTCAAATCAAATGCATCGTTTACTTGTCATTCCCATGTAGGCAATCGACTTTCTGAGGACTCAGTTCATAAATATAGCTAGAATAAAATTAGCTTAGATATGAGCAAGCTTGGGAACAACCTTTAGGAGTTCAGATGGGTTTTCGTTTTGGCATGATGTAGTAGTGAAAAGCTTGGAGGAAATATTCGATATTCGATTCTAAAATGTTCGGTCAAAACCACTATTCACTCCAAATTCGGATCGAACACAAAATCCAACATTCGGACACGTCTAGAAACAGCATCAAAAGGACGGCTCTTTCGCCATATTATTAATTATACATTGTATCACCAGAATTCGTACTTCACTCTTTTATGTCTTCGTAACTATTATAAAAATTATTTCAGTCATCGCGGATAGTGATCGGATCTAATATATCATTTTCATTAGCCTTCTGCCATGTGTAAAATTCCGAAATTCCTATGCGGTTTGATTTATGTCCGGTGAGTTTTCGGGCCACAATTATGTTGTAATGTCATAAATTTGAAAATAATTGACTTTCAAATAAAATATATGTATTTGCTCAAGTTACATTCCTCTTTCAGTGTTTGCTCTAATTTTTGATTTTTTTATAATTAATGGCTTACTTAGGCTTATACATTTAACATTTCGTCGTTTGTATTGTCTCATCTCATTTCTGGCCCTCGAGACGACAAGTCCCCAATCCGGTCCCCTAGTCGAAACGTTTGGAGACCCCTCGTTGAGAGTTGAATTTGTATGTGCATGTAATACGAATCTTCGATTTTACATTCAACATGAGGTTTCTGCACATCGCCCCTTTAAATTAAATACAACTGTAGTACATATGTTCGCCAATGTGATTTTTATGAGTTCTTTACATCGTTACAATATTGAGGTTACGATAACACAAGCAAAACGTTGGACACACTCTGTCGAATGAACCGGGATAGGTGAAGATTTTCAATTCATGACGAGTTGTTTCTCACTGAAGAATAGGAAGCTGTCGAAATTGTTTCCCGTTGTTCTCGCAAACTGCACACATGTGTAAACAGTGTAGAAAGGACACTCTTCAGGTGCCACAATACCTGGAATGTTCCGCCAGTTTCAGGTGTAAGTGCGAAATGCCCTTTAACGGGAAGGTGATTACGCTATCTCTTCTAATGAAAGCAGCGCATTTTTCGCTTAGCTTCTTTTTTGGGTGGTTTCATGTAAACTCGAACACGCTTGTCGGGGTGGCTCGCTCTATTAAAAAAAAAATAATATATATATATATATATATTTATATGTAATTGCCCCATTTCTATGAAAACAAAACCACTTTTCAAAATATTTAAAAAAATGTTTTGCTTCACAAAATATAATAAGTATAGCAGGTAGAAAATCTGTTTTTTACTCCGTGATTTTTCCACCCAGTTTTGTAGGCTGGTATGAATACGGAAAGCACGGAAAACTCACGGTCTTTTTTGTGTGCTTGTTTGCTATGCCGACTATATTTTTTGTTCAAATAAAAATACTTTTGTATTTTTGTTTACTCTGGTAAAAAATGCCAAACATCGTGTCTTTGACAATCCGTTGGCATATTTAGAGCCTTGTAACCCATGTATTATTGTATTTGCCGCTTACCAAATTTTATGCGGGCGTAGTCATACACATAGGCTATCGACGGGCATAAGCTTAGCTTATTTTATTTCCACGGAATGTTTTACATAAAAAATAAGATATCGCCGAAAATGAAATTTCCCTAATTTTTCAACATACTTTATCTAAAAACCTCATTTTTTATTTCGTTCAACTGTTTTTTTTAATTAATTCTGCCTATCATATGAAATTTCAATTGGCTTGACGCGATTTCCTTTTTTTTGTATTTTTTCTATAAGTGATCGAAGTCGCGCCCACGTTCTCGAAACGGACAAACGGAGATTCAGCAGGTCGGCTTCGCTGCAAGGATTATACTGCGTATTTGTGTCAAAATGCAGCGGATAAATTTATTTTGATTAAGAAAACTGATCGTGCTTGGCTACATATTGTACTTAATTTTGTAACGATGGCAAATGACCTTCCTTAGTTCGATGTTAGCGGTGCAGCGGATGTTCCATTATCTGGTGTGTAAAGCCAGGGCACAAAGTGCGGAGAAAACGAAACGAGCTCCTCATTGAGCCATATCGGTGTCATATATCTTTTTGTGCTATACTCAGCTTGTAAGGCACGTATAACACGCCTGGCCTCTCGCGCGTTACACCAACTCATGTTTACAAACAAACCGGAGCGCCCCTAGTGGACGCCACCGGCGCCGCGCATGCGCGGTGGACGGTGGGCAAGAAGCCCGCCGTCGCCCATAAACAAACCATTTGATTGCGTCGTTTTTGGCGTCAGTGGGAGGTCCCGTGCTCTTTTTCGCGTTGGAATTGTTGATTTTACGTCCTCCTAACAATGTCTGACTACTTAAGTGGCTTCAGCAAAATTAACGAGGCAAAACTTTGAGTGGATAATGTGACTTGCGGCGATTCATTTCACGTGGACGCCGCAGAATGGGCGCTAAAGCCTGACTCCCACGATGAGATTCTGCCCGCTATTTTCAGTCGCGACGTCACTCGGGCTGCAAAATCGTGGACCTTAGCTGAGATGGTGGACGTCAATACTGAAAACCGCAAGTAGAATCGGGCATTACAAATCGGTGATGGCCACTGGTATCAATGATCAACATCTTCTTGTATCTACTGTTTACACTTAGCCTACTTAGCCCAACCAACCTTCAAAAGTGTTTTGAGGCCTGCACTTAGTTCTTATCGCAATTACCGGGTCAACGTTTGGTTTACGGGCCGCTGTCGTTTGAACGCGCTACGTCAAAAAGCAGATAAGTTTGAAAGAGCAGACGACAGTTCGAACGCATGCGAAGTGGAGTGCGAGCAAGAAGCACCGCGTCCCGGGTCCAAACACCATTGGAATGTCACGTTGTCGGCGTCTGTGTGAGTCTGCATACTCTTTTTCGCGTTGAAATTGTCGATTCTACGTCCTCATAGCAATGTCTTACCACTTAAATTGCCTGAGCGAAACTATCAAGGCTCGTTACACCGCTAAACTTTGCGTAAGTAATTTGACGTGCAGCGATTCATTCGCGTGAACGCCACAGAATGGGCGCCAAAACCACGATGAAATTCTTCTAGATATTTTCGGTCGCGACGTCGTTCGTGCTGCAAAAGTGTAGAAGGTAGCGGCGATAATCGACGTCGATCTGAAATTCGGAAGCGGAAACAGACCAAGCGTAACAAGTCGGTGATGGCCACTGGTACCAATTATCAACATCTTGTATGTACTGTTTACACCGAGCCTACTTAAGTCGTTTGAGGCGTGCAATTACTTCTTATTGCAATCACCGGGTCAAAGTTCGGTCTACGGGCCGCTTCTGTTTGAACGAGCAGACGACAAAAAGCAGACAAGTTCGAAAGAGCAGACGAAAGCTCGAACGATCAGGTGGCCGTGTGAATTTGAGACGCATTGAACCTGCGGGTGACCCGGGCAACTTGGCGGTTTTCTCTCGTTCATGTTGGAACAAAACAAATGCATCTGGCGACCACAAAGCGTTGCCCGCACAAGCAATCGTAGTTCGACAGTGTCTGGTTTGCCCTCTTCACGGCTACTATCCACGTACCTGGACGAACGTAGCGGGCAGAAACCCATAAAAACTGATCTTCAAACCTTTCCAGACTCTTTTGGTACAGCCCCCGTCGCTGCATTTTGACGAGAACGCAGGTATTTTGTCTGGTTTCTCCGAAAAGAACACAAGAATGCATGTCTCGCACGGCGACTTTTGCCCACCGAACCAGACCGGAAGTGCGCTCGACGCGCCACCACCGCAGCGTGACGTAGGAGAGTTGAGTTCGTGTATCGTCCCGTCTCCGTTACACTTAGGAGGCACCCGGCACAGGCCGCCAATCAATGACTTGTCTGGTCGCGTGCGATCAAATAACCATATCAGTACCTGTTCTTTGTTGGCAGTGTGTATATCCAAAATATGTAATATCACATGCCCCCCTTTAAGAAGAAAAAGCAGTCTACAGAAAAAAGCGGGGAGAATGGACTGATTTTACATAAAGCGAAGACATAATTTTTTACAGAACACAAACAGCAATTTGCGTTGAATAGTCACTTTTATCAATTAAGGCAGATAAATTATATTTAGGGTGCACTTGTAAAACAATATGTTGCTGTACTTTAAATAGTCCAGTTCATGAGCAACGAAATGCACTGTTGGAACTTTTTTGATTACGGCATCGGCTTGCCTCTGCGGAGACGATCGAGCGCCAGGGCGAGCTGAACTTCGCACCGCAGCGGTCGGATCCAGCCGAGAAGATCAACAGCCTGGAAAGTCGAGACGGATCGAACGAAAGCTGGAACCAAAGCAAGCGAGCGGTGAACCCGAGACGGTGGCTCTTCTTTTTAAACGAGTGTGTTTAGTTAAGAATAAAAGTGTTGGGTTTTGCTCAAGACTCATCGATATCTCTGAACGCCAAGAAGCAACGATTCCAACATGCACAGAAGGCAGCGAAAGCAGTCATTAATGTTTCTGTAGACGAGTCGTTTCTCCACTTGGTCGCACCGAGATTAATGCAAAGATTGTACAGCCTTCGGGAATATGGAAAGCGACTTGACAATTTTATTTTTGCTGGCTACGGTAGATTCGCTTTGGTTAGGCACACACTGCTTGGGTTTCGGAATAAATAAATGTTTGTTCTATTTCTCCTTCAAAATCAAGCGCGTCCGGCCAAGGTGAACGTGGCACCGCTGCATAAACAGTAACGGCGAATGCGTCTTTCATATTGTGGGAGATTGCACATCTCGTTCTAATGTAACCTTAGGTTCCTGGCACTGTGGAAGAAATACATTTAGGTGATGACTCTCTGTCCGAGGCTGCAACCACATTATGTTCGGCGCACCGAGCGCGCTTCATTCGCACGGGAATAGATGGCGCCCAAGTATAGAAGGGCTCGTAAAGGCTTGTATATAGGGCTTGTGAAGGAAATTGTGCATTCGTTACTCGGTCCCTGTGTACTTTGTGGTGAAATTATGTATCTATGTTGGCGTATGGGCACTGATTGCCTTTTGCCCGTACGGTTGCTGTTTTTTAAACGAGCAAATTTCGATGACGACGCAATGTGACCAAACACTCGTATAAATATAAAACTTCCCGACACAATCTACTGAGCTTTCAAAACTTTAGAGTAATTTGAAATTATTCCGCTAAACAGCTGGGTCGTGCTCGCATGTTTTGTCCAACAGCATGTTTGGTAAAGTTCCGTCAATTTTCACACACATTGCGTGGCTTTATAAGAGGTCGGGAGATTTTTTTCCACCCTGGTCCTCCCTTCTTATTGAAAAAAAAAATGATAATAATGTTACATAGTGGAGCCTAAGTATTTCTTTACATGCGCAGAAAGGTATTACTATTACAAATGGTTTATACATACGATGTCAACTGGTACTGTGGTACATACAAACCCCGTGAGCAAAAAACATTTTTATGTATGATGACTTAGTGACTGAAATGATGACAGAGTATGATTACATACTGACTGAAATGATGACACAATGCCTGAAACGCAAACTGTAGTAGCAGTTATAGGACATAAATCACTTTTCATCTATACACTCACATTATGGTGCCACTCGTTTACGTACGATCGTCTCACCATGCTCTCTTTTTCGAGGCGGATTTCTGGGTTTTTTGTAACGTGTAATGTACTTCGGGCAGCAAGAGAAAATGCTCGGAACAGCGTCTACAAATAGCAGGGGACTCTTTTTTACAGCATGGAGGAGAACTCTCCAACCAAACTCCGCATGGTACCATTTCGATATCAGTTCGTCGGGGAAATGCTTGGCACAAACATGATCATTGGGTAGTAACTTCCAATCGGCCCTTGGGATTTCACGACGCCGCTGCTTCATCCGAGCGTCATTCGATGGACCTTTAAACAAGGACACTCGCTCTGAACAGTTCCGGTACCTCGAATTGCAGTTGGGAACGAAGCACGTGTTTCCCATCTTTACAGCTTAACTTCTTCTTCAGGTTAAGGCTCACCTTCGTGCGTGATGGTAGCACCTCTGATCGACACAGCACCAAAGCAAAACACGAGGCCAGCCACTGGGCGCCCACCCCCGCCACATCGCGAAAAAGGCTAGCACGCTACGCCGCCGACACCGTGGCCGCCGAGGAGGGACCTCATACCCACGGTGCTCAAAGCTCAGCGCCCTCCGTGGTGGCGCGTAACTACCAACTCCTGGTTCGAGGCCAGCACCGAACACAATCTGGTCGTTCGCTCCCCGCGGAAAGAGCGGCCAGAGTCATCACCTAAATGTATTTCTTCCAGTTCCATCGTGGTTCCTGGCCAGGCTCGCGAACTGTGCACCACACATGTGAGGAGCGAAATCCTTTGCGAGCACCTATACTGAGGCGAGGCCCATTCTTCTTGTCTGCGCTTCCTGAATGTATGGATTTTTCTCTCCGGTAATTCGAAGAAGCACGACGGTTTTGTTCATTGTTTTAATTTTTTTTCAACGAATTTCTTTGACGTCCGTATCAACGAGCCGTCCTGCAAACGAAATTTGTATGTTGTGGCGAGATGCTTCAAGCCTTACAAGCTGTGTATAGCGCTAACAGATATATGACCCTGGTCTGGTGACATAAAGAGCTCGTTCCGTTTTCTCCGCCCTTTGTGCCCAGGCATTACACACCGGATAATGGAACATCAGCTGCACCGCTAACGATCGGACTAAAAAATGTCAGTTTCCATCATTACAAAATTAAGAACATACAATATGTAGCCAAGCACAAGTGTTCTCAATCAAAATAATTTTACCCGATGCATTTTAACACAAAAATAAGCAGTATAGTCTTTGCAGCGAAGCCGATTTGTGGAAACTGAGTTTGTCCGTTCCGAGAACGTGGGAGCGATTTCGATAACCTCTAGAGAAGATAGATAAAAAAGGATAAAATCGCATTTTAAAGTTCACATGCTCGGCAACTATAATAAAACTAAAATTAAGCGAAATACAAAATTGGGTTTTTCGATAAAATAGGTTCAAAATATCGGTAAATCTCATTTTCGACGATATTTCATATTTTATACAAAGAATTTTGTGAAAGTAAAATAAACTAAACTTATGCCAGTCCATAGCCCATGTATAGACTGTACCCGGATAGTATTAGGTAAGCGACAAATATAACAGCTCATGAGTTACTAGGCTCTGAATAAGCCACAGGATTGTCAGAGAGGCTACGTTTGACATTTTTTACCTCAGTAAGCGAATATACAAAAGCAGTTTTTTTTTAACTAAAAAAATAATCGGCATAACATACAAGCACCCAAAATATTACTGCGAGTTCTGTATGCTTTCCGTGTTCGTACCAGCGTACAGGAAAATCACAGAATAAGAAACAAATTTTTACCCTGCTGTCCTTCATAAATTTTTGTGAAGCGAAATATTTTTAAAAAATGTTCAAAAGCGGTTTCGTTTTTCGCAGAAACGAGGAAATTACATATATTGTTTAAAAAAATCGAAGGACCCATTCCGACAAGCGTGTTGGATTTCAAATGAAACCACCTTTTCCAAATGTCAAAATGTTCGTTTTGCTGCGCGGCACTGTTTGGTGTCAAGAAGACCGGCTTGCACAACTTTTACACGGTATACTTGAGCGCATAAAACCATTATAGGTGTGCCTAATTTGCGGGTGCCCTCTTCAAAGTACATTGGTCTTTTCAGTCAGGCGCATAAGGGTAATCTTTTTATTGTGCCTTCCGTGGAGTACACCAAAAAGTTATATCGGCGGGGCCTATTAGCTCTGTCTGGTGTCTCCTGCTTCGGCACTATTTTGTCAAAAATTGTTTCTAATGTTTATGACCATGAGCTGTAGCCACTTCTGTGTCATCACAAGGTTGGGCAGAATGATATAACAAAGAACAAATGGTGCAACGATTATGCCCAAAAGAACATACGATGCTTGACAGCCCTGGCATTTGAATACCGCAGTGGACAAACAACTCTGCAGAAAATATGCGAGTTTGCTCTCCTATAGAACATGGAGACCGTCAATCACGGCAAACAATAAAAGGATTCCAGTGAATGACAAAGCTCGCAACACAATAAACATAAAGTTTTCCTCACTCACGCAATGTTTTTGCACGCGTCGCATCTTTGTTTTCAGAGCGCAGCTCTTAGGCGCCTGTTTCCGGCTTGAGCGGCGTCGCCGTCGCCATCGGCGTAACCGCGCGGTGCATTACGGGACGCGCGACGTCACTGATGACATCGTCATCGTCATCGACACTGATGACGTCATCGGCATCCGCATCGTCATCGCCAGTGATTACGTCATCAGTGACGTCACTGATGACGTCATCGGCATCCGCATTGTCATCGTCACTGATGACGTCATCAGTGACATTACCAGCGATGATGACGTCACTGATGACGTCGTCAGAAAGATGTCCATGACATCACGATGACGTCACGCGCGACGTCTCTAGTAACGTCGCTGATGACGGCATCACGATGATGTCATCGTCACGTGGCCTCACAGGGGTCACGTGACCTCACAGGAGTCACGTGACCCCGGTGACGTCACATGATCCCCGTGAGGTCGCGTGACCCTCATGAGGCGACGGCGACGGCGCTCGGACAGAGGAATAGCAGACATAATGAGGAGGACGGAGAAGGGGTATACCCTCGCCTCAGTACCCTTTCCTCCTCCTCTCAAGAGCTGCGCGCTAATTCGGCGTTACAGAGAGTTGTAAACAGTTTTCATTTTTTAGACCTAATCGCCTACTGAGCCTCGTCATTCTCTGCGGTCCTTCCATTGTTCGCCGTAAGCTTTTTTTTAAAGGGCACGTTTTGCCGTTGCCCACATAGACAACCCTCACGGAATGTGCGATGAGCTGAGAACACGTATTTAATTAATAGCCCATGGCTTCTCTTGCCAGCATCCGCAGCAACGGCGGCTGACAGATTAAAGGGAGTTCGCTGATACCAATGGCCATCGGCAATTGAGCTCCTCAGATGGCCGCCGTTCGCCGTCCTCGATCAAGAAAGTGTGGATATGGATCGTCAAAAGTCGCACCGTAGGCGGCGGCTTTCCCTGCTGTATGACAGTGCTGGAAGGTGCTGGGTCAGTTTCACGGAAGGGACATCGCGATGTTTTTCCACTCGACGAAAGTAGACGGAGAATATAATTTCTGTTGACAGATACTTTGCCTCCTGAGAATGGAAGATAACAAACTGACTGCGCTCACGAATGGAGACGCAGCAACACACGGCGCAGTTACCCTTAGGACGGCTGGATCGGAGCGAGGCTCCTTCGACGAGGCTGGGTGGATTCCCCGAGCATCCTGCGCTACAGGTTCTGCAACGTTTCTTCCGCGACGAGCTGCATGTCAACGAGGGTCGCGTGCGCTATTTCCGCGTGAGAACGGGATCTTCTTTTCCGCGAATTGCCACAGCCCGAAAACGCAAGGTCAGAGCGGGTCGATCAGTGCCGCACCGTACAGACTTTTCTTTTTAAGCTTAACATATCTGTTGAAGAAAAGCCGTGAAATCTACATTAATGAGGTTTGTGCAGGGGAGTTATACGGCCAGGGACACATAGTACTGGTGTCTAATTGTAACGATCATTCTCGGCTAATGCACTGTAAAAAAATGTCTGTAAGTCTACTCTCACGCACAACGCTCGGAGAGCCAATCACCGCAACTTACGGAGGCAGCTCAGCGAATGACGATGCGGAAACATGTTTAGACCAAAAAACGCAGTCTGAGCTGTGACATTAAGCAATGCAAAACGTCACGCTTGCATTGATTAATGTCATAACTCAGACTGCGTTTTTTGGTCTAAGCGTATGTTTCGGCATCGTGATTCGCTGAGCTGCCTCCGTAAGTTGCGGTGATTGGCTCTCCGAGTGATGTGCGTGAAAGTAGATGCACAGACTTTTTTTAGAGTGTGACCTATAATATGTTAATTGACGTTTTCATTATCAAAAATAAACATATAGTTCTAATTAGAACTCGTTGAGCGTTATCGAAATCCACTAAATCAGTCGATATTGCAGAGACTGGGAGCATGTGGGGAAGCACGGTGGAGCGCTAGAGTTACCTCTCGTGCAGCAGGGAGCAAGCTACCGTTACGATAACGCGTCCGCGCGGTTTTTCCGGCTTTTCTCTCCCCCTCTCTCACCCCAGCCTTCCTCCTGTTGCACGAGGGGTAACGTTAGCGCACTTCTGTGCTTTCCACGCGCTCAGAGTTTTTCTAACTATTGCTGATTTAGTGTTGTTCTATGTCTATTTTCACTAACTAAAAAATTAAAAAAAACTTTAATTTAATATTATTTTTATTGTGACAATTATCTCCATATAATGTCCCCCCTGGCTGTATAACTCACTTCCAATGACCGCATTGGTGTAGCTTTCAGAACTTTTGTTTTCTTAATCGATTTGCTTTTAATTTAAGAGTAAACTCTGTATAGTATTAACTGCTGATGCTATTGCGGGGTGCCTCAAAGAAGCTGTACACTGATAGTCAGCACCGGAAGCCTGGGAGTTAGCACGGGAATGGAATGCAAGCAGGCATACTCCTTTCAACCCGTAAGCTGACAATGCAGCTCACTTTCATTACCTGACCACGCGACTTGTTCGTCGTTATGGCTCGTAGCAAGATAACGAGGCAATAAGAAATAGATGTGATAGCTCCAACGAGCACGTGGTTTCCACCGCACTTTCAGCTGGGGGGAACAGAGCTAAGCTCGATTATTTGACCCTGGAAGCTCGGTTTTACGAGTAACCACCACCAACACGGATGGCGAAGCACATTCCGCTAGAACAAAATGGTACCTTTTAGTTCATTCTGCTGCAGTGCGCCGCTGATTCGCTTCCTAAACCTTGCACCGTGACGCAGTCGCTGCTACGAAAAAGGCTCTTTCCGTGAGAAGTTCCAAGGGCGATATTTATCTAAGAATTTTAGTTAAGCACCTCGTGCTCGATCTTTCGCTATTTATGTGCATTTTGTTTTCTCTAAGTGTTTGATTTTAAAACCATTTTTTTTTTCTGTTTTACGATTAAACCCGACATATACAGTTCTAATCAACTACGTTTTCGTTCTCGTGATTTCTTGAAGGTTACACAAGTTTTTGACGTAGGTAAGAAGACCGTGTTCGTTATTTACATTTCTTTCTACTTCATCTCACATATGGCCTCTAATTTTCCACCTGGCATTCCAGCAAAGAAATATAAAAACAAAATGAGCGCACACGGGGTGGGTTACACGTTCCTCGTAATAAACGTTAAAAAAAATCGATCTGCAGGTGGGATTGCCTGACGGAAGAGAGTTTTAGACACACCCACACCCTACAAAACAGTGTTGTAGTACATCGCCCCTAATAAGAATATAATTTTTAAAGCATTGTCATATCTCCCCAAAAAAGTTCGGAAACCGTTGTTTAGATCCGTGTCTAGATCAGGACCACAGCATTACATTATCAGGAAGGTTTGAAGACGAGGTCGCTTCTACGATTATTCAGATGTTGCAATTCGGGTTACAGTTACCAACAGTTTAAGAAACGCACAGCGTGGCTTGTGATTGGTTCTTCTGCGTCCTTGCAGCCTAATGTCGCACTCTCATTGGCTGCGAAGTTATGAAATGCAGAGAACTCTCCACACCTTGCGTATCTTGAGTCGTCAGTGGTCGTGTTTATATGAACGCGGCAGTAGCGCATCGAATTGTGACGGAACCAATCACACACGCCCGGTCCCTCTCCTTCTTTTTCTTCGTCCACCCAATCACAATCGTCATATATCCATTTAATGGGCTACGGTCGCATCCATGTATTCGCGGCTAGTGACTACAGTTTTGAATTCCGCCTTACTTCATACCAAATCGTAGTTACCTAAACAAATCTGAAGGCAAAAGTTCGAAAAGTTTCAAGACTTTCAATAGAAAACGCAGAAGAAAAAAGAAGCTTTTACTGCGTATTTACCGACAATTCGGCCTTCCTTCATCCCGGTATCATTTTCTAAATACCTTTACGCTGCTTTCTCGGGAATGCTGAAGTTATTTTCGCGGCTGTTTTGAGTTTACGGTTAGCAGCGCCGCAGATATATTCATCCTTCTCTCATTGTTTTCGTACGGCGCTGCCCGGAACGTGCCTTCGCCTTCATTTTTTAAGTAGGTTGGAGAATAAGTACCCATAAAATATTTCGCATCTCGAGGGGGAATACAAAGTTATATGCGCAGATCGAAAACACAGAAGCAAGAACCAGATATTGCAAAGTTAGCGACTGCGTCCAAGAAAGGTCATTCGTAGCCCAAGCCTCTTTGTATGACGAGTGCGTCTATAGAGTATATTTTAAGCTGCTTTTACTTTTCTGCGCTATTCCGCAGACTTACTGCGTTAACAACAACGCGTGCTTGGAATCATCAATTATCTTCCAATCAGGGTAGTGCAAAATATTCCGGGCATAATTTTTACTTGAGGTTTTTGTTTCTACTACTATGGGCCAGATTTGCGATTGTGTGGATTTTTTAATAAATAATTTTATTTAGTTCTGCCCAGCGTCTGCATCCAATTACGCCGGGCTACTTGTGGAGGCAAGACGGACTCTTGTGTTGCCCGATGGGTGAGAAGTCCAGTTATTCAGCCTGTAGAACGATGTGTCACCTGTAATCGACCCGCGATTGCGAGGTATACCCTTTCCTTCCCGGTCTCGATCGTACCCTCTCACAAGTTCAGTAAGATTACGGTGCCCGGAACGTTTTTCTGACTTGTATGCTTAGCGTCCTGTTGCGCCCCGGCATCAAAAACTGGTCGCGAAAGGGAAACAAATGACGTCACAGAAGTCGGAGTGTCATGCTGTCGGACGTCGGAACCGTGGCTGCTAAGCGTACCAGTTTTGCACCAAAAAAAAAATAACGAGAGAACTTTAGTGTTGCTGTCGTCGTGACATCCCAACGCCAGGCTGCTGAAGCTACCGTGGACTGTCACACCAGAGAGCGACCTGCAGCTGTACAGGCGTCAGCCACATACACCGCCGCTGCTGGCACACCGCCAGGATTGCGACCGGCGATAGCATGGAACCTCTATAACATCATCACCAGGGTTAGCAGGTTGGGCTATTAATAGCCAAATTGGGCTACTCTGTACTGCATTTGCGTCAAAATTTAGTGGTTGCCAATCTGGCTATTTTTTGGGGCTATTTCAAAACCTAACACGGGAAGAGTATTTTTTTTTTTGCCTAGTTTAGAGTACATGTACAAAAGAAACATCAGCATGGACACAAAGCGACAGTCCACATTTTCCGATTTCCCGAATTCAAGGAATTCCTGTGTGAAGATGCGTGGGCGTGGCGCTGGATCCTATTAGCTCCAGTGAGCTACCGTGACCTAGACTCAGCTCCGAAGACATCACTTTTGTATTTATTGTGGCTTATCGTATGCTCCCAAGTTATGTCTCCTCTCTACTGGCGTTTCTTATTTCCTTGAGTTTCCCACCATCCTCCTACAGGAGACACCTCTTCCGAGGAAAACGAAAACTAAAGAAACACAAGACATCCAGCAGAATTTGATCCTGTCCTATATAACGCGGGCTGTACCGGATATAACAAAGGAGGGTTTTCCGCGAAACATAAAAATTTTTTAAAGCATAATGAGCCATAACCAAAGACAACATATTTACAACAATGAATAATCTAAACAAGGTCAAGCTTGAAGAGCAGGAGCAGTCATGTTTTTGTTGCTATCCCGAGCTTGAAATCGCGCTCCTGACACTGCCCATGTCCAATGCCGCCGTGATGAGAGTATTCAGTCGCGTGTTCCTCACAACCTCAAACCCAACGAACAGGATGTCCCTTCCAACTCTTAAAAACATCCTAAATGTGAAGTTTGCTTTCCTTGGGATGAACGAGTGTTGATAGGACATCAACCGTCTGAAAGGATGTTTTACCCTTTTTAACACGGAAATGATGTATGTGACTGTAAAAACACGTGTGGAAAATTTTTGTAATTTTTGTGTTTGAAATAAAACGCTTACAATACATTTCAATATGTCGTAGATCGTCAAGCTTCTACTAAACCCTAGATATACAGAAGCAGTGCATTTGCCTTGAGCTCGAACATTCGAGAGCACAATGTTTTGGGCTCTGTAGATATCTTTTGTATGGCTACTTTTTGGGCTATATGAATCTCTTGCATTTGGTTACTTTTGGGCTACACCATCTGGCATTTCTCGGTTTGAGCTAGAACCTACCTGGCAACCCTGATTATCAGGCAGAAATCAAAGGACCACTTTGTTGGACGCGGTAAATAGACCAGTCGTAGACGCGTCCTAGGCATCATCCCAGGCGTGGAGGTAGGAAGCTTCTGAAGGCGACATGACGCAACCAGGGGTGAAGTCAGAAGTGTGGAAGTACCCGCCCCTCAACGATGATCAAAACCTCTGTGGTTCTGGTCATTGCTTGGGGCGTGTCCCTCCACCCTTCTGACTTTAACTCTGGCGACGTCATGTCGTCTCCAGACGTTTCCTACCTCCATGATTGTAAAGATGCAGGGTGGTGCTGTCGACGCACAGGTGATATTCCGCTCTGTAGGCTCTAACTGTGAGATCACTCTTGCCCGCGCGAAAGTAGCACCTCCCTAGCTCATCCTATCAATAGTGAGATGGACACCACGCGGTTCTTAACTATAGCGAGTTTCTTTGTATGCTGGCGCCTTATCAGGGGAACTGTTTTCTGCTTTGTAGAACTTCGCGTTGCGAGCGAACAACAAGAAAGGCAGGACCCATGGATATTGAACTGCTGTCCAATTGACATTACGGACACAAGCACACAGACACTTATATATATATATATATATATCAGGGTGTCGAACCGGAACCGAACCGAACCGAAAACCGGAACCGAACCGGTATTTTTTTCGGAACTGAACCCGAACCCGAACCGTTATATTGTTATCGCGATGAACCCGAACCGGAACTGAACCGGAAAAAAAATAACGGTTACCGGCTCATGTCAAAACGGTTCGGCCACGCGCTGTTGACAATAAATGTGCTATCAATGCCATTTGTTTTTAAGTGCCGTCAACTGACACACCTCGCTTACATATTTTTCTTCTCCACTCAGTCTTAGGAATATAAACGCTGCATCCATGAATCTTGACAAACGCTGCATCCATGAATCTTGACATAGGAACCAGTATTGCGCTGGTCGCGGCTTGCACGGAAGAAAAAAAATTGAAAGGCTGTGCAAAAAAAAAAAAAAATCGCGTCACGGGTTTTAATTTTTCTACAATCTCGTAAATCCTAAATGCTGCTGTGTGCTCATTTCATTACACGTTTCTAAAACGCGCGAGTTCTTGAAGCTTGCTTCCATCGGAATGAGAAAAGAAAAGGCTGTGGAGTTTGATAATAATGCATCCGGTTTCGTATAGGCACTTAGAAGCTAACGTATTTGTGAGACAGCGAACTCTTCTATTTTAATATTTACCCTATTACGTCCTTCTGGCGTTGCGTTCGGTGAAGTGTTTTTCATATTCCGTATCTTGTTTAATGAAATCTTCTTTAAGGGTCTAATTTGAGTTACCGAAGGCTAGTTCAAGTAAAGAAAGCTGTATTTTCTCCCCACTGTTCCTTCAATTGCTTACACGCCGAGGTGGCGCGATAGTTAGCGAGTTCTACTTGTAAGTGGTTTGTAAGGAGGTCGCGGATTTTACAGCTACTGCGTCGGACCCAATTAGATGAAGTCCGAATGCGTAAACGTCGGTGAGGTAACCTTTGAGTGCACATAAAGAAACCATTCCGGGTAGAAATCCCTGAGCCTTACACTACGATGTATCCCGTTTCGTATGTGCTGATTTCAGATGTTTTATTTGTAATTTATTTTGATGTTGCAATTTGTCATTTATAATTTCCGAACCGGTTCGCGAACCGGTTCAGCGCCCCGAACCGGTTCGCGGAGTGAATTAATCGAACCGGAACTGAACCGGAACAAAATAAATTTACCTGAACGTGAACCGTAACCGAACCCGTATTTTTTTCGGTTCGACACACTGATATATATATATATATAATATATATATATATATATATATATATATATATATGTGTGTGTGTGTGTGTGTGTGTGTCTGTGTGTGTGTCAGACGTTCGTCAATGCGACGACTAAAAGTCCACAGCTGAGCAAAAAGATGCAAATATACCAGACTAGTATTTAAAAATTATATTTTTTATTTGTATATTTGTATTTCCATAACCATATTTCAGAAGTAGTTGTAATCCTGTACACAAAATATTGTAATGTGTACTCCTGGTAGATTGATAGAATGAGTCGCCTATCTATTTCGTTTCTAATTTCAAGGAATCGTTGTCCTCCAAACAAATATTGCATCTGATACTTTTTTTTATTTTTTTTAAAAGCGGTGGAGGGTGCTGTGGACCTCCAAGTTGTTGCTATCATGCAGACCACCGTTAGTTGTAAAGTTTGGTCTTCGTCATACCAAACCTTTTTTCAATTTTGAAAACAGCAAGCGTTTTTGTTTCTTCAGAGTAATTTAGGTGGTCGCCTATACTTGCAGTTTTCAAAACTTGTAGGTTTCAAAAAGGCCCCTTCCGGCACGAGCTTTCAAAGTTCCGCCGTTCAACATCGAAAGCGGCGCTAAAGTTTCAGTTTCAGATCTAGCCGAGAGGTAAGAGAACACCGGTTAATTTCACCGTAATGTCGTTAGGCCACTGCTAAATGGGGCTCCCGGATTAAGCATGCGCATGGAACTTCTTGCGGTGAAGTTGAAGAGCATGAATTTGATTTAAATTACCATACAATTTAGACATAGCAAAAATAATTAACTACAGAGAAAGAACCGCGCTTCGTCCCTTATGGAGAACGAACACATCTCTCTTTCTCATAACACCACGCAAAAAAAAAAAAAGTTCATTATTCGGGAAATGTATTTGGAGCTCTAAAGCATCAGCGTCAAAATTCAAACCACAACTATTACGCTCCGTATCTTGTTGTTAACTTAAAAAAAAAAGAAACGTCATATTTATCTAAAGTAAAATAGATCGCGTTTATTTTCTGCTTTTATTTGTGTTCTTCGCGCACACTAGTGGTGGCACCATACCAGGTTTTCGAATTCTCAAAACGTCTGAATGATATATTTTTCAAAATATATATTTGGGTCTGTATTTCTGCCACAGACGAACGCATTCTTGTATTTGTATTTCCTGATAAGTCTCCATGTACTGTTGGCAATGCTATCTAATAAATGCATTTCGGTGTCAGTGTTTACCTGTACTTGCAATATATTCCAGTATTTGTATTTTCAATTATTTTTAAGTATTTTTTTTTAATTTGATCAAAAACTTAAAAGTTGGACGGAGCACCTAATTAAGCCCTTGAAACTATAAAATAAAGTAATTAGTAGTTTTAGCCGGTGAATTGAAACCATTCGAGGAATACATTGTTGTGCAGTCAGACATCCCTTCATGCCGAGAAGGTGTGGAGTGACAACAATATTCTGTCAATTATAGTAAAACTGGCTCAGTATCGCGAAAGCAAAAGCAATTGTGTCCCTTTTTTTTTTGGCATTTTAGCTGTTGCAGGAATTCGTACAGATTCTAAAATTTCCGTTGTGAACTCCTAAAAAAAAGTACAAACAGCTCTGAAGGCGTTAATAGTGGCACCCCAAAAAGTTAGACTTGGCAAATATGGGCAACAAAGACACTTATGATCATAGAGACAACTCAGTATTCTAAGGTTCTCATTTGTTAATTCGAAAAATAATATGGTGCGAAAGTTCGTCTGCAAAGGGTAAAACGCGTGTGGGACAAAGCAACCGAAAATGTCGCAGTATTTGGAATGTCCTTAAATCGTTTCATGTTCCAAAATCCCATGTTCAATAGGAAACGATAATGGTTTCCCGTAAATTAAAATACAATTTCGTTAGACGCATATTTTAATTTATTTGCCCTAAATACTCACGCCTATTTTGTTTTGCACCAAATGGTGCGACAATCGTTTCTCATACCCAGGATGTTGTGCGATTTTCATTAGACTCTTTACATCTGTGCCAGTCCTTATTTGTGCACCTCGTGCGTTTCGCTTTTCACCAAATGCGCTCATGCGCTTTTGTTTGTTTTCGGTTTCAGGCAGTGATAGTGAGCGTTGGGACACCTCGTCAGCGCACGGCTTCACCACATTATTTGCGATATTTATTGATTGGAGTGTTCCTCAGACATATTTGATATCTTACGAGAGCCCGTAAAAACATTCTCATGCTCAAAAGGGGCATATTGGTACTCTCGTATAACGTATAAACGACTCTAAGCAATCTTCCTACAATGTTTGCTTAAATTTAAGCCGCCTACGCGGCTCCGGGGCAAAGCGCCGCCCTACGGACCTCCAACTGGCGGGTTCGAACCCCGGCCGAGGTGCCCAACCTACGGAGGCTGATTACGAAGAAGACACCGTGTAAACGAGATGTCGGTTTCATGTCGAAAGATCCCTAGCAGGTATTCACTGAAGCATGCGAGACCTCCTTCGTTGGCTCACACCAAACCCCCAAAATATGACTTTGTTTTTGTGTAATTATATTCTGAACATGTCTCGGGCAGACGACCGTCAACGTGTTAACGTCAACCATTGCATATTGCACCACAAAAAAAAAAAAATTCCTATCGACTGCTGGACAAAATAAAAATGAAATGGGAATAAAAATAGAGCATTCAAATGGCAAAGTAAAAAAAAACTAACATCGGGGTTACTTTAAAACGCGATAAAGAGTTAAATTACTACAAAGGTTCAGACATCAATAATTACTCCGACTGCAGAGGAATACAGTTTACTCGTACAAGAGCGCGAAATAACGCCATACAAAAATGCATTCGTATTACGTCTATGTCGAGAATAAAAAAAATAATAAAGTAGTAAAAATCAAGGCAACGTTTTGCTTCCAAACCGGTTGTTTCGTGAATTGAGATAAGTCTTGGAGATTTTGGCACGGCGAGTAGACGTCCAAGCCAAAATTGTGATAACGCCTATCCGTGATAACCCGGGTGAGAATGAGCCCTTTATCGCGCGTGCTACGGTGTGTAATTTATACTTGTTGCCAATATATGGTATCTACTTCGAATCTCGCATTGTTGTCGCGTTTCCATAAAAACGCTACAGCGAGCGTTCACGGCGTACGTAAGAGCCGGGCTGCCCCTGCGAGCGCACAGGCCAGCTGATGTTGTCTGGGTGCGCGGTGCGTTGGTTTTAAATACGTAGCATTTATAGACCTTTCGAGAAAAACAGGAAAAAACGCCTTCTGCTCACCGCCATTTTTGTCTTCTAGGCTGAGGAATGCCCTCTGAGCATGCGCTGTGGCTCTGTTGTGCGTATATTAGACGCTGCCACAGCTCAGTGACTCAGCACATTTCTCCCGGGGGATATTCGCCGTCACGACCGCGCTGGGATGTAGCCTACATTACGTCATGGTGACGTGAGATCGCCATGTGACGTAACAACGTGACGTCACGCGGCTCTGCGAAGTGACATGATAGCCTGCATGTCACGATCGAACGCCACGTGACGCTGTGACGTGACAGGGCAGTCTGACGCCACGTCACACTCAGATATCACATGATAATTTTACTTCAAGTGATACTGCAACGTCACACGACGCCATGATGTCACGACGTCCCATTTATTCTCTTAGTTATTTAGAACACTGATAGCTCTTTCGGGCTGTCTCAAGAGTGGGTATTTTTAACAAAATACGAGAGCAACAAGGACAAAGAGCTACAGAAATCAAGAGCCACAAATACAATCGTCATACGGGCGATCTCCCGGTGTGAGTGTACATGGCATCATCCCACCTACACCATTTCAAGTGAACCATTACGTGCTTGATTACAAATCAACTAAACGTTTTTTTTCATACTTATGTGAAATATTGGTCCCAACTAACTACTAGACTCATCAATTGTTTTTACCTAAAAGTAATAATTAAAAAAAAAAACATAGGCTTTGGACAGTACGGTTTGACTCCAAACTTATTGTTAAATTCTGGGAGACCTTCTTCCTCGAAGGTGTATATGTAGTCACTAGAGCTTATGATGTAATGGCGGTCATATACCTGGTAGAAAACTTCAATCTTCCGACTTTTCTTTATAGAACCAAAGCAGATAACTCGTCATTTTTTTTTAATAATACCGTTAAAAATTTTCTGTGACGATTTTCAGAATCACCAAATCTTACTGCAAGCCGCTGATTACCCCCAAGTTGATCTGTTTTGCACTGCGCATTTGCATACCAGGTGACATGAGCGTACTCGAGAGGCGAATGAATTTGGGTCTTGTAAGGGCATAACTGAAGCTGTTTTCTTCTGCAATCTCCTCCTGAAAAAAAAATAAATAAATAAAAAGAAGTTATTGGAAAATAGTTGTGCAGATATTATCTACGTTTGCCTTTTTGTTCAAATCGTTAAAAATTGTTGCCCATACGTATTTAAAAGTTTCGGATTGTTGCACGTCACACCACTGAGAGAGTGCAAAATCCTAAAAGGAAACATTTTCTTAGTGACCAATACAAAGGTTGACTCCTGAAAACTTATCTTTGTTTTTCCTTATTTTCACCATTTTCGCAGATTCATTCATGACTCGTTTACTAACACTTGGTCACATTATGAATGAAGTTTCGTGTGGATTAGACAATCGTCTGCTAAAATGTGGACTTCAACAGAGGAATAATTTGAATTTGCTATGTCATTTATGTGATCGAGAAACAGAATAGGCTCTAAAACAGAGCCCTGAAGCACACCGCCAGTGACTGGGAGAAATGTAAAAGTTTCTCCTGTAATTTCAACGAATCGATACCTTTTGAACAGATATGATTTAATCCAATGAGCATTTGATACATTTATTCTTAGATCCAACAACGTTCTTAGCAGTTTTAAATGCGTAACTCTATCAAATGCTTTTGATAGATCAATTGAAAAGACATCAACCTGGCCACGCTCGTTTAATGCATTTAATGCGTCTGTACGCCATGCATTTGTCAGTCATGGCATGCAGACGTGTGGTAGTTTACTGTTTCGAAAAACTGTGTGACCATTAACAACTTCCTTCGAAACCCAAGTTGCCTCTTATAAACAAAATTCCAAAATACAGCTTTGTCCGAAGAACCCTGTGAGGTGATTACAAATAATATCCTCAAAGAGCTTGTAAGCAGAAGATCAACGAAAACACGGCTAAAGTGCAGGCGAGCTGGTGTAAGTTATACATGATGATTGAAAACCTGCGACTGTGGTTTGAAGAACAGAAACAGAAAGACGTAAAGGCAATAAAGTTTTTTAGCTGAGTTTGAGACGTTGTCTGTCCCTTTTTCTTTCTACTTCACGATTTTCTGCTCTTCAACCCACAGTCTCAGATTTTCAATCATCAAGCATTAGATGTCAGCTATAATTAGCGACCGCAAGACGACTACCGACATTATTAATTGCAACACTTCGTGCGAGTAACCAGTCTCTAGGTTAATTTCGCTGACTCAATAACACCCGAATATGACGTACTAAAAACTTTGACTCTAATACAGTAGCGCCTCAAAAATGTATTTAGAATGTTATCTGGGCCTGGCGCTTTTTTAATACATATATTCAGTAACGTAAAAAGTTCTCCCGCGTATGAGATTACGATAACAATTTTGGGTGAATAAGCATCATCTTCAGGCATGAAACCTTCAAGCTCATTAGCTGAGGTAAAGACTGAGTGAAAACACTTACTGAATTTCGTGGGCGAAAATCTTTGGATTACGACAAGCACTCCCGTCTTCAATGACTTCGTTAACAGGGTGTCATGCGCGATAAATATTGAAAAAAATCTGCGCAGCGAACCTCTTATGTAATTGCTTGAAGCCGTGGGGAAAAGCCCGTCTTGCAGCCTTAACTTTCGAATGTCATGTTCGGGAGATATGCTGTCTGAAGACATTTCTAGATAAACTAATATTGATGTGCCCCCTGGCTTTGTAAAATCGTAGAAAATTGTAGTAACTATCTTTTCAAGTGTAAATTGCGCTGTTGTAAGGTCACGGTGGCTATTTTGTAATCAGATATTTAATCTTCTACACACACTTTGACGCTCGAAAAGTAATAGGATAGCTGACACAGATGCAATAAAAACTGGCATGGCTCCTGTATTATCGTTCGTGTGTTAACAACTTGTATTGGTCCAAATTTGAGCATCCTATATCATGCACATATTCTCATAATAATCAGTAAGTTTTACCGGGATTCAGTTCGTGCCCATTATCAGGGGGCAGGTTAAGGTCACCCGTCAATACAATTTTAGTTTTGTCTTTTACAACGGTTGCTAAATAAGGTTCTATTTTTCCAAATAAATTAATTCCAGTACGCGGTGGCCCCTATACGCCGTCCATAACAAAAAGCAGTGTCGAACCGAAACCAAACCAAACCGTATTAGGAACCGAACCGTTATTCTTAGCCAAACCGTAACTGGAGCAAACCAAAATCTTCGCCGCCGTCTTCGAACTGGACCGCTACTGAACCGGAAAAATTATAGCGGCAACCGGTTCAAGAAGGTAAGGGTAAAACCTTAAAGGGTAGCTGCAAAGAAAAAAAAAGTGTATTTTTAAACAGCCTAAATGGGACAAGAATGTCACAAAAGAATTTTTCCAACAAAAACTATATTTTTTACAGCAATATTTTTTGCGCGGGACTGATTTTAGTGTGCGGCTATTTCGTCCGTTTCAAATCGCGCGCCAGAAAGTCGGTATTATACGTCACGGAGTGACGTATTCCAGCACTCCGCGCGCGTGGAAAGAGCGGGAGTTTCAAATGTGGAGAGGTTGTGACTCCGACTAAATTACGTCCTGTGGCGTAAATATTGCTAAAAAAAATTGCTTTTTCGCGGAAGATTTGTTCTGTGACAGCTTTCCCCAATTAGACTGTTTAAAAAAAACACTTTTTTTTCTTTGCAGCTACCATTTAAGGTTTTTTTTTTATGACAGAATGAGGGTTTGACATAAAAATTGGTAGTTGTATTTCTATGTAGCAAACAGACTGTCATATACCAAATTACAATGTATTAGAAATTGTGAATGTTCGTGGCACTTTTGTATTGGCACTATGAATAATTATGTGTCACGTGGTCACGTGATGTCATGGTGTCAACACATGCTGTCAAATAATGTCAGGTCACGTGACTCACTGCGCCGACGTCGCTAGATTTATTAGCGTTTTTAACACCGTGACGTCACATGTTATCACGACTCCTCACCGCGAGTCATGTGAACAACGTGACGTACTCGATTGTCAAGAACCCTAGTCGAGTGCTCGGGTTTCGGACAATCAGCATCACCCAATATTCGGGTAATGGCTCTAGTTCAATCAAAGATGAGAACAGCCGAACTATAACAATGTGTAAAGCTCAATCCATGCTTTATACTTTGCCAACCCCAGTGCATGACCATGATGAACACTGACGGTATATAATTAGCGTCAGATGACATGGCCGCTTGTTCTAAAAGCGAATCGAGGAGGGGAAAGCTGTTTCTTTCTTTATTTTTTCTGCGTCTGGCATGGAACGGAGAGGACAAATAATGGCTGTAATTGAAAGTTATCAACGTCAGGGATTAGCTTTTAGCGGTATTTACTGAGAGTGCAAAAATTGTTGCAGGACCCAATATACGTGTACACATCGATGAGGCACCCAAATGAGTTTTTGTTCTTGCTCAACTATCTCCGAACGTTTTCCCCGAGAATAGAAGCATTGATAATACTAAATGTCACGTATGAATCCAGCAATAAATAGAACTATAGGTGCTTACGGGAGGGATACCTGAAGAGAAAGATCCCAGTAGCTTCAGAGGGACAGCCGAACCTTGACAGGTGCTCAGTCTCACACGAGTGTCATTTTTAAGTTCTTCCCCAACCTTTGACCACCTCCGTAATTTTTTCAAACTTCACAGTTTTGGGGTACAAAATAAAAGAAATGAAAGATCACTGTTAACAAATGACACAAGTATAAATGTTGAACTGACGCCCCCAAACGGAGGAGGGAGTCCCCTAGGAAGAAAAATTATCATCAGGGGCACCGAATAAAGGAAAGAAAAAAAAGGGGGGGAGGTTGTTTTTTTTTATAAACATTCTCTGTTGTAAATGATACTCTGCTCCGCTTCTTCGGCACAGACCAGACAGCGTGTTCGCGGTAGCTACTTTGTTTGCAAAATCACTCCTGCCGGAAAGCGCGTTTACGTGGTGCCAGGCACTCGCGCCGTTCCTCACGACGCTGCGTTAAGCAAGAATTTATTTTTGTCTCTCGAAAACATGACTCCCACTAAGCGCGAGCCTTCTCCAGCGTGCATTTTGCGCCACCGGTTTTGATTTTATCAGTGAGAAGAAACCGTAATGGACCACCCGCATATAGTACGATGATGTCACGCGCAAGCCATGTTAAACACTTCAGTTTTGTGGTGAAATCCGATGTTCTCAACACTACCAGAGGTGGGATGTTCAAATTTAGAAATTCTGCAGTACATATACGCGGTATTTACTAGACGCCTTTATTGAGGGCGATATTTAGAACGCATGGTCAGAAGGAGCTCACATTACTAGGCTGTTAGGATCGATAATCTTGATGGTACGTAATGCACTCTGCAAAAGGAATCTGGAACTCGTTGTCAGCACACGCCCAGCATTCGCGCACGCCGCTATGGCTGCCAGCGAATACTCCCTGTAGTAGTATCGCGATGAAATGCGTCAGCCTAGTACATGACTGATAAAGCAGAGAGTTATAAAGTAAGGCCCCAAAGCAAGTGCACATACAACCGCACACATTAGCCTCCCGATACAGTGTTTTCCAAAGTTTCGAGCTCGCGCAAGCCGATGTCCTAATGTGATTCATATCAAAACCTCCTAGATGACGAATCCTCAGTCTTGATAAAGATGCCGTCATCTAAGAGGGCGAATGCTGGTCACAGATTGAACGCAACGATTGCGTCAACATTTGACTCAAACTTGACTCGAATCCGAGCGCGGACGCAGCACTCGTTTCCAATCTGTATCCAGCGTTGGCTTTCGCTGGTGACGCAAAACTGTCAGCACTACGGCTTTGCCTTTGAGGCGGGGTTGTTTACATGCGCCTATAGTGTGAAGGAGAGGAGGAGGCATGAGCGCGCGGGGACGTCGGAATGCCGAGCTCTGATTTGATTGATTAGAGGGTAGATGTAAAGCTAGCTACCTTTGTCTGCACTGCCCTCGTCGAACACGTTCGATTGCGAAAGCTAAACGCCGGACACAGGCGTTCCGCGTTCTAATGCGTTCGACGAGTGCAGCGGAGACGAGGGCTTTAGGCCTACCCACTAATCATTCGAATCACAGCTCGGCGTCCTGACGACACCGCACGCTTGCGTGTCCTCCTCTCCCTCACTTTCTCGGCATATTAGAAATATATAGTCTTACTTCGGCGCTACTTATGTATAATTAGGAATATCATTGCATGCATCTCCGTGTATGTTGTTTTTGCATAAGACGTTGTGTATCGGACTGTTTAGAAGAGTGCCATTTGTTATCTTTATTTCTGCACATTTCGTGTATTTGCCTTCGCATCTGTTAGGTGAGCACACAGTCCTTTTTTGGCATACACCTCGACCCGGTGTTTCCCACTGCCAGACAGCGAACAAAAAGTCACGTTCCTGTAGATTCAACAGCTGGCGTATTTTTGGAGTATCGTCCTCCCTTGTAGGTCTCAAGCGGTTATGTGAACATCATACAGTCAAAGGTATTAATGATCATAAAAATTATATTTAATGACTGTCTGAAGATTTGACAACATAAAAAAAGGACCGATCACTTTAAAGATATAGATTATAAGTAAATTCATTCCAAAATTATTTGAAGCATGCTTGGCAAGTCGTTTCCGGAGTTTTGATCGGTGATTCGGGAGGTGATTCGGGAGGTCCTTTAAGCCAATTCCTGATTTTAAAGCTCATTTAAATAACCTTGCGTTCCTGACACATATTTAATTTCTCAAGCGTATTTAAGTCTGTAATTTCCTCCTATATACAATGAACAAGAATTTTATGTGCCTGTGAGTTGGACAAATCTAAGTACACAGGAATCGTGGTGGAACTATGACGATTGCGCACGCCACTGTCAGAAAGTGACCAATTAAACAGTTGCAATGTCGAGTAGAGTGTGAGATACTACTTCGTTCTATTTAACAAGAAATAAACGATTAGCAAGCTAATTGAATTGACCGGCATCTTATCAAGAACAAACCTCAAAGGTCAAGCTAGGTCGAAAATGTTCACTCGGGTGCGGGCGCTACTTTAGGCGAGATTCAATCTAGTATGAAGGTGCGTATAAGTTAGTGTGAACAGTTTTGATCATTCTTTCCTGCATGACTCTTCGCCTGCATCACGGTGCTGAGTGTAAACAATGCTGCTTAGGAAAGCAAGCCTCGTGATTGCCGCTCGGTGTTTCTATCACAGGTAGACTGGAAGGGCTCGTCCTAAAACTTTCCTGACCTTTCAAAAATAACATTGCTCTTAGCTTAGTTGCGTCGTCATCATATATATTGTAAAACGTATTTCGAAAACAAGATTTCGCGATATATCTGTAGGTGACGTGCCCATGCACTGTAATTAATTTCCAAGTTCACAAGCACAACTAGGATTCGACTTTTAATACTGCGACGCAAAGTTCACCGGTAGTTTAGGCAGTGTTGGCGGTTATGGGTTACAAGTAACGGCATCACTGATAACGCGTAACTTTTCTCGGTGACGCAGCAACCTACTCGTTACTTCTTTAAAACAGTAACGGGTAGCGTCCTTGCGTTACTCATTTCAAGTAACGGGTAACTTAGTCGGGTTACTCGTTACTTCTTCCTAAGACGTAAAAAATAACTCCACTTTAGTTTTTTTCTGCAAATTCATTTTAATTTTTGATTACTGTGCGTACGTTTGAATGACTATTTAGGGGAACCGTAAAAGTATAAAGTAATTATGCTCGGTTTCTGCGAGCATAATGTTTCTTGGAAATATGGCTCTTATGTTTAGCTGTACCGTCAAACCAGTAAAACGTGTTAATTCATAATTAAAAAAGTAACGTAAAAATTTACTTTTTATCGGTGACGGTAACGTGTCCCTTTGATTTTGATGTAACGTAGGTTGGTTACGCGTACATTTATTTTGCAAGTAACGAGTATTGTATTCCGTTACTTCCTTTTCGGTAGCGCCCACACCACTGATTTTAGGCGACTTCACAGATTTTTTATTCAGGTAAAATATATGCGACTGAATTAAACAAATAGATGTTGAGACGTATAACCACGACGTCGTGTATGTTTTTTGTTAATCTAGCTTTACTTTTATTGTTTCATTCAATTTAAATAACACAATTTCTTTTTTTTAGCGCCTCAAGACGAATGTGGATTGTACAAATGATTGAAATCTATACATAGTTGCTCGTTTAATGGTTGAAATAGTGCCTATGGCCAAAACAACGCGGAAAATATATTCTCGATTTAGCGTTGCAAACCGGTTCAAACCTGTTCAAACTGTTTTGAACCGTTATTTTTGCTTCCTATAATTGAATCGGAACTGAACTGAAAGCCGTGAAACCTATAAAACTTTCGGTTTTACACACGGACAAAAACCATACCATAAAAAGACAGCTTGCGTCTTATACGCTCTCGTGGTCATCAATCCCTTTCGTGGTCATCAATACCAGGCAGTGCGTAATACTTCAGAGAGGTTTTTGTTTTATATATTGCTACGCTTCCTCCTCTAGTCTCTCTGTCCTTCCGTAGTAGGCAATAGTTGCTTGGGAAAACTTCGAAGTCAGCAACATCACTATTTAGCCAAACTTCGTTAATAACAATCACTCGATGATCATGCTGAATAACTACACACTTCAATTCCTATACTGTGTTACGTTCCTTTGTGCGTTTATCCTTATTATATATACACTTTTTTTTTCTTTTTATGTTAATTCAAGAGAATACACCGGTACGACGCTTGCGCTTTGCTGCACTCGAGTGTTCGTTACAGAGTCCCGTACGTAAGCCACGTTATTTATGAAAAAAGATTATCATACACGAGCCGCAGTCTGTCTCCCCTCTGTTTTTCGTTTTGTGCCAACTGCCAGAGTTGTCGTCTTCTCGCCGGCGTCTCTTCTAAATAATCGTCAGACACGCCTCACTCGGGCCTCCTTTAATATATTACAGTTCTAGAACATTCGGCTGCTTTTCGTTCTAGTTCGATGCGTGGAGGATGACAGGTATGATTTTATCGCATCATTTTGATCCCAGGCGGTGGATCCTCTCAACAAATGTCACGATCATGCCCAGTTGCCCGTGGAAGATATTGCTTATCACTTTCTGTACCGGATTTGTGCTTGTCTTATTGTTTGCTTCTGGGGCACAAAATTGGAGTACATTACTGGTTCTTTCCTTTTCCTTAACGTTACTGACCTTCTGTTCCTGAACTTCAATGTTTTTTCAGGCAAAATTACTGTCACTTCCACCTTAAATATCTTATTTGTATTTTGCATAATCATGTTTTAACATTTAATCTGGCTGACAAAATTTGCTTTCAATCGTGGTGCCACCTGACGTGCAACAGAAAGAGCGGTACAGCGAGAACAACCGCGCAGCCAGGCAAAAAGCACCTTAAATGCCGTGCATGACGAGCACCTTTTGAATATATGAAAGAGACAGGCAATTTTCTTATTACGCATTTTAATCGCATCATTGTAATAATTTATTTTCTCTGCACCCAAAGTTCAGCGCCGTCCTCTCGTGTATGTTTCTTTACTCTTGTCCAAGCTTTTTTGCCGCTGTTCCTTCCCAAGATGTTCAACTTAAACCAACTAGCCCAACACTTCACATTGTTGTATTCAAAGTCAACTTTCGGGTTTTTTACATGTGGAACCAACCACGGGCATCTCGCGTGCCCCAGCGAAGGACTAAGAATTAATTTTTACCACCTAGGCACCTTTCGAGGTTCAACAGAAATCACGGCTACACGGTGCCTTTTTCGTTGCGGAGAAGGCATCCTTGCAATCTGGCAATCTGATGGAGGCCTGTTGCAGACCTCCGTCAGACTGCCGGCACCTCACCCAGGATTTGAACCCGCCACCGGGGGGGATCCGTTTCCGAAGGCAGGCGCTTTGCCTCGTGCCTGCCGAGGCGACTTCCTGCGCGTTCACAAACAATTTATTTGCTACGCACTGTTTTTCAAGTTGAACTGTAGGGTGTGTTGCCCGTTTTTTTTTCGTTTTGTTTACGAGCTGTGCTACATGAAGACGTGAGGATTTTGTTGAAACGTGTAGTCGGCGTCTACAGATTTTTAACTGTGCGTTCTTCTTCGAAATATCTCAGCCCTGCTTCGAGGAAGGGTCTTTCGAAATATCTAATTCCTACGTCGTTGTACCCCTTTTGTAGGAAACAGACTGAAGTGCCGGCCACTGGAAGCCAAACAATATATATTTACACAGAATGTGTTACTATGATTATTGTCCGTCCAGCATGCCTAATATAATCATACTTGGTCCTGCATATTTACTCCGCAGGCTGGTTGTGCGCGCGCGCTGGCTCTCGAATGAGGAAGCGTAACTTTCCACGTGAACTCACCACATCACGGAGTGGATGCCATTACTAGACTTGCCCGTTTTCCGATTTCATCTCTCGTACAATTCGGAAGGCTTTTTTTTTTTTAGTTAACTTGTGCTGGAAAATGTGGGTTTGTAGGGGTTATTTTTTTTAGATTCCCAATTCTTTGAAGTGCGGAGTTCACATTTATTGTTTTCAATTTTTAGAATTCAAAGTGAAACCTTAATTGCGTATGTAAATGTACCCTGGATTAATAAGGACTCACCAGTATCGAATGATAATTCTGCACCCGCATTTGGCATTGAGCTTCGCAACTGGCAATTAACTATCTCACGACAAATATTGCAAAGAAGTATTGCCTCAATAACAGTAAATACTTCAAAATAACTAAACATCGGTACATAGTCCCTGGGAAGGATGGAACCATCAGCTGCCCCCCGCTTCCACTGATACATACGGTTTCATAGCTATCACTGTTCTAAAAAAGCAGGCCTCCATCCTCTAAAAGGGTGCACACATAGTAATTATTTATTTGAAATGCTGCAAGCCTTTTACAGGCCCTTTCAGGTTACACTATATTTGACACAATACATAAATGCATAACAAGAGAGAACATTGTATATTATTATGGAATTATATAAAATTTATATCAAGCAATGACACAAACTTAAAATCAGTTTTATCTTATTCGACAAGGGTACTGCACACAAACACATGCTTTCATCAGATTACATTCAACAAATGCTAATACAGCAAAAAAGTGAAGGGGATTAAGGATATCCTACATGTAAAATCAATGATAGTGGGGATTATAAATTTTTTTTGGAAGTGCTTAGCTAAGCTATTCCCGAACGACTGCGTTTTGAAAATTGTGATCGATTCCTTCGACAGTAAGTTCCAATTTACAATGCTATGAACGAAGATTGAATAGTTGAACGTGGCATTATTGCTGACGTACGGTCTGATCATCCTAGTCTGGTTAGTTCGATTTGAGTGACTGTGTGTTTTTTTCAAATAATAATCAGCACTGATCTTAAGGTGACCATGAGAAAGTTGATGTATGAACTTTAAGCGCCCAATAACCCGTCAAACTCAAACATTTTGCAATTTTGATTGATCAAGAAAATCGGACATGCTCTCCGTGCGCATATATTTCGAAAAAATATATCGTAAGCCAGAGTTATGAAATTGATCTAAACCGTACGATAGATATAATTGGTGAGGATCCCAAACAACACTGGCGTATTCTAATGTCGGCCGAATTAATGACTTATACGTTCGTCCCCTTTAGTGTTTCTGAGTCTCGGGTTTTATTACCATCGTTTCTCTTGCATTCTAGTGATGTATTTTTTTAACTATGTCCTCAGGAAGTCCAGTATGGCCAAGACTAAAAACCCAAACAAAGGTTTTTGGTCGTGACCCATAGGTACCATGACCCAATGTCCTGTAGGAACCTTGACGAGCTAAAATGTAAACCCATTTTGCCAGTAGTTCGATATTTCAAAGGAAACTAAAGCGGCCTCTCCTTAGAATGATCAATTCTGAGTTTTTATAAAATTTAAATATAAAATATCGTATTTTTTATTTTTATTTTGACGCCGTGACCTCGAAATTCCAATCTCTTCGGATAAATTCGAATTGACAAAAATTTTTCGTAAAATTATTTATTTTCGGACTTATGCCAAAGCACGGAACCCTAATCATTAGTTCACAATGTACCAAGGAATAGCGCAGCGGGCATATGACTACACAACGTGAGACAGAAGTCAATGGGTAGCGTGTGCGCGATAACCTTTCCCCCGCGATTACATAATTTACCACAAGGGGTTCGTCGCAATCCTGGAACACTAAGAATTCAATGCTTGACACGCACCAACAAAAGAAGCATAACCTACAGTCTAAAAAATGCCAGCGTGTTTACTTATCCGCAGAACACTCAAAGAGCCAATATTTGCGATCTACAAAATCAGTTCAGCGAATGATCACACGCAACATCCGTTTAGACCTAAAAATGAAGTCTGCGCTGTTGGCGTCATGCTTGCATTGCATAATGCCACAGAGTAGACTTAATTTTGAGGTCTAAACGGATGTTCCGTCTCCTTATTCGCTGAGCTGAATTCGTAGAACGCAGAAATCGGCTTTTTGAATGTTTTGCGGGTAAGCAGACACGCAGGTATTTTTAAGAGAGTATAAAAAACTTCTCATTAAAATATGCTCATGACGCACACCGCTCCTGAATAAATTTAAACTAGTCTTGATCATCTTGTAAACCCATAGAGAAAACAAAAGTGTCGTGTAGGAAGAGCATGCGGAACCACGCAAAGCTCCCCGTAACCAGGCATAGCAAATGAATCATGATAACGCACCCATAATACACACCCGATACGTTTTGTACTTCCTGAGGCTATGAGAGTGATCAAGACGAGCTTAATTTTCGGGTTGTCTGTGGCTCTTTAAGTGCATTTCGAGGACAGGATTCTCTACCGCGAACAATATGACGTAAAATCTTTTCTTTTCGTCCAAATTAGGGTTGGATCCCGAAGTGGAGGTTCCAGTAATTGATCAAGTCGAAAATTGAAAGGTAATTCCGAGTGTGGTCACTGTATTCTTAGTTTTATAAGTGAAATGGCAATCCCCACAAACGGGAAAATATTATTTTCATAGCTTCAGAAGATTCTCCGTTCAAGCATGGTTTCACGAGAGAGGTACGTTTTCTTCCTGGGCTACTTTTCGTTCAAATAACCCAAGTCTACATAACATGCCTTTTTTTTTTTATTGCGGGACTTTATATTGCAGGGTCTTGATATTTTGCTGGGTTGTGCCGCGCACACTAAAGAAGGACCTTCTTTTACTTGAACTTAACCATGTTTTTCTTTAAATTACACGGCTTTTGCCGGAGCTGCGTGGCAGTGCGGCCTGCCGATGAGTTTGCACCATGTGTTTACCGTTTGTTTGCTCAGAGCATCATTAAAAATAAAGAAGTGTATACGGTTTGGAATATGTCCTTGATTGGTCGCAGATTCCCAACGGGCTTGTCCCGTTAAGATATTCCTAGTCAGTCTACGTGAGCATTAGCTTAGCTTTATCTGTGTTAAAAATACCCAATTGTTTCAAACGTAGAATGTAAGTGCCTAACAACAAAGATTTAAAAAAGAAATTGGGGGCCGAATCGGCAGGGGACGTGGTTTAACGAAGAGGAAGAGGGCACGATCCCTGCTAGCAGAGTTGGGGGTAACGCATTACAAGAAATAACGTTGCTGGCGACGCTTTAGCTCTTTGACTAACGTTTTCACAGACGTCTTTCAATTCCAAACTGCTTAAAACTGAAGCATTTTGTTAGTGTTTTACGGTCGTCTTTGAAATTGCTTTGTCGTTGCTTTAGAATAAAATTAGTCACGCGTTGCCGATTCCAAACAAAAATCATTCCCGTTTTTGTTTCAAATTGTGCCAAAAAGCAACAATAGATAATAGTAACTATTGTTTTAAATAGACATCTTATGTGAAAAATAAACGCAAAAAGGAAAAGACAATTTGATCACTCATTTATCATCCGTACAATAAAAAAAAAAGTGTTCCGCTGCAGCAGTAAGATACATCGTGCAAGAAAACAGGCAGCACTGGCGCATTTATTTAGATAATTACAAAACGACGTGACGTTGCGGCTGAACAAAATATTAATTTATATTTTGGAGCTATTTCTTCAAAATAGCTACACTATCCGAAAAATGTGGAGCGCCTACTTTCCCGCAAAACCCTCGGGAGAGCCAATCGCTGCAATCTACGCAGTGTTCGAGGCGGGGTTTGAGCCGCACGTCCGGAAGCTTCCTGGCTCGAGACGACGTCCATTCCCCGAAGTGAAGAACCCAGGGGTTCAGTGGAGGTGGGAGACTTGGTAACGTAACGAACGGTTTAATTACATGGTAGCGATACAGTCGTCAAATCCGAGAGAACAACGGAGCAGCCTCGCGCTCCGCCTTATATAGGGTCCGTTTCTCCCTCACTCCCCGCCAGGGCAGCCAGTGCGATGCAGCAACCCGCCGTCAAGTGCGACGCAGCAAAGTCCGCCGTCCAGTGCGACGTAGCCAAAGTTCTCCGCAGTTAGGCCATGCCTCTCTCCCTTTCCCGAGCGCACCAACCACCACGCACACACACACGTCCCGCTAACGTCACGGGCTCGTTGAGACTTGTTGCCGCAGGCCCCGTCACGCAGGCGACGGTCCCAGACTCGTCTTGACTCGTTTCCGCAGCGTTGAAACTCGGAAGAAGGTCGCCGAAGGTTCCATTCTTAACAGCCCCTCCGGGGCCAGGGAAACCTCGAATGGCCGGTGATACCATCGCTGGCCTGAAGAGGTGGGCTTGGAGTAGGCCTTGAGAAGATGCTGCAAGCACTAAGCAAACTCCCAAACCTCTCACAACGGAGGCATCAGCGGAAACGTCCCCCACAACACCACGCCACACCGCAGTCAAACGCTCGGAATCCGCCAGAGACCCGCCAGACTGGATTACGGATTACCAAAATTTGCCAAAACAATGCAATTTAAAACCTTAGGACAATTTCGGGTATCGAGACCCGCTGTCGCCAAAGCAAAACTCATTTTTCCAAAGAGGTCACTATGAACAAAATACAAAAAGACAAAAAGTCTTCGCAATTTGTGAGGTCCTTTTGGGGTTTTAACGAAGTGCCCCCACTTAGATCCTCATTCCCGTGGATGACGAAAACCTCTGAGATCATCCCTACTCTTTTTGGTGATATCAGAAAAATCTGCTCAACCCATCGGCATTGCTGTTAAATTTGCCTTTCCTCTTTCTTACGCTGAAGTCATAGTGATCGATTTTCACGTGATTTCTAGACGTGAAAATGCGGTCCTTATAGCGCCGATAAAACAATCCGCCTTTTCCATGCCCCGTCACATTGGTCCTAGCAATCTCCTGAGCTGTACCGCGAAACCCTGACAAACTAGGGTCGCTCTTCTGCTCGACTGTCAAAGACACTCTGTCTACTCGTAACAGAGGACCAAAGTTACGTGACGCCGGAGCTACGAGAGATCCTTTAATGATCCCGTCTTCCTCCGCCTTTTTCGCCGGCGCGTTGGGACGGCGTACGCTTTCTAGTGCTACGAGGTCGGGCTGTTCCACAACCCGGACCCCCTCATCCCGTTTCTCTGCCTCCAACTCTGGGAGTGCTTGCTCCCCGTCAGCTGCCTTTCGCTCTGGATCACTCGTTAACAAAGGGACGAGCTGACGCGATTTGGACCTCGTACATGACTGAACTAGTCCTCCTCCCAGTTGTTGACCCCTTTCGCGCAGCAGGAAATCTGACCGGTTAGAAAACAAATAGGGATACTCCAACGGGACTGTTTGCGAGACAGCCGCCTCTGTCACTAGCTCTCCGAACGGGCCAGTTATCCTTACTCTCGCCATAGGCAGACAGACACTGTGCTTCTCGAGCAGCTGCTTGATCCAAACTACCTTTCCAGTAAAGTCGGATGTCGTTACATACGACGGATGAACAACGTCCATCGTCGCTGCACTGTCACGAAGCACCCTGCACGGCTTTCCGTTTACCTGGAGCTCGTGAAGATAGGGACGAAGAAGCTCCAGGTCCCTGTCACTACCGCTCACGTACGAGAACACAACCCGCGGTTTGTTACACCTGGCCGCTGTGTGTCCCGGCTCCTGACAGTTGTAGCACAGGAACGGCTTCCTTGCCTCGAACTGCCCTTTTTGGCTTTTCCGTGCCTCGTCTTCGTTCGAGGGATCTCCGTTCGAGGGATCTCCGCTCTTTTCTGGGACCTTTCGTCCTGTTTCTGGCTTCTCGGGCCTTTTTTCTCGCGAGCCGTTTCCCTGTTGGAAGGGCTTGCGCTGATCGCTCCGGCCGGGTTCGCTTTCCTCTCCGCTCAGCTTTCTACGCGTTGCGTACTCTTCGGCTAGCTCAGCAGCCCTTTCGACAGAGTCGACTCCCACCCTATCCTGCACCCAGAGCTTGACTGACTGCGGAATGCTACGAAAGAACTGTTCGAGGCACACGCACTCGACTACCTTGTCTCGGCTTTCGTACACTTCCTCGCTCTTCAACCATTCTATCAAGTTGGTTTTAAGCCCGTACGCGAATTCCGAGTAGCCCTCGCTGCTCTTTTTGGATGCGTTTCTAAACCTTTGACGGAACGCCTCGGCAGAAAGGCGATACCGCTTCAAAAGGCTCGACTTCACCTTGTCGTAGTCGTCCGCGTCTATAGTACTAAGGCGCGCGACAACCTCTGCAGCCTCACAGGGCAACAAAGTCAAAAGCCGTTGCGGCCACGTTTCTGGGGCGAAGCTCAACTTCTCACATGTCCTCTCAAAGTTAACTAAGAATAGGCCCACGTCTTCCCCAACTTTAAACGGCTGCAGGAGCTTCTTCATTTGATACGACTCGGCCTCACTTGCTCGTACCGGAGCCCCAACTCTACTGTTCTGCGAGTTTAATCGCTGTTGTTCAATTTCGAGCTCTAGCCTTTTTAGCGCTCGTTCCTCTGCCGCTGCAGCCTGCGCACGTTCCTCTCTCGCTGCAGCCTGCGCTCGTTCCTCTCTTGCTGCAGCCTGCTCCCGTTCCTCTCTTGCTGCAGCCTGCTCCTGTTCTCGTTCCTCTTTCGCTGCAGCCTGCGCTCGTTCCTCTCTTGCTGCAGCCTGCTCCTGTTCTCGTTCCTCTTTCGCTGCAGCCTGCGCTCGTTCCTCTCTTGCTGCAGCCTCACTTTTAGCGTTCTGAAGTAATTCCCACGCAATTTTAATATCCTCTGCTTCCGCGCTCTCTGAAATTGCTTTACTGATCTCAGATTTCTTCATCTTTTGCTCCACCTCCACACCCAATTCTTCACATAAACAGAGTAAATCTGTTCTCAGTAACCTCATTAGATCCATGATCGCTGCTTTTTAGCTTTGGCTTTGTTCTAAAACTTGTCGCGAGGTTGTACAAAAACCTAGCGCACGAGTCAAACACTAAGGGTTCCCAGCAGTTCAAAATTAATTACCCATAATCTGAAGCCTGGCGAATCTCAAAGCAAAGTCCAAACGCTCACCCACAGATGTAGCACGATGTCGCATGGTCCGATCCCAACCGCTGCCAACCAGTTGTTCGAGGCGGGGTTTGAGCCGCACGTCCGGAAGCTTCCTGGCTCGAGACGACGTCCATTCCCCGAAGTGAAGAACCCAGGGGTTCAGTGGAGGTGGGAGACTTGGTAACGTAACGAACGGTTTAATTACATGGTAGCGATACAGTCGTCAAATCCGAGAGAACAACGGAGCAGCCTCGCGCTCCGCCTTATATAGGGTCCGTTTCTCCCTCACTCCCCGCCAGGGCAGCCAGTGCGATGCAGCAACCCGCCGTCAAGTGCGACGCAGCAAAGTCCGCCGTCCAGTGCGACGTAGCCAAAGTTCTCCGCAGTTAGGCCATGCCTCTCTCCCTTTCCCGAGCGCACCAACCACCACGCACACACACACGTCCCGCTAACGTCACGGGCGCGTTGAGACTTGTTGCCGCAGGCCCCGTCACGCAGGCGACGGTCTCAGACTCGTCTTGACTCGTTTTCGCAGCGTTGAAACTCGGAAGAAGGTCGCCGAAGGTTCCATTCTTAACAGCAGGGAGAGCGGCGAATGCGGAAGCTGATATTACGTTTCTCCGAGCGTGGTGAAACGCCAAGTTCAGTGCCACAGAACAAACCTTTTTTTTTTTTTTTTAGCTCTAAATATATTATCATTGATTGACTCTCCGATGTGCTTCGCGGGGAAGTAGACATTTCAAGTGTCTTGGAGTGCAAGCGTGCCGTCTGTGAAAATCCGAATCGAAAGCTGTCCAGGTGGCGTCGTTGTTGGTCACTGTTTTCATGTAACAAGGTCGTGGTCATACGCAGTACGATAAACTAAAGAAGCTATACAGGTCGTTATTACAAAATGACGGTGGTTGGCCACCGGATACACCAGATATCAGGGCGTGCTTCTAGGAGCCGGAAAGGGAAGAATGTCTAACCCCCTTTTTGTTCGCTACGCATGCGGTGCTGTCGCTGTCATCGTATGCCGAGACCGGCACTAACCGAGGGATTCAGCCCATCTAGCTGGAAGGATTGACGTTCCAGTGTGTTATGACATCTAAAGAAAAAAGGGGTGAAGCCTGGTATCATCGCGGTTTTTGCTTTGTGATAGGATTCTCGGCGTTCTTACGGGCTGATGCACAATGTCATTTCGTCGCGGAGCGAGAACAAGATTCCCGGGACTAGCCATTCCTTGCGTTTTTAAGCTGTCGGTGATGATTAAGCGTGTTAGTCGTCGAAACTTTTATAACGCGTGTTCTCTAGAAAAGAATCACGTGGACTCACTCTCTTGCCGAACATGGAGGAATCCAATCGAATCAAAAACCGGAAGGGCCCCATCAAATGGCAGAGTTCAGAATATGATTAAATCATAAAAACTACAATGGGCCCCTTGGGACCATAAGCCAGAGAAATGCCATGTTCGGTATTCCTGCACTCGTCACATTTTATTTTATAAAGAAAAATTAAAATACGACTAGCGAGTGCTTCAAAATGCGTCTTTTGACCATCGGGGCTCAAGGAAGAACACGCCCGTCAAAGGGAAATAGTGAGAACGTGCACGGAACGCGCGATGACGAGGCAGCCAACGCACGCTCTCATTGGTTGAAAACAAAAGCACACAGGCTCGTTTTGGGGGTAAACAAACGCACAAGGTGCGCAAGAAGCGGAAGAACTTGCACATCGTATAGAGAAATTCATCGTAATTTGGTTTCATTGCTCAACTTAATTTACCGTAAATCAATATTTATCGATGATTCCGAAGAACGCAACGATTTCTGGTGATTTTTTGGCGCTAAAAAATACTTACTACTTTTCCGCTGTCTGTGTCAACGCTGCTGGTTGTGCTGCAATCAGTTAAATTATAATGAAGGTACAGGCATTACTTTATAATCAACCCTCGCATCTTCTTCAAAACCGCAAGGATCGCGGATAGAGGTTATGCAAAATCTCCCTCTCTCGTGTTCTCTCGCTCTCGGCTCGCAAGGTACTGTTACCATCTTCGCCCCGTTATCAAAGGAATCTTACACGCAACGACCTGCGTAACACAGGTAATGTTTTTGTGCAGATATTCGCGTTTTTTTAATGCTTAAGTAGGCAGATTGAGGGGGAAGACTTTTGAACGCATATCTCAGAATATGTCCTGGTTACAAGCATTCAAATAAGCTAAAAAGGCTTTAAATGCGGCCCATTGAAGTTTCCAATGTAAAAATATATCCCAATTACTGTAATTCAACAATTAATGAATACATAATAAGGCGGTGAACTGGGCCAGTTGGTTAGCGTTATTCATGATGAAAAGAAAAAGCTCAGAAAACACGGGCTACGAAGAAGAACAAACACGACAGGACAATGCAGTACTCGCAACTGAAGAATTCTAACAAAAGAGACAGATAAATGAATAAAGCTCCAATCCACACTGTGAGGCTGGTTGGGCAGCGAAGCTGTGGTGCAAGGAAGCAACGATTGCCGACTGCACTGTAGACCTTTTTATGGCAAACGGCACCAGGTCGTGCTCCAGCCTTTGACGTCCCAGAAAACTTCCGGTTTATAAAAATAATGAATGACGAGTTGCCATAGCAACGAGGCCATCTTAAAACCACTGCTTGAAACGTAGATAAAACGTTTAACCACCAATTCTCCCGGTGAACGCCAAAAGAATGAAGGAGTGCGAGATCTGTTAAAATGTTTCGAGTATCCTTGTAAACCAACTTGTGTCCTCCAAGATGTAATATTGTACAGCCGAAGACCATCGTTAAATCTCAAACTTTGTTGTCCGTATAGCATCATGCCCTCTATAGTCTGCTGCAACTCAAGAAGGTAGGGTGAGGGAAATAAAGGCCGGGGAGGAGGAAGCAGACGGTACGCTGGAAAGGAAAGGGAGACACCTCTTCCTCTCTCCGGCGCTCCTCCTGCTTCCTCCTCCCCGGCCTTCCTTTCCCTCGCCCTGCCTTATTGAGTTGCAACGAACTATAGCACTGGTGACATAGGCAAGCTCAACAGGCTTGCAAAGACGGAGCGACCGGAAGTCGCTTGGGACACAAGTGACAGTTCATGTTTGTAAACAGGAAGAGAGTCTATACCAAATGATTGACGAAAGAAGAGGAAGTGCACTGTGCCAAAACGTTTTTATATATGGAAAACTTCCTACACTGTCGTTGCCGCGGCAGCTATGAAACCTCAAACTTTACCGAGAAGCGCATGCGGAGAGCGCTGCATGCTTCGCGTTGTTTGCGTGGCTAGGGACGTCGCTTCACGTTACGTACTCTGCAGCTGCCGCGGCAGCTTATACAACCGAAATTTTTTTACCGAGAAACGCATGCGGAGACCGCTACGTGATAATCATCTATCACGTGGTTTTGACAATTGTTTTGTTATTTTCTTAGTGAAACAAGTGTCAAAACCAGTTGATAAAAAATAAGGCGCGCGCGAACAGTGATAAGGCACGCGCGTGGGTTTTCTGTCGGCTACCGTTCTGTCGACGGAGACGAAAAAAACCGACCAACGAGTTATATACGGCTTCGCTGTGAAACATACGTAATACCCGTTTTTCTTCGTAGTCCGTGTTTTCTAGGCTGTTTTCCTCATCATGTTCTAATGAATACATTTTAGTTTAGTAAGAATTTAAAAAGTACTCTTACTTTTGCACTTAGTCTCCGTCTAGGAAAATAACCTAGGTGCAAACAAATTCCACGTACCTGCCAAAGTCTCTTCTAGAAAAGTGTGCATAATTTTGAACACCCTGTATAGTTAATCGCATAGTGAGGAGGGATAATTTTGTATGCGTTAAGTAGGCGTATGTCGTGAGGTTCGTGATGTTAAAAAGAAATGACAGAAGACACGAGGATGCGTTATGGGATAATTCAGATTACACTGTAGAAATATGGAACGAGAATATTTACAAAACGTTTTACATCACTTCAACAAATGGTTCGAGTGTCCCCTAAATAGGCCCTTGCCCACGCCTTTTAAGTCCTGGCAGCGTAGCACCCGTGGCAGTCGATGATCAGAGGTCTTCCGACATCAGGGCCGAAGGACGTAGTGACGATATAGTTGAGCGTTGGCCGAAGGCTTGAATCAGGCCCCGGACGTAGGTGGCAGCCGATGACCAGGTGTCTACCATGGTCAGGGCCAAGGTACGTAGAGACGAGGCAGTTGAGCGCTGGCCAAAGGCTTGAATCAGTCCCAGTACGTCTGTGGCACAGAGCGGCAACGGGTGTTCAGCTGCGCCACGCATGCAGTCCTGTCTACCTCCCGAAGGTTGGCGCCCGGACTCCGTGAAAGCGGGCTGTGGGTCGGGCCTCTTGACGTCTGCTTACGCCGACGGAGGTCCGGCCTGGTTGCGTCTGCTCCGTTCTTTTTCAACCGCCCGAATCCTCCCTCGCGCTCCTCGCGTGCCCCACCCCTTCTTCTTCTTCCTCGTCCTCTTTGGCTTGTCGCGGGATCGCTCATCACACGTACTTAATTTATTATAAGACGTCTCAGACGCAGTGATGCGACGCTCTTTAACTAAATCTTCTTTTGCGCTATTTACAGGGTATTTATAGACCGCGAAGTAACCCCTAACTTAACCAGCTGCCGGTTAACTGCTCGAAGTTCAAAACCTTGGCTTTTCTGATGGCTTCTTGCTCTATTACACACGTCCTATGTTCGTGTGCGGAGCTGCCGAAATTTTTGCAAATGGTTATTTTAACACGAGGGGTCGAGTAAAATTTGGGTTTTGCAGTCCTCGTGGCTCTGATTCTTCAATAATGATTGCAACCAATAAATAAAATAGCTGTTGTGCATAGCTTTAAAAATACTGTCAATATCACCCTTATTTTCTATTTACAGCAATCAAGCTTTCTCATAAAAACAAAGGTAATTTCGAGGCACGCTTTTTAAAATGTCTACAAGTCTATTTCACCAGATTAGATTTTATATTAAAGCATTGGCGCTGTTGGCCTTCATTAGTGTACTGCGAAAGTTTGGTTAGAACAAAGATATATGAGGTTCAGTAACAGTACAAGCGTAATGAAATACACAAATGCGTTTTGTATCAGCAGGTATCTTTGCAGGCGCGACATCCAGAAAGCCTTCAAAAATTCCTCAGAGCATTTTGGTTATAAGCGTGCGTATAAACAACTTGGTGTTCCCAATGTATTTTTGCATTCCTGTGTCGCAATATGCATTGACAACGCTACTCTTGTGCCGCGCTAAATAAGCCCTTTCAGTTCGGTACTTCATGCAGTCAAGCCACTACGCGGCAGCGTGCCAAGGACTATCCGCAAATAGCGTATCTTTCTGTTTTTTATTTAGTACTTTAGCGTGGGCCTGTGGGCATGATTCGTACAAAATAGAGCTGAAAGCTTGCTTGGTTAAGCGCGCGTTGCCTTCCTCTCTGAACCAGAAGAGACATGAGCACCGCCAAGAAAGCCTTCCATGAAGCAAACACTTTCCTGCATGTGAATAATCCTTCGATGCTGCGCGTAGGCATTATATAATACCCGTGAAAAAAAGAAACAAAGATAAACATGTTTGTTTGTTTGGGAATGAGCGATGTGCTTATGAGTAATCAAATTTACGCATAAATCATCCGTCACTTAAGCTACACGTTTGCTCCCTCTGCTACATGAGTAAGCCGCTTTATATGGTACTTACACATTTTATAAATTTTTATGCTTTAGTCTTAGATTTCAATATTACTAATTATATTGTTGTTTTATGTTATTCAACAATATTAATTCCCAATATAATGTTCGTCATCCCAACCAATTTCTTCCTCAGTTGATGTAACTACGAATGAGTATTTAAAAATATTTTTTATTTCTACTTTTTCTACCAAATTGGTTGTTAATTATTAGAAATATTCTTCCAGAGATTTTGTTATAGTCTAAGATATGTTTTTAATGTTCGCTCTCTTGCGCGAAGCTGTCTAGCCAGTTTTTTTATGTTGTTTGGCTCTCTCGCGCAAGCCCGTCTTGAGTTTCCTTCACATTTATGGAACAGCATTAGAAACTAACTCCTCCAGTATTGAGCGAGTTGAACGAAAATTTATACGTGTCTTTTATTATTGTTATCCACAAGTCAAGGTGTTTTATGACTGTGATATCGTACGTAAACTGATTGGTTTACACTATTTGTATAATAGACGGATGATGCTTGATTCTGTGTTTCTACATAAGGTTGTCAATTGTATTGTTGATTGCACAGTGCTACTGAACTATGCAGATTTACGTGCATCTCAAAGATCTAGTCGTGTCTACGCTCGTTGTTTTATCCTCATGTTTTACACAACACTGTTCCCATTACCCGTCCGCAACTGGTTTTTAACAAATTAAATTCAAACCTAGATAAATTTGTTATTGATATTTTCGGAAGCGAACAAACATTTGGGAAGTGCATTGACGTCTTCCTTTATTTTTAACGTATCAACATTTGTTCTTCTAATATAAATTTTTAACAATTTGACGTTGCACCACTAAAAAGGCGCATAGCATTTTGTGTGGCACTAAAAATTAAATGAACGAATAGGTAGAAGCAGGAAAGCATGTTGTTTAAACAATTTTTTTTAGTTTCTTGTACGCAAAGGGGCAACAACGGACCAACAGAAAACGCACTGGACAGTCGCCCAAGGTGGTGTTACGATTCTTACTGTATAGGTAAGAGAAAACTTCAAAGTTAATTTTTTTTCGCTACGCTATGAGCGGCAGCACGTTTAATTTTTGACAATGCTCTACCAGGTTTTATGTGGGCGCTCGAGTTCACCGGTTTGTTTCTTTACATATCTATTCCAGTTTACTTGAGCATATTCCCAACGAAATATAATTTCGTCCTTCTAAACCTATAATTTAACTGTAGGTGTTGAATAGCTAGTCTCCTTTGTCAAAATCACAGGGTTTTAAAACATCGCTACAAACCTTAACATTTTGTCTTTCAGTTTAGAACATTCGAAATTGTTGCGCCTAACTAATTACGTGTGTTACTTGAGGTAAGATAACAAAATCGAAACACAACCAAAACTTAAGTTGCGACGTTCTTCTTTTGATTGTTTCAAACGTTCATTTCTAAAATTATAGTTTTACTTTTTACTTTTGGCACTATTCATGCATAGCTATTACTGATGATCCGGAGCACATTGTGAACCTTGCGTACAATAAATAGTCTCACAAAAATTTTAATTCTTTTTGTGTGTCCTATGTATAAGCGAGGCACAAAAATCGATTAGAATGCAAAAATATCCTGACACGTTGAACTTACAATGATAATCCCTGGAGAAGGGAAACAAAGGGGGCAAAAAACAAACACAAATCTCCAAACACAGCTAGGGGACTGGTGCTCGACCGAAACGATCCGCCTGGTGCAGTCCCCCTTGTTCCACTTCTCCAGGGAGTAATATTGTGATTCCTGTCCAGCTCGCTTGAACCTTTGCATTAATTGCATTATCATCAGAACTGACTGGTTGTCATATTATTATTTCCTTTGAATTCAGAGCACTTTGACATCTCCATCTCTTCGGCAGGGTATCATTTAAACCAAGAAATAATGTGAGATCGTCACTCTAATTATTATGTTTTACACACGTTAACAACTTTGAATGCCACAGATTATCGAAGGCTATTGGGCGATTATTTGATACGAAATACACTTGCCCACGCTGATTTTAAACAGACGGGGTATAGTACTTAGGCTCAAAGAAATGTTCAATGTATTGAGGCTTTCTTCAAAACACGTGTTGCCTCCCATAACAAAGACAGTTCTGTTCGATTAACCTAGTACGTTGTTTACAATATTATGTTTCAATAGATTGCAGCCAGTCAATAAAAGTGCCATAGGACTAGAGTTAGAAGCGTCAATTAGACTTTAGAATTTATAAGTTAGTACTAGCTGGGCAGCTAACCAATATTTAGGCAAACAGATATGTTAAGTTAAGCCGAAAAAACAACACTAAAGTTGGATTACTCTATTAATTATAGGTATGACACTTTCAGATATATTATTTGGTGCAAAACCTCATCGATGAAAACTAATTCAATTCAGTCACCTCAAATAGTGGAGTGCAGCGTTCAATTACATCCTTATAACTTTGTTAACTTCGGAATCTTTAGGTTATCGAGCGTGAAACATTCTTTGGCTCGTTTAGAACTGAGGGGGGCGGGGTGGTTAGCTTTAGTGATGCTGAAAAAAACCATAAACCTTGACGCTAATTGGCTGGTAGAGAAGTCACGTGATCCACACCAATTGACTGATTGCGGTGAGTATAAAAGTTTCTGGAAAACCACCACGCTTTAAAACCCGACTAGCGCCAGTATCTCCATTCTAGTAACTGCAATCAAAATTTGACGTTAACTGTTAAGTTACCTAACGAAGAGCGTCGTGAGCGTTGGCGCCTGGCTCGGTAACGTTCCGGGCGTTCGGGCATTACCGAAATGTTTCACGTGTAACGCAATTTACCAGCGATTTGCTACGCAATTTTAATTCAAGTGCTTTTCACATTCTACTTGGTTAATTTGTTTTAACAATTGCTTAGAGTCGTATCAAAAACTGAGTTGTGGGCAACTTTAACATTGGTGTATCAAGCGCAAACTCAAGTCTACGCTTGAGGCGTATTATTAACCGCGATATCCATGGGTATATATTTATACTTTATATATTTTTAAACAAACCACCATAGGTCACAATTGACTTTTTTTAAATACTTGTAGCGAAGCGTTTACAATATTAGATTGTAGACGATTTATTTTCGTCCCTATGCCAGCGTTGCAAGGGCACGGTTAATAGAGAATGTGATGTCTTAGTCTAGTGAAACTGTGTAGACATGTAGAGGCTGGAGAGTTCGAACGGTACTTGGATGTCGTCTGCGGTGGCAATGTAACTGTGACTTTCTCAGAGCTTGTTGTATCTTGAGACTTAATAGACGGAGAACGCGGAAAACGGCAATTAAAACGCGGCAGCGGCGAGGTGGCTCGAGGCCAAAAAAAAAAAAATCACTTGAACATATCAATATGTTGTGTGTATGTTTATACAGCCGGAAGTTATTCTGCCTCTGTGGGCTTCTGGTGTCTCAGCTGTAGATGAGCAATTTAGCCACTGCTGTAGAACCGCTAATTTGGGGTCTTTACCCTGCACCACGCAGTTGTGGTACACGACCGCACGCCGGTACGATGCTCATCCAGATCGAAACGGGCAGGGGTGGGGATTGAACCGAACACATCTCAATTTCTCGCTGCCTATACGGCGAAGTGAGCGCGCCTAAATCTCTAGTTTATTTTTTTCTGCTTCTTTGTAGCTTTCTTTTGCGCTCTTTCTCTAAGGAAAATCCCGGAGTGCGCTCGTTTCACGGTCCAGAGCGCCGCTGTATGTCTGAACATGTCATGTTTTTCCCCCGCCAAGAGTAACACGGATCCACTCGAAGAAGACGTCCGGCCATCACTGTTGTCCAATCAGTGAGAAGACGAGCACTGCGTCAGCTTTTGGCTGGCAGTCGGCTTATTGACTGCCGTTCCTGGTTGGTTGGAAGAAATGGTTAGGTGCCAGCCGTATGAAACATTTTGTGTGAAAGTATTTAATACTCTCAGGCAAACGACCAACTGGAACAGGCGATCAACGGCGACTGCACAGTCATCGCAGCCGCAGCTTCGTAGGGCATGGGCCGTTGATGACAAGCAACAAAGAACAGCGCGGATGAACACCTACCGGACGGCGCCCATGCAGCGCATATAAGCGGGCACCAGACGTGGAGGAACTGCAGTCCAGCGGAGTGCTCGGAACGGACCTAACAGCACCGTTTTTGACTCTGAGGTGGGTGCAAGCTTTTGCTTGACCTTTTGTTAGCACTTGACTCTCCGCTGGACTGCCTATTTCTGCTGTGAATCATGCCATTGTCTGGAAACCAAAGCGATTGCTTAGTGTGTTTAAAAGAAGTGACACCAGATACCCAAGCATTAGAATGTGCGGAATGCAAACATTTCTATCACACTGGAAAATGTTCGGGTGTCAGCAAAACCAAACTAAAAAGCATGACGACCGCTGTTATATTGTCTTGGCGATGCACAACTTGTAAAACACATGACGAGCGACAATCATCACAAGCCAATAATGAGGCAACAGAGTTAGCCTATGGAACCGAAGATCAGAGGCAAAGAGCTGTGTTAACACAGCTACAAGAAACAAACAGAAAACTAACAGAGGTTTGAGTAGGATGGGTGAAATTGAAATAAATATAAATGTGCAGTCAACAAAGCACGATACGATGATAAAGAAACCTTGATAGGCAGGAGAAAACGATCGAAGGAATAGAAAAGTCAGCTACCATGCTTTCGAACCAGTTTGATGACTTGCTAAAAAAGGTGGACTCATTGGCAGGCGTCACGAACTAGTTGAAAAAAGGACGAACGAAATCGAAAAACTCAGGAAAGAGGAGACGAAAGAATTAAAGAACTAGAATGGGCAGTGGAAAACGCGGAACAATATTCACGACGGATGAACATCGAAATTCATGGTATCGCTCAAAACAACGAGGGGGACTTATCAGCGGTCATGAATAACCTAGCAAGAAAGCTGAAACTTTCCGTACCCCAGCCTGATAAGATTGAGTCCATGCACCGATTGAGAGCAAGGGAAGGCAAAATTCCTGCGATCATTGTGCGGTTCAATGACAGGTCAGAAAGGAATTAGTGGATCAGCAAACGTACCGCCTTGAAAGCAGAGCGAATTTACGTCAATGAGAACCTGACAAAGCTTCAGAGATGGCTTTTCTGGGCCGCAAAATATTGTGCAAAGGAACAGGGCTACAATTATGTATGGATGAAGAACGGCAAAATTTCGGTCAGTCAAAGGGAGGGGAAGGCTGCAATACGTATCGAAAGTGAAAGTGACTTGAACAAAATTCATTAAAATGGCCAGATGTAATTCATTTAAAGACTGGAACGGATACACCCAAAAATTTATAGCTGAAGAGGGTATAGGAAGCAAAGAGCAGATTCTACACATCATTCAAATTAATGTAAGAAGCCTAAAAAAACACTAGGATGAACTAAATGTCTACCTATTGAACCCCTTGTTAG